>NW_011888796.1:12960187-12987771 GCF_000151845.1 Pteropus vampyrus | reverse complement strand
TAAATCATTTGGCAAACTAAACACCCATTCATGATATAAAAACAAAGAAACAAACAAAAAAACCTCATCAAAAAATAGGAGTAGAACTTCATAAAGAGCATCTATAAAAACCTACAACTAACATTATACTCAATAGTGAAAGACTGAATGCTTACCCCTAAGATCAGAACTAGATTAGAATGTCCACTTTCACTACTCTTATTCAATACAATGCTGATATTTCTATTTAGTGTATTAAGGCAAGAAAAGGAAATGAGGCTCATACAGAACAAAAAAGAAGAACTAAAACTGTCCCTATTTGCAGATGACATATGCAGAAAATGCCAAGGAATCTATGGGGGTGGGGGTGGGGAACCTCCTAGAACAAATAAGTGAATTCAACAAGGCCGTAGGTTACAAGGCAAACATACAAAAATCAATTGTATTTCTATATACTAGCAATGAACACAAAGGCACAAACATTTATAATCAGAAAAAAAATAAATATTTAGGTATACATTAACAAAACCTGTTCAAGACTTGTATGCTGAAAACTACATAATGCTGAGGGGGAAAAAATCAAATAAATAAATAAATGCAGAGACATGCTATATTCATGGATTAGAAGACTCACAATTGTAAAGATGTCAAATCTCCCAAATCAGTATTGAGGTTTAATGCAATTCCTATCAAAATCTCAAGGAGATATTTTTTGTAAATCTAAGCAAGATTATTTATATGGAAAGAAAAAAAAATCACTAGAATAGCTAAACAATTTTGAAGTAGGTATAAAGAGGAAGGAATCCGGCTATTCATTTTCAAGACTTATTATGTAGCTACAGTAATCAAGACAGTGTGGTACTAGTGGAGGTATACACATATAGATCATTAGAACAGAGTAGAAAACCCAGAACTAGACCCATAAAAATATGCCCAAATTATTTTTTGACAAGGATGAAAAAGCAAGTCAATGGAGAAAAAATAGCTTTGTCAACAAATAGTGCTTGAAGCAACTGCACATCCACAGACAAAAGAAAAATGACCTAAACCTCACACCTTACACAAAAATTACACAAAATAGGTAACAAATTAAATGTTAACATGAAACTATATAACTTTCAGAAAAAAATAGGAGAAAATTTTTGGAATCTAAGACCAGGCAAAGATTTCTTAGACTTGATACTAAAAGCAAGATTCATAAAAGGAAAAACTGATATACTGAACTGTCATCAAAATTAAAAACTTTTACTCCATGAATGTCCTGGTAAGAGGATGAAAAGCCACATACTGGGAAAAAAATATTTACAGACCATTCATCTGACAAAAGACTAATATCTAGAATGTATAAAGAATCCTCAAAACAACAGTAAAAAAGCAAACAATCCATGGGCAAAAGACATGAAAAGATATTATATGAAAGAAAATATACAGATTGCAAGTAAGTACATAAAAAGATGTTAAACATCATTAACTAAGAGGGAAATGCAAATCAAAACAATAATGTGATATCACTCACTGCACACCTATTAAAATGGTTAAAATAAAAAACAGTGATGACACCAAATGCTAGAGACGATGTAGAGAAACCAAATCATTTGTACATTGCTGGTAGAAATGCAAAATGGTACAACCATTCAGAAAACCATTTGAATATTTCTCTAAAAACTAAACATTCAATAATCATACAATCCACCAATTGCATTTCTGGGCATTTATCTCAGAGAAATGAAGACTTAGTTCACACAAAAATCTGTACCTAAAGGTTTACAGCAGCGTTATTCATAATTGCTAAAGAATTGGAAAAAACCCAGATGTCCTTTTGGGTGGCTGATTAAAGAAACTAAGGAATGTTATTCAGCAATAAAAAGGGGTAGGTGTGGGAGGAAAGTGGGTGTGGTTATAAAAGGGCAACTTGAGCAATCCTCGTGGTGATGGAACAGTTTCATATCTTGACTCCATCAACGTCAATATCTTGGTTGTGATATTGTGCTCTCATTTTACAAGATGTTACTATTGGGGAAAACTGGGTAAAGGGTACACAGAATCACTGTATTATTTCTTACAACTGCATGTAAATCTACAACTACCTCCAGTTAAAAAGTTTGATTTAAAAAATAAAAATTAAAATAATCATTTTAGCTCCAGATGTCTGTAAGAACTGCCTTATCTCCACTGCATCCTGTTGTATACTTTTCCTCATCCCACCTCATCCAGCCTACACACAAACCACACAGTATCTGTGGTTTATTTTTCTTTGTACCCTAAAGGGGTGAGGGGTTGGAGAGAGCGCGCGAGTGGGATAGACAGAGACATTTAAAAAAAATGCTACCACCAGGACCATCCCCACCAATCAAACACTGGTGCTTGTCATGGCCTAACCCCCTCCAGTTCTGGGAGAAATGATGCTCCCAGAGGTAGAGTCAAAAGTTTGGAATTTATCAAAGGTTTGGGATTACGAGTCTTGGTCCTGGATACCTCTGATGTTTTTCAATGACCTGCTATCTGCTTCCCTTTCCACTGCCCACACCTGTTTTTTACATTTGACATTGTTTTTTCTATTCTGTCTAACAATAATCTCACTGATTCTCTCCCCTCTTCTGGGAACACATAGACCTTTTGAGATTTGTTAAGAATTGCAATTCCTTTTGTTCCAATAACAAAAGGAATATAGTCTAAGACAAAACAACAATTACAGTATTGTCTCCTCCATGCTCAATTTACTCTCTTGAATTTAGACGGGGTAGAGAAAGACAAAGGGCTGCATGTTTGACTCTCAGGGGCTGCCGACTCCGGTTATGCATGATGACCCCTGAATTATGTTGGGAGGGCACCAAAGGCTGTTTGAACCCATTCCATATTCATTGACTCAAAACTCTGGAGCTGGTATCTTCCTAAAGCTCCAAAGATTATTCTGATACCCAGGCACCGTTAAGAACTATAATTCTACAAAAAGCACTAAAAAAGCATTCATCTCTCATTCAGAGGAAAAGCAGATTCTGTATAGATTAATTCGAGATCAAGAGGCTCCTGGGTCACCAGAACCCTGAGGCAGGACACCTGGGATGGGAAGAGCTGGATTAGAAGCTGGGCAGCTGGGCTGACACCAAGGGGTGTTGATCTTATGAGGAATTAAACATCTTTAAATAAACTGTCATGCAAGTCTGTTGCATGGCAGTGGAAACACAAATGGGTCCTGCTTTAGTGGAAGCTGACATGGCCTTCTCTAAAATAAACAAGTGAGTGTTTAAAGAATATTGATTTAAAGCGTCCTGTATTAGTTTGCTAAGGCTGCTATGACAAAGTACCACAAACTAGATGGCTTCACCAACAGAAGTGTATTGTCTTACAGTTCTGGGGTCTAGGTGTTTGAAATTAAGGGATCTGCAGTGTTGGTCCCTTCTGAAAGCTATGATGGAAGGATCTACTCCAAGCCTTTCTGCTAGCTCCTGGGAGCCTCAGATGTTCCTTGGTGTGTAGATGTCAATCTTCTCCCTGTATCTCTTCATATGAATTTCTTCCTGTCATCACATCTGTCTCCGTGTCCAAATTCCCCTTTTTGCCACTTGCCTTGCCCATTCCCAAGAGCTACCCCAAGGATACAGTCTTGAAACAGAAATGTGATGTTGAGACTATCTGGATGCTATACGTGACTGAATCCAGTTAAGGCCCCCATATGAACTATTAAGATTTGGCATGTGGGTATGGAAAGCTACTTGTCTCACAGCCGCCTAAGACAAACCTTGTAAGTTAAGTTCCCTTGTTCATTAAAACTGCCACCTACCAATCTGGAGTGGTCTGCCTCTTCCTTGAATCTCTCCCTGCTTTCCAAGTACAGGGGCCAATTTCAAATGGTCTGGAAAGCCCCCAAGAAAGTTGTCAACCAAAAGGGTTAAGATTTCAAATTATGAATTTGGGGAAGACACAACTCAACCCATAACAGGGTTCATGGTTTTAGCCAACACAGGGGTGCCCACATTGGTTGGTATGGCTTTGGAATGAAGAGGATAAGAATTTGGAGTGTCAGGGAAACATGGGATGGGTTCAAGACAGTGGGGCGGATGGAGATTCAGTGGGAAAGAAGAGAATGAAGAGAAAGAGAAGAAGGATGTTGGTGACGAAATTATCCAGGAATAGGAAGGGGAGTTGTATGGCTCCACCTACTCCCCACCTGTCTCCCTGTATGTCATTAGCACTGACCAGGATGGAAGAGTCTGCAGAAGCAATGGAAGAAAGAAAAAAAGAGAGGCATGCAAATCCCAGTTCCAACAAGGGGACAACAGTAGAACAGCTTCTCTTAACAATAATTCACCTCTAAGTGACAGCAGTAGTTCTCTGAATTTCGCTTTTAATATCGTATTTGGATTATTTATTTATTTTTTAAAAAGTCAAAGAAAGTTATTAATGAAATATTAATATTAATGAAATACTAAGAAGCTAATTGCTTTTTAATATTCTTTTACCAAGGTAAATTTACTGTTAAGAAGAAAACCATTAAATTTACTTTAGTTAGACATTTTTTTAGAGTTCTGGTTTCAAAATGCATATTGCATAATTATAAGCATGGCTGGTTTACCCAAGAAAGGAATATTTGATACTAGTTCTAGTTTACTTTGTATCTAACCAGTACTTTTTTTTTTTCTGAAAAGCTCGAATAACTCTCACGTGCTATCTCTTCTAGACTCATCATACATAAAGATAAACAACATTAATATCAAGTTTTTTAGGTCCCCAGAAAGGTCAAGCTGCCTGCCTAACTCAGTCAATCCCTAGCAAAGCTATAGTTCAGACATGTTGGGTGTTTTGTGCTACTTAAATGGAGCTTTATTTCTTCGCTATGTTTGTATCAGATGGAAGAATCAGAGATCCAAATTAAAGTTGTAAATAATTTAGGTTTTAGTTGCCATAAGCAAATCAAGACCTTAATATAAATTCAAAAGGACAGCAATGTCATTATACAATGGAGTGGATTAAAAAAAATGAAAAAAAAAACTAAGAAGTTATCATCAAATACGTATAAGATGGCTTGTTCTCAGCTATTTCCCTTATTCTCTGGCCTGCTTTTGTACTACCAGACTCTTGCTGCTTAGATGGTTCACTTGGGTGTAATTGACTCATCACCCTGGTACCTCTATGAAGGATACTCAAGCTGCTCACTGGCCTAGTTCTGAATTTAAGTCTTCTAGTCAGGCAGAGCCCAGCTATACAAAATATTTTCCTTTATGAACATGTCTATGATATAGTGTTGTTTTTTATTAAGCTTTGTATTTTTGCACTTCTCATGATGATCATTTATCACAAGAAATACTTGGCACTTTAAAAAACCAACTGTCTTCCTTAAAAGAATAATTTAAATGATTAATTTTGGACATTTTCTGTGATTTTTACTTGACTTTGGTAAGTCCCTAAATTTCTTGATAAGTAAATTAAACTTTGTAGGATAAAAGTCACTTTTATATTGCAAAAGGGATTATCTCAGGAGAACATGTCTGGGGGAGTGCTTTTCCTTTGAAGATTCATTGTATGGTGCTCTGAGCATTATGAGTTTATTAATCCCAAGATTTCTCCATCAGTAGGTGAAGTAATTCAAATTCTGATTTTGTAAACATGTTTTAAATTTTTCTAAAATTCTCTTTATCAGAAAGTTTCTAACTTGAGCACGAGATTTATCTTCCTTGTGGCAACCTCTACATAAGAAAAATAATTTTTAGCTGAGAACTTGTGGCTTCAAGGTTGTTAAACTTGGTTCAATATCCTGTTTCAATTCCTGTGTCAAATATCAGAGTAGAACAAAACTTTAATGTCATGAGTAATCTCTAGACTCATAACATAGAAGATTGAATGTTAAATCAATATGCAGTAAACTTTGGTTTTAATACTATACCTTTCACTCATTTGGAAGGTAAAATAAATAGTATTTTTTAAATGAAAACGTCTAATGTAAACTATGAGATTTAATGTAGATAATCAATGATAAGATTTGTACACATGTATCTTTTCATTAAATGTTTGGTGTTTTGGTTGAAACTACCTAACATTATCATTTCTTAAGATATTAAGAAGGCTCTGCTTTTCATTCTATGCATGCTCAGATACCCAGCACCTGTGGAAGGCAGGGTTCACTTTCCACCTGAAAACTCTACAGGGAATAAAGCTGTTAAATAGGCCCAACCTAGATCTTGGCAACAAGAAAAACAGAGAAGGAATTCATAGCAGCTCACAAAGATAATATTACTCAGAGAATGTGTCTCAATCTTAATTAATACGAGTTTCTCCAAAACACATTAAGTAATCACTTAGTGAATTAGTATCATGAGCTGAGCACTGTGCTAGGTATCTATTTAATTTTTCTAATTTTCTTTCTTGCTTTAACAATGGCTTATTTGGTATTATTAACTTATCTATGCTTTACGAGATCTCGCTCCACTTATTCTGTGATTTTTGCTGGTTTCTCATTTTGTTCCAAATGCTCAAATGTATACTTTAGTGAACACATTATCTTAACCATTGATTCCATTCAGCAGTATCTAAGAATAAGCTGATCAAATCATGTTTTTTTCCTCATTTAAAAATGAGAAATGAAGTCATAATGTTTTTCCCATCTCTGTTCACGGAAAGGGCCTAGAAGCAATGGTCAGCTCATTACATTGAGAACAACTAACAGTCTCAATATCTGCTAAAAGGAAGCAGTGATCCTTGAATAAATGGCAGATTTCAATTTTTAGGCAGGAAACACATAGATGAGCCTAGAACATCTTGTCACATCAGAAAGGAAACAATCAAATAATGATAGAGACAAACTGAAAAGTTTCCTACTGGTTAAAGATGGGCATCAAAAATAATGCAAAGTTTGAAATGTATCATGTTAGAACCCATGAGGCCATAATAATATATATTTTTAAAAAATCAGTGGTCACCTTTGGAGACTGCTAGAACACTAATTTGTTAGTATTAAAAATGGTAAATAAAGGCTAGAAGCAAACATTTATTCTGCCTTTCCTGTGTGAACTGAATGCTGGCTAATGGAGATCAAGTATGAAGGCCTTAAATTTCCTCCCTTATACTTGCAAATTAAAAAAACAAAAACAAAAAACTTTATCCCCAAATCTTTTTCAGAGGTGATGTTTCTCCCTCCCAAAGCCAGTCTATCCCCTCCTGTGCTTCAACCCTTCCCAGCTTCCATCTCTAGGAATCTCAATACTAACAATTTCTTTACTGTTAGGCCCTCTGTTCCCTTCTGGCTCCTTCCCTATAGATCACTCCCTCTGGGCAAGGCCTTTTCCCCCTTTATATTAGTGATTCTCAAACTTTTGCATATACCCAGAATCACCTGGAGAACTTGTTAAAACAGATTACTGCTCCCCACACCCACACACACTCACCGTCCCCAGACCTCCTGATTTAGTAGGTCTGGGGGCTGAGAATATGCACTTCTAACAAGTGCACAGGTGATGCTCTGCTCTGTAGTGAGTAATGAGGTGAGAATTTCAGGACACAAAGAAACAAGTCAAAGGATTTCCCTCTGTCTCTTTTATCTCTACCTAAGACAGTGCTAACTTCAGCTCTCTGCTAACAAGATGAGAATATTTTAGCTGTCTGTGCCATGGAGGCAGATGACTTTGCCTGCAACAAAAACTTCAAGAGTTAAACAAAGTGGGAGGCTTTCTGACACATTGTTTCCTCCCGTGGGCACATTCAGTCATAACTCCATCAATTCATTTGAGGTCAATTCAATGAGCAGTACCTTTAAAATAACTTAAATCAAGAAAAAGCAACATATCTCATAGGCATTTGTCAAGCATTTAGTTTTCTCTCCTCATTACAGCATGCATAATTTGTCTTCTGGGAAAGGTACACAGATACTTTAAAAAAAATCAGTGGTCACAATTTGCTAAAATGATTTGTTTTTGAAAAGAAAGAAAAAAAATAATTCATTTCATAATAAGGGAGTTTCTAGCTCCCTTAATAAAGAGACATTCCCTTGTAAAGGCAATGGTCTCCCAAAAGAAATGTGCTCAAAATTTTGAAAGTATTTTTTTCAATTTTAAGGGGAAAAGAGATATAACTGTTTAATATAGATTGCTGTCCTTACTGACTATATTTTGTAAATGCCATAGATATTTTTCTAGTGGAAAAACCATTGCTTCTGTAGTTGGATATGGTGAAGACTTTTCCTGGGAATAATGCATTTTTTTTCTTTGACTTCAGTGGAAAATAAACAACATTGGCTATATCTTCATAGGACCACCAACTCAGAAGGCACTGCAAGGTTTCTGAGGTTTGGGATTAGGGCACATTTTATGATTTGCCTTGCCCATTTGGGAACCGTTAATGAATCATCTTTCTCATCGCTGACATCAGCATACATATATATGTATACATATTTTTAAATGCATATTTAGTAAAGGCTGAACTACTCATTGTCATCACCCAGAGAAAAACATAATTGAGGCTGATTTAGGGATGAATGAAGCTCGAGTTACTGGGAACATACCCAGCTGCTCCGAGATTGATGCCACTGGGATGGGAGACCAGAATGTCCCATGAAGCTTGCTCTGCATTCTGAACTCCAGAGGGCTTTTGCGACAGAGATCTGAGGGTCAAATTTGGAAGCCAACCTGGCAGTGGTAAGAGTATTAGTCTACAAGACCAGTGTTGATAGATCAAGATGTGGCAGAGTGGGATGTGGGAAAATAGGATTTAAGCATTTGATATTAATCAAAGCTGAATCACGAGTGCATCTTTGAATCAGAAGAGAATGGAGAGTTCCCTAACTGGACCTCTCATTAAATCAAAACTTTCTCCTCTCAGATTCCTAAAAGGTGGTTACTTAATCTGAAGACCACCAAACCAAGAGCACAAGTAATAAACAATACATTCTCCTCATTTCCCTTAGTCATTTAAAAAATGTATTTAAAAAATGTATTCTGTAGATAAAGCAATATCGAACATCCAGTATGCTAAGTGGGGGTTAATGAAAATTACTGCATTGCACAGACTGGTGCCCCATGATATGTCTGTCTTTAACCTTTGCTGGGCCCTCAATGCTACATCCTTCTTTGAGCCTCTTAACTCTCTAGAGACTTCCAAGAGCCTCTTAACTCTCCTATTCTGCACAAAACCTATTGCAAACCTCGTTACGCTTTTAAAATCCCTAACCCCCATCATTCTCAGCAGATGAACTCAGCTTCCACCGTATACCATCAGATGGGATGTCCCTCAAATCCCTGAGCCCCAACAATTGAGTTTATACATCTGCAGCTGTTTTGGGCCTTCCATCAGCATGGAAGAGGCATTTGCTCCCGTCGAGTTAGTTTTTTCACCTCTGTTCTTTTTATTCTCCTGCCTCCTCAGGAGACTTCCTTCAGACATCAGCACCTTGCTTCTGTGTCATTAATACATCTTTCCAGCTAGTGTTTCCCATCAGTATTAAATAAGTGCTTTAACTTTCTCACCTTTAAAACAAAAAGAACAAACAAAAAAAACTCAACCTACATTCCACTCTACTTATCATCATCTTTCTCTTCACAGTCAAGCTTCCTGAAAGCTTTATCTATGCCTGTCTTCACTTCCTCAAGTCCCATTTACTCTTCAAGCCATTACAATCTGGATCTCTCCCTCCCCATCCCTACCCACAACCACCAAAGCTGCTCTGTCAAAAAAGTTTACTGAAACTTTTCTTTTTGAATCCAGCAGACATCTTTTAGCCTTTCTTTATTCTACCTCCCTGCGGCATTCGGCATTATTGAATAATCTCTCTTTTCTGAAACTCTTCCTCTCTGGTCTTGCATGAGTCAAGTCCCACCTGATTTCTCCCCTATCTTTATTGTGTTTAGTATTTGGATTCTGATTCAAAACAACTGTGAAAAAAATTGTGACGTTCATGAGACACTGAGACAACACCTAGCCCAACTTCCCTTGATCAGACCCATTTTACAGATTAGGAAATGAAGGCACCAGGAAGTTAACTGAATTACCCAAGTACATACAAATGTTATGTGTCTACCTCCTATCTCCTATGGACTCTTACTCTTTATGTGATTATATTAAGAAATTCTCATTAACTTACTAAGGTAGGATAATAATATTGTGGCTACATTCAAAACACTTATTAGGCAAATTCTGAAATATCTGTGTATGAAATAATATATTGCTAATATACGCTTCAAAATAAAACAGGAGTAGGGCAAATGAATGAATGGGAATAGATGAGACAAGATTGACCATGCATTGCTAATTCTTGAAGCTGAGTGATATGTATCTAGAAATTCATTTTATTCTTGTCTTTTTTGTACATGTTTGCAATTCTCCATAATAAAAAAAATTTAAATCATAGACCCTATAGTGGATATTTGTTTTTGACTATAACAGACAAACTGGTACCTGTGGTAAACAACTATAAAACTGGACAAAATATATGAAAAAAAAGTTTCCAAATGTTGGAGAATAGGCTGTGCAGGATTGTGATCCCTGGTGAAGGGGAAACAAATGAAGTGAGTCCCACAGCATTCTGGTTTCCTGACAGGAGATACTTTCCCCAATCATGATGCAAGTTGGGGAGAAGCCAGTGGTCTCACTGAGTTGAGGATACATAATTTAAAGCTCAAAGTTGTAGAGTTGAATGGAATTTACTCAGAAAGGAGGAAACTTCAAGAGAAGATACTCTAGAATTCTGCATAAAGTTCTCTTCATGTCTTCGGCTGAATTCTATGCTGTGGATGCACAAGCTGAGACTCCTCAAGGCCAGGCAGAAAACCATGACAGAGATCCTTAGCTTGCACAGAGCCAAGATGCACCTGGGTTCTAATCAGTCAGAGGGGAGAGACCTAACTGAACCCTGGTATTCATTGTTTCATTATACACAAGAAAGGCCATACCTTTGGAAAAATCAAAAATCTAGCTCTAAAATAAAGGTTGGATCTGCCCTAACCAAGTTTAAAAACAAGATTCAAACATGCCATGTCAATCTACAAATGAATTAACTGTCACCAGAACAAAATTCAACAGCACCTAAAAGAAGACAACAAAATCCAGACCCTCAACAATGTATTACACACAATACAGCATAAAATTAAAAATTACCAGGTAAATAAAGCAAAAAAACGTGACTCATAACACAAAGAAAAATCAGATAATATAGATGGACACAGAAACAATACAGATGAAGAAATTATCAGACAAGGACTTTAAAATTGCTTTTATAAATATGCTCAAGGAATTAAAAGAAACTATGAAGATAATGAAAGGAGAGTTAGAAGATTCTTAATAAAGAAATGGAAACTTAAAAATAACCAAATGGAAATTATAGAGCTAAATGCAATATTTGAAATTAAAAATTCACTGGTTAAGCTAACAATAATGATAACTGCAGAAGAAAAGATGAGTGAACCTAAAAAGATGATAGTAGAAACTATACAAACTGCCAAACAAAGGAGAAAATATTGTGAAAAAGAATGAACAAGGGCAGAAACTCTCACTGATTGCTGGTGGGAATGCAAATGGTGCAGACACTTTGGAAAACAGTTTGGAAGTTTCTTATAAAACTAAACATATTCTCACCATATAACCCAGCAATTGTGTTCTTTGGTGTTTACCCAAATGAGTTAAAAATGTATGTCCATAAAAAAATCTGTGCAAAAATGTTTATAGCAGTTTTATTTATAATTGCAGAAACTTAGAAGCAACCAAGACGTCCTTCAGTAAGTGAATGAAACAAATTGTGGTACATTCAGACAATGGAATATTATTTAGTGATAAAAAGAAATGAGCTATCAAGTCCTAAAAAGACAGGAAGAATCTTAAATGCGTATTAAGTGAAACAAAACGATGTGAAAACACTGCATGATTCCAACTATATGACATTCTGAAAAAAGCAAAATTATAAAGATGTAAAAAGATCAGTGGTTTTCAGGGGTTCAGAAGAAGGAGGGATGAATAAGCAGAGCACAGAACATTTTTAGAGCAGTGAAACTACTCTGTATGAAACTAAATGGTGGATACATGTCATCATACATTTGTCAAAACCCATGGAATGTACAATGCAAAAAGCAAACCCTAATGTAAACTATGGACTTTAGTTAATATAATGTAGCAATATTGCCTTGATAATTGTAACAAATGTACCACTCTAATGTAAGATGTTAATACCAGAAATTGTGCTATCTGTACTTCCTATTCAATTTTTCTATAAACCCAAACCTGCTCTAAAAATTATCTATTAATTTTAAAAAATGAACAAGGGCTCACTGTCCTTTGGAACAATATCAAGTGGTGAAACATGTGTGTAATTGGAATTCTAGGAAGAGCGAAGAAGAAAAAAATATTTGGAGAAATAATGCCTAGAAGTTTTTCAAAGTTGATGGGAAACATCAACACATAGTTATAAGAAGTTCAGCAAACACCAAGAAGAATACTCACAAAAAAAACCATGACACATTGTAATTACATTGCTGAAAACTCATGTTAAGAGAAAATCTTTTAAAAAGCCAGACAGAAAGACACATTATATATAGGAGAACCATAATAAGAATAATGACTAATGTTATTAATGCAAGCCAGGAGACAATGGAATGACATTTTACATTTTCTCGAGGGGGAAGGGAGTAGGATCAATCAACCTCTATCAACCTGTAATTGAATATCCAGCAAATATATTCTTAAAAAATAAAGGTGAAATTCTACATTTTCTTATCAACAAATCTATACTCCAAGAAATGTTAAAAGACATTCAGAATTAATGAAAATGTTACCAGATAGAAACTTGGATTTATACAAAGGGACAAAGAGGACATGAACTGGTACTATAGAATATAGAAAATCTATTTTGATTCTAAAAACAGAATACATACCTGAAAAATACAAATGTACATGTTTTAAGTAGTTGGTAGGTCAATGGCTACTATATCTTTCCAATTTTGTGCTTAAAAAAATCACAGAATTCACTAGATTGTATATTTTAAAAACTGGTCATGAAATATTAATATAATATAATACAATATTAAATAATAATCTATTATCCCATATTATGAAATATTAATATAATATAATACAATATTAAATAATAATCTATTATCCCATATTTCTCTTTTTCTGGTTCCTTTGGCTAACTTATTAGAATATTATATTGAAATAAAGCATAAGTGTAATAAGTTCATGTCAGCATTTAAATAATATTTTGATAGTAATTTTTTTCTCTTTTTATAACCTTTGTCTTCCTATTTACCTATTACATCATTCTTCTTTCCCTGGCTAATCTGTTGATTTCACTCGTCCTAATATGTACTTTCAAACTGATTATTAAAAAGCAGATGTAAGAACATTATTTAAAAAAATCCGAAAGGAGAAACATACACATTTCTACCTAAGTTCTTTCTGTAATTTGGTTTGGCAAATATATTTTGTATTGTTGCAATAACACTGTACATGTAATTTTATATTCCACATTTTTACTTGATACTAATGATACCATTTTTATATATCTTTATAATATTCTATGCTATACCTTCTATTCTTGTATTCATTCTTCAAGAGCTTTATTTCAAGTTGCACATTTTGACTGAAGAACAGACAATTTTAATGAATAACTCCGTGTTCACATGGATTTGGTTTTATTTATGCTTTTATGAGTTGTGTGTTTTCGATCTAAGCCTGGATCTTGTAATATCTCAGTTGCAACGGAATAATCATTCACATCATAGAGGTTTTTTCCCAATCCCCCGCCCCCCGCTTTTCTTCCATCTTCCATTTCTACCTCTTGCATCCCCCAATATGTGTAATCTCATCCATCCTTCAGGGTCCACTCAAATCTTACTCTATTTAATTTCATCTGCACTACTCTGATCCTCTGGAATACAGGATATATAGTGATGTTCAATAAGTATGTAGCTGCATTGCCTTAAAATAAAATAGAATCTGGGACTAGTCATTTATAACTCAATACTAATTAGTTTAATAATGTTTTATTGGAAGTTGTGAAGGTTTTGGGAAGATCTTAATGATTTCACCAATTAAATTAACTTTATTTTTTTTATGTTTGCAAGAGTATTACGTGCAATAAAATCTAAGTCTAATTCCAAATGATTGAATGTTTGTTTGAATGTTTATCTAAATGATAAAACATTGTGATATAAATTAATTGGCATCATTTTTTTTTTTTACAATGGTACAAAAAATAACGGTATATTTTATAACCAATATCATTTTGAATTCAACCAGTAGGTACTTGAGGTCAGATGTGGTAGGAAGGGGAAGGTAACATGCTGGCTACCTAGGAAATTAAAGAGGAAGATCCAGGGAGGAGCTGAGAAATAAAGACTTGGAAAATGTCAAAAACAAATATCAAAATTTTGTGTCTAGGCTGTTCTATATATTTGAGTTAACAGTGAATTGCATACTCCCTTGTATGATTCCCTCCTGTTCCTGTGTGCTAGTTCTGTCTTCCCAAATAGATCATAAGTTTTGCAAAAAGGAAGGTGATGTATTATTCCCCCAGAGAGCTGACCAAGTATTCAAGTTGCAAATGTCCAATTGGAGATTAGTGACTGTGCCGTGTTTCATCTAGGCATACACCCACCAGAAAGATATTTATGTTTTGTCCTCTAACTGGAAAACTAAATTATTTAAAACTAAATTATCATTTTATATTTCTGGTCTTCTGAGTTAATATGACTCAGAGTCTTATTAGTATATAAAAGACATGGCTCTTTATTTAAGTCTACTCTGCTAACTGGACATCCCACTGACTCTATTCTCATGCCCATTTATGAATATTTGGATATATATCAAAATTTTGCTAATGACAACACATAAACTGATGCTAACAGAAGAATAGAAATCTTTAAGTTCACTCTCCAAATTATCTTATGATATACTGCGGGGATTTATTTTTAAATTTTTTCGAGTATTTCTAAAAATTTTTTAAAAAACTCAACACATAAATAGAGAAAAATAAATAAAAAGGAGACTGATGGAAGACAAGGCAGCATTGGTAAAGAAAGCAAAGAGAGGATATATCCTAAGATCCAGCACTGGAAGTATCCTTATTTTCAATTAAAGCTGTAGGCATATACTGGAATGTCCATAAATTCACAAGAATTATGACTTTAGGTAGAGAATATGGAGTGGGTGGGGGAGAATTTTGCAAATAGTTACATCACAGATTTATAACATATGTATATTTGTATATGTATATGCAAAAAGATACAACATACACACACATAGTGAAATGTATATGCTCTATATATGTATTTACAATGTTTATATATCTTATATGTATACATACAATATAATTTGCGTGTATGATAATTATGAGTTTACCACATAGGAGAGGGCTGGAGAAAGAGATGGGAGTTGAGAAGGAGATCTGAGAATATTCAGGGCAGGGGGAAATATGTGGGATGACATGGAGGGAAGAAATAAAGCTTGTTCCCTGTGAACCTCAATTCACAATGCCCCCAAATTGACTCATCATCCACTGCTACTCCAGCAGGAGGATGGAAAGAAGAGGAAATTTTGGAAAGACATCTAGAAAGTAAAACCACCAGGACTTGGAAGAAAGCATGGCACAGGGCAGAGAGCACAGCCTATGGAATTATAACTGACCTCAAAGACCACCTCTGCCACTAACCAGCTGTGTGGCCCTGGGCAACTTAGCCTCTTTGAGCTTCTATTTTCTCATCTGCAAAATGTGTGCAATAACTCCTATCTTATTTGGCTGCTGGGAATATTAAAGTGTCCCCACCAGGCTCTACTGATGGTCCCTTTCCTGTGACTTTAATCTCATCATTTCTTTAGGCTCCTTCCCCCAACCTATAAAAATGCTCAAGCTTCTCCTATCTTTTGTTTAAAAAATAAAAGTAAAAAAGACTCCCAAGAGCGTTGACTTTTCTAGCTTTATGCCTCTTTGTGTTATTGTCCGTTACTTCATCTTGGATAACGTCATGCCAAATGTCGATCAGCACTTTCCCAAATAATTTTTTGAACCCCAAATTCCATTAAATGTTAATAGAATAGGATTACTTGAGAAACAGTAGCCCCTATGCTCAAATAAATTTAGGTGATGGTGAGTTAGAGAAAATTAAACAAGGTTCTTTTACTAGAGAATTTCTCAGAGCCTTTAATATACTAATATGAATTATAAGTCTCCACAAGAGGTGAATAGTGTGCAGTTTTTCACAAACTTAACTGACCTTATGACTCTTTTTCCTGAAGAACCATATAACATATGTAATATTCTCCCAAAACATTTTTTTTTGGAGAGGAAAACGGTGGCTCAAACTCTGACTTCTGGTTACCACATCTGTTCTCTGCCCTACTCCCTACCTTTCAGGAAATCCTAGTCTGGGGTTTCTAACTCTCTCCAAGTGTCCTCTCACAATGATCCACTGGGCCATAATTGGCTGAGATAAAAAGATGTTCATTTAGTACAAGAAGTCTTCCCATTAATAACAGAGATTATTAACAGAAATGAGATGAAGATAGTTCAACTAGATGGCAAAGGCTTTAAAAGCTCAAACTTTATCAATTCGTAGTCTTGGGAAACAATAGAAAAACAGAAGGACAAATGTACCACTCCAGTGGAAAATGTTGATAATGGGTAAGGCTCTGCCCTTGTCAGAGCAGGGTGTTATATAGGAAACTTGTGCCTTCCACTCAATTTTGCTGTGAACCTAAAATGCTCTTTAAAAAAAAAGGGGGGGGGCTATTTTTAAAAAGGAAAAAACACAAAAATAAACATATGGAGAATTCTGACATTCTGAAAAAGAAGGACCACTGATGCTAGTAAATGTTGGATAAACAAAAACTTCTTTATGAATTATTTTTCGATCATTTTAGGATTTTTGTAATAGCCAAGAATTGACATCATTTCAGAGCTCTACATCAAGACAATGTAATTATCCTAACCACAGGACTATAAATTACTACCAGGTCATTAATTAGAATTTTGAATCTTGTGGTCTAGATCCTAGAGGATTTGAAAGATCTAGCTAGTAGAATTGTTCCAAGTCTTTAAAACACGATCCTGGAATGATATGAAGGGATAACTTTTTATATTTTAAAACAAACTTTACATATCTCGATGTTTTTTAATGAGTGAGTGATTTATACATAGTAACATGTTTAACATGTTATAGCTAATTCGTTTCACTAACATTTAGATAGGAGAATAAAAGAGTTTGTCAGCGACTTCCCACCCTCTTAAATAGAGTGTAATTAAAACCTAAACTCCTGGCATTGTTTATCTTTTCTCTCAATGTCTCTATCAGCATATTCTATTTTCTCTTTGTGTGGATTTCTGGGCTTGTTTGGGGAGAAACATTTAACTCTACCATTGCAACAAGTGTCTTGGCTTGCAAAGAAGCTGGGGCCCAGCCCCACCAGGATCTGGGGATTAGTAATATCTCTAGGTACACCTGGCTTGGGCAGGGAGCAGCTTACAAAATTCCTCTCTTCTCCTAGTTCCTTCTCCTTTTTTCTTGCACCCCAGGGAGAATGAATCTCGATCTGGTTTGGTCAGTTATCAAGCACTGTTTCAACCAAGTTTTCTAATGGGTGCAGTCACAGGGTTTAAAAGCCAGGACGGCAAGTATATCCTTCTTTCAACAACTTGTTCTAGGCTAGAGTCCTACACCAGGGTCTGTTCCCACATGGGAGGACATCTGCTTATTTCTCCTTCCCCCACTCTTTCACATGACTGAGCCAGGACTAGGCTTCAGCTGTGGCTTCAGCCAGCTCCATGCTGGGGACAAACACATCTGTGCCATTTCTCTCTGTGGTATCAATCTGGCCACGTGCTGGCAGGTGTGTGTTAGGTCCGTTTCCAATCAGAGCTGAGACTGGAGTTAAAAGGTATTATCCAAGATGCCCAAGGATGTTATAGGGGATAGTAAAGAAGGAGTAATTGGTAATTAAGGAGGTCCGGATTCACAGCTTCCTTGTTCTGAGGCCATAATGCCTGATAGCTTATATGAAAGAAAAACTCCACAAAGCAGCCAAACATTGGAAGAAAGTATCAAAGGTACTGGTGGCCTATAAAGACTGACCTGAGTTCACTTCTCAGCTGACACTAAGAGGAAAGACTTTTCTGACCAGTGACCCTCAGTTAATTGGAGTCTGAGTCGAGATGTGAACTCGTGCAGTTTGGTTCTCAAGCCTGCATTCTAACATACTAGAGAATTCAGACAAGATAACCAATCTTAACCGAGGACCAATAAACTGGTGGGACTTGGGTACATTGAGATCACACACTAATTTAAGTTGCGTCTTAGGGTGGTAATCACACAATAGAATATATAGATGTCAAATTATAATGTACACCTGAAAATTATATAATTGTACTAACCAATGTTACTCCAATAAACTTAAAAAAAAAAAAGGATGCATCTTAGTCCTTATCATCATAGAACGCACAAAAAAAGATCAGACTTATAGTTAATTATTTCTTTTGCTCTAGAAACTACTGTTTTATTGCTAAAGAAGAAAGGGTATTAAGATATTCTTTGTAGCATTTCTTGTAATGGTGAAAAATTGAAAAACACTTAATACACATCATAAAGGGAATGAGTAAATAAAATGTATATAATGCTACACGATGGAATACTATACAATAGTTAAAAGGGACAAACTCAATCAATATATATGGACATGGTTAGAGATAAAAATGTGTCAGTGACAAAAGCAACTTGCCCATCACTATGACATATTTACTCCATTTAAAAACACACAATACATTATATTGTTTATGGATAAATACTTGTGTAGTAAAAATATATTTAATTAGGAACTAGAAAAATCTATACCAAATTTATGATAGTAGATGTGCTTGGGCAGAAAAGGAGATTAATGGGACTGAGGAGAGAGACAACTTTATTTATAATACTTGAGTTTTTTGGTAAAAATATTTGAAGCAAATATAAAATATTAACATTTGTCTACTGTGGGTGGTGGAACATATATAAAGTTTTTCCCAAATAAAAGGGGAAGAAGAGAAAAAGAAAGAGAGGAGAAAGAGGAGGTGGAAAGGGGTGGGAGATAGATCTCGATTTCCCTATAGAAAGATAAGGAATTTGGTTATTTAAGAGGAAAGTCCTCCCAGATATAACTCCTTTAAGCCCTCACACACAACTCGGCCACACAGTTGCTACCTAAGTGCAAACTTATCAACAGCCTTGATTTTGAACAACTTCATTTCTTTCTGCTGTAGAGCCTTCAACCCTGTTCATCCTTGACTTCGGCCCATGCTGCTTTGCCCTTAGCACTTGTCATTTTCCTGGCTTCAACCTGGATCTTTTTATTATTATTATCATCATTAGTTTCAAGTACACAGTACATTGGTTAGACATTTATATAGTTTATAAAGCGATCCTCCTAATTGCTCTTTCTCTCCTGGATCTTCTTGACGAAATCCTATTTTTCTCCCAGGCAATGCTATCTCTGTCACTTCTGCTCAATCCCTCCTCCATCTTCCCTCTTCCACCTTTCCAGATAGGGGCATCCACCCTTCTCCCACTAGACTTATTTGACTCTGAGAGGGAGTGGGCTGCAGGCAGTCACTCAGGAAGTGGGATGTGAGGCAGGGTTTTCCCAATACTTCTCTTTAGAAGCCCCACAAATCGTTTGGGAGATGAATTCAAATCACTTTGAATTCAGTATTTCCATCAGTGAGGAAAATTTGTTTTAGAAAAACATAATTATGGAATATTTGGAATTGAGATGAGCTGTATATTAGCAAACAGATAAGAAAAAGGGAAATTTAAAACACCAGCTAATTTAGTATTTTCCTTTTTCAATGAAAGTAGACCTCTATCAAGGCTGATGTTATCTTAATAGTATTGAGCGAAAACAAACAAACACCCCACATGTTTGCCTTTATTTGTTATAATTATCTTCAATTTAAGCAGCAACATGAGTTAAATAAGACTTTGTAGGTTAGGTTGGGAAGTTAATCACTGTGTTTAAAATATTTTATGGAAAATTTATTTTAAAATTCCAGAGAAGTGAATCATCAACTAATTGGTAAGCATACTTTTTTAATTCTTACCCTGTACTAGACGATGAGGAAAACATACAGCACAGCATCCCTTCTCGATAAATTTATTTCTTTGCCAAAAGAGACAAAATGAAAATTTTTTCCTAAGTGCTTTTGAAATGAGATTTTCTTGCTGGCAATTTAAATGAGGGCTTCCTGTATCTAAATTGATCGTGTGTCTGAGCCACCAGTGTGTGATGGGGGTGTGAACAACGGGTAGATGAGAAACATTAAGTGTGATCCCAGCCAAAGTAGAACTTTAAAAAAGATGTTGTTTTCAGGCATACAAAAACATAGATGGCAAATAAAATAAAAACCTAGCTTAAAAAAATAATAAAATATATGCTACTGAATCTCCTGCAACCCCTTTTTGATCCCATTTCCTTCTCCATTTTCAAAAGTAATTGCCATCCGTTATTTGGGTTTTCATCATCCCCATGCATGTCTACAATTCCGTCCATAGACATGTTATGGCATTGCTTAGACAGTTTTAATCTTTAGACAAATGGTGTTATACTGTAGATATTTGCCTGTGACTTTTCCTCCTTCACATTTCCGTGCAATTTAACCATGTGAATACATTCATTGTACCGCTATATATTACTACTATTTCTACTACTGCTGCTACTGCTATTAATAGATTATATTTTGTGCTTGACACTGTCCTAGGCATTTTACAGTATGGGCTTGCTTTATCCTCAAAGAAATCTTTTCTTATTAGATAGGTACTATTGCGATCCTCAACATCAGGTAAAGAAACAAAGATACAAAGGATTAAGCTCTATGTCACATGGCCAATAAATTAGTATGAAGACACCACCGTTTATCCATTCTCCTGTTGATGGACAACTATGTGCTTGCCAGTTATTAAACAATATTTTTTGCCATATGGACATATTTGACTGCAAAGGAGGCTGGGAAATATAGTTTTTATTCTAGGCAATCATGTGTCTAGCTAAAAAAATGGATGCTTTTTCAACTTAGAAAAAAAATGAGAATGAATATTAGTAGACAATTTATAGTCATTTCCAGAGCCGCCTTGATTCACAATGTACTCCAGGAGATGGGCTGATGCCACAGCCTTAGTGGGTGCCTTCTTGGTAAGTTTAAGAGGTAAGAGTGAGGGCAGATCTCAGAGCCTATGAGGCCACAAATTAGAATTACCATTCCTATTATTACCCTTCACCAGGAGATTGGGCCCCTCAGAAACCCCCACTTACCTCTTCTACCCCCAAGGTTGTTCTACTTAAAGTTTTTCCCCCTACTAACCTCTCCTAGACCTACAGAAATGGAAGGAGAGGAAGGATATTAAGGGATGGGATGTCTGCCCGCATCTGACCAGGATCTCTGTCCTTCCCCGCCCTCCTCCCCCACATGCCAGGCTACGTGCCCCTTATTGCTCCACAGGAGGGCTTTACTCAGATTTTCCCTTTATTTACTTTTGTCAGCTCCAAACACTTCGGTCTCCCTCTAAGTCCACTCCCGGGACAGGTGTGGGGGATGACGAGGCCTGCAGCCCAAGCTAGTACTTATCTAGAACCAGAAGAACCTTGTTGTGTTTCAGTTTGGAGGGGGCCTAGAGCCCCTGGAGAAAGCTGTTTATGTCCCCCTAAGAGAAGAGGTTGCATGATAATGTCAGAGCTGTTTCTCCTCCTAAAAGGACATGAGAATTCAACCAGTGGCAAAAACGGGAGAGATATAAACAGAATGTGAACTGAGATGCCGGCTTCTGAGGAGAGCCTGAAGCCAGGCTGCTTCCCCTTAGGCCGAGCCCCAGGGTTCTAGGGTAGATGAGAATTTTGTGATGACTTTGGGGGCGTGGGGTCCTCCAGAACAGAGAGAATTATATCTCCCTTCCCAGATGTGGCCAAAGGAAACAGAGAAGGGTCCCAGAGAATTTTGGCATATGGCCAAGCCCAGAGGGAGGAGGCCAGTGAAGGCCAAAGCTGGTCCATCCACAGGGTCAGGACACTGTGTCAGACCCTGGAGACTAAAGCCACTCCCAGGGTGAAGGAAAGAAAGAGAGAGAGAGAGAATGCCAAAAGAACAGAGCAATTAGACAAAATTGATTAGGTTTTAAACCAAAAGGTACTGGATTAAAATGAATTGGCAAATATAAGCTTTCTACCATTAGCAAAGCCTGAAATGAACCTAGTTACAGAGATATAAAGAAAAGTGCCCCACCTCCCCACCCAAACTGAAATAATGAATCTCATGCCTATAACAACCTTCACTTTGATTTTTATCTTTTTTTTTTTTTTTACCATTTAAACTTTCTCATTCTGTTTTGTTCAGTTTGTTGGTCACTAAATTTTTTCCTTTTTAAGCTTTTCTGCTTTTTCCACTGTCTTTTATTTTGTTATTTTATCTCCCCTTTTGTGTTTATTAAAATATCATCTACTTACATTTTTAGAGTTACAAAATATGTCAGCAATGAGTAGCAAATACTATATAGATCTGGAAGGTAATGTCTTCAACCCATCGATTCAATGCTTTAAAAAAGAAAATGGTGTAAAAATTAGTTTGACCCTTTCTTTTTTATAGCCAAACTTAAATATCCAATATAAAATTTAACATACAGCAGTAGCACTTGATATTTGAAAGTTGATATACATAGATATATATTACATTTTATAGAAAAGAGACATTTGTGATGATTTAAATTTACATATGAGTCATTTTTTATCTTATTTGCTAACTGGATCAGTGAGGTCTCAGTCAGCTGGTTAGTCAGCCTCCTATGGCAAACAACTATACGTGAACAAACCTACTTTTCTAGAGCACATGTTCCAACAGATGTGTTATCAAGCATTCACCTCTCGACAGTCCTTGAAATTATCAGCACAAACTTTCAATACTAAAAGAAGCTGTTTGCCCTTTTAGTAAACAGACTTAGATGAAACTGCAAATTTGTGATAAGAATCAGAGTAATTATAAACTTAACTTACATTTTATGGTGAATTATATCATAAATATTCACTCACCATCTTTCTTATATATTTGAAAAAAAGGCTAATTGTTAATTTAGTGCTTTCAATGCTTTCAATTTACAAAAGCACTATATCAATGGCTTCCTAAAGTTTTCCTACAATTTCCTGTTTCAAAACAATTTGCCCTCTGATGCTCACTTTAATTTTAAATCAAGGCTGAATCAAAAACATTGGGATGAATAATAATTTATTTCCACAGATACAGACTTAAAACAGTTTACCAACACAACATTAATTTCATTAATTGTGTCTCTAATTTAAAGAGTAGATTACATAAGATGGTGTATAGTTTACCCTTTCCCTAATGTTATATGGGCATAATGCTATGGTTAAGAGTACCCAAACATTAATATTGTAATTCTATCATCACTTGTGTCCCTGAGAACCAGGAATTTGAGTACTGTCAAAAGAGGATACAGATGTAACAAAATGAAGAGATTAAGTAAAAACCCTAGAGTTCTGAATTTGAATCAGAAATATCATTATGACCACATGAGATATTTTTTCTTTGTATTATATATAGAATGTCCCAAAAGTTTTAGGGCAATTTTAAGGCTTAAAATTTCAGAAGTATAATATGTTAAAATTTTACAAAGCATGTCATTTAAAACCCTAATTATTGAAATATATTTTATACTTATTTAGTTTTATGAATTTTGAACAAATCGCCATCTTTAATTAGAGGGACCTATGATGAAAGGACATCGGTTCACCTGTAGCCTTGTTAAGGGGTTTGAACCTGAGACAGATCAAGCCTCTGGATCCAACTGCCAGTTTGTAGAAAATACAGAGGACAAAGGAATATGTTAAGGCTCACTATGAGCATGCAGTCAACAAAGCTCAGGCCGAGAAAAACTATTCCAAAAATAAATTGCCAGGAAGAAAAAAAGGGGGACAGAGAGAGAATCTATAGATTATAAGAGACTTAAAAGAAATAATTTTCAGAAGTGAACAAGTCTGAATTGTAATGACTAGGGATGCTCACTTGAGTGATAAAATTACGAGGAAAGACAAGGAAGTGATAACTAAAAAAGTCAGGATGGTAGTTACCAAAGGTGGGAGGGAGGGTTTGTGATTGGATGGGGCACACAAGGGACTCCTTGGATCACTGGAAAGTTCTATTTCGACCTGCTTGTTGGTTACAGAAAGACTTAGGTTAACAATAATTCATTAAGTCATGTGTTTGTTTTGTGTGGTGTGTGGTTTTATGCATCTGTGCTTTATTTCATAATAAAATATAATAAATATTAAAATAATTTAAAAACTGAATTTAAAAAAGAAAAGAATATCCAGATAGAGCATCTGTCTTATTGGTTGTATTCTCATAGGTTTCTAATTTCACTCATTTTTAGCTTGAGGTTTTTCTTTTTTTAATTTACATTTTGATTTACATATATTCAAATCTATTCTTTTCAGTTTAGAGTTCAATGAGTTTTGACAAAGGCCTAGAGTTATGGAACCATGGCCAGAATCAAGATTCAGAACACTTCTATTACCCTCCAAAATTCCTTTGTATTGCACTTAGTAGCCAATCTTCTTTGGCCTCAAGCCCTGGCAACCACTGGTCTTTCTATTCCTATAATTTTGCCTTTTTCAGAATGTAATATAAATGAAAAAACATAGTAAACAGCCTTTAGAATCTGGCTTCCTTCGCTAACATAATGCATTTGAGATGCACCTGTTTCTGTGTATTAATCATCATTCCTCTTTATTTCTGAGTACTAGTTTATCCTACTTTTACTGCTGAGTAGAATGTTTATCCATTCAGCAGTTGAAAGACTGGTTTGTTTCCAGTTTTTGGCAATTACTAATAAATCTACTCCTAATATTTACCATAGGCTTTTATGTGAACATATATTTTCATTTCTCTTAAGTTTTAGTAGTTTTTCCTAAGTTGTTATTCTTAAATTTTTGTCCTTTATCAAGTGAAATGTAGAAAGCTCAGACATAAGGGGGCAGGTATGAGGAAAATTCAAGTTCTACGAAAGAAAGTTGATAAATTTTTCCTTCACTCTATTCTGTGGCAAGTTTTTTCAGCTGCCTGGAATTAACTTCCGATTTCTTTTGGGGTTATATCTCCCATTTATTTCAGAAAGAGAAGATTATAAGACACATATTTTTAGATTCAGCCTTGGTTGGACATTATAGCTGAATCGAGAGAATGAGTCTCAATTAGCAGTTTATTGAAGAACTGCAAATAAACCCTGTGGACAGCTGTTCTCAGGAGACAGGACTGGGCCAGTCATTTCGTTTTATTCAATAAGAGTGAAACACTGGAGGATATTTAGAAGACTTTACTTTGAAAATATTATGAATTTAAATATTAAACCACATTAGGGTAATGATCCCATCTTGTAAGATATATATTCTCTTTGTTATTTTCATATATTTTTTCGCTCTAGTTATGACTGCTAGAGTTTCCTTTAAATCCTGCCTTTTAAGTAATTAGTGTTGTCTTAACCCTTAATCTTGTGTCTAAGCTATATTCAGTTATATTTTTATAGAAACATTAAATTTACTCATTATATATTTGGTATGGGAAATTAAATTTGTTTTAATTTCCCATACCAAATATATACCAAGAACATTGTTTTTGTAGCATATTAAATTTAAATAAGCTCCTATAAGAATGTCAGATATGCAGTGACTCAAACAAGAGAGAAGTTTATTCCTCTCTCAGGTAATAGTCCAGAGGCAGGCAGACAATCAAAGCAAATAAGAGTCTTCATTCCATGGGGTGATTCAGGGAACCAAGCTCCTTCTCTTTTTTTGCTGCATAATCACCTAGAACAGGAGTCAGCAAAATTTTTCTGTGAAGTTTGTTGGTTCATGGGTCAGAGTTTAACAACTTCTGTCCTAGCGTATGGTCTTTATTGTTGAAGTTCCATTCATATTCTGGTTTCTGGGAAGGGGCAGTGGAAGGCAAGACACTACTCAGAAGTAGACACACCATTTCTGCTAATAACATTCCACTGACCAAAACTTAGTCATATGGTCACATCTATCTGGCTCCAATAGAGGCTCAAAAATGTCTCTAGCTGGGCAGTCATGTGCTGAGGTAAAATTTGGGATTTTGATTATCTAAAGAAAAGATAAAGAGTGGATATTAGGGAAAAATTATTAGCCTCTGCCACTCACCCCAGGTTATAATACACAACTAGTACTGTGATCTCTAAGCTATGATTTATGGCTTCTCAGAATTATTCTGGTACTTAAATCAGTGTTTGTCTTGACTCACAAGTCAGAGGTATTCCGGAATCTCTCTCTTGATTTTCTCCCTTTTAGCATCGGGAAAGTCAGAATCCCAATTAAGCCAGGGTCTGAACAGAAACTGAAAGACTCACAGAAGTAATCTGCATCGAGAGGAGAAAGGAGGTAAGTGGAGATAAGAGACCAGAGCTCCAGAAAGGAAGAATGAAGAAAGATGTGGCCTGATGACTTTCCGATTCCTGCGAGGCCTGACCATGCTTCCTACTTTACATCCTATACATTTCTTTTAAACTTCCTTTTTAATTGAAAATTCGCAGGTGTATTTCTGTTTCTCACAACCAAAGAATCTTTAAGAAGCATTTATTAACCTGTTTTAAGGTATTAGATAAGCAAGTAGAAACATTTTTATTTCTAACAGTATTACAGGCAGGGTATCTCGTTGTTGTTGTTTTTTTTATATATAAAAATCTCCCCAAATACCTCCCTCTATAATGAAAGCTAACTGGCTTAACATTGCATTATATTAAATAGGTTTTGTTATGACTAAGTAAACAATATTATTGAGTTATTTATAGTACTATGAATATATTTTCTTTCTTGTACAACACTTTGTCTTTTCTTGCATTAATTGCCTAATTTTAACGTTTTCTTTATTTTCTATATACCCATCAATTAGTTTGTCACTAAAGCGTCCAACAGAATTCTGCTATCATCCTCCTATTTTTTTTTCTCGAGCCATTTTTTCTGGAATCTTTGTCCCCCTGCTCCTTTCAGGCATAATCGTTCCTTTTCCATCATTCCAGGAGTCCCATTATCTTCCCTTGTGTTTCTTTTCTCCCCTTGTGTTACTGAGATGCACCTCCACTAGCTTCTTGAGTAAAAATACATGACAGGTAAAATTTTCGAAAAATTGCATGCCTGAAACTTTGTGTTCTCCACTCATATTTCATTGATAGTTCAGGGAGGAAATTCATTTGAGTTGAAGGCATTGCTCTATCTTCATCAAGGTTGAAGTCAAAAGCTACTATAATAAAGTTTTAGCTTTATCCTTAATGATCTAAAATTTCATAACGATAATGCTCTGTTGTGAACTTTCTTCAGTCATTTTGCTGAGCACTCAGTGGGATCTTTAAATCTAAAAATTCATACCCCTCAATACTGGAAAAATTGTCTCGTATCCTTTCTCCACTAGTTTCTTCCCCTGCATCGCCTCTGTTCTTTCTTGCTTCAGTGCCTGTTAGATTGCTGTAGGACCTACATAGATTGATCTTTTATTTTTCTTCTCTCTCCTATTTTCTATCACTTAGTCTTTTTCCTTCACTTTGAATTTAAAATTGATGGCATCCTCGATTCTAAATTCCAACGCTTTACATCTTTATTTG
>NW_011888796.1:12957137-12959633 GCF_000151845.1 Pteropus vampyrus | reverse complement strand
TGAATATATTTTCTTTCTTGTACAACACTTTGTCTTTTCTTGCATTAATTGCCTAATTTTAACGTTTTCTTTATTTTCTATATACCCATCAATTAGTTTGTCACTAAAGCGTCCAACAGAACTCTGCTATCATCCTCCCATTTTTTTTTTCTCGAGCCATTTTTTCTGGAATCTTTGTCTCCCTGCTCCTTTCAGGCATAATCGTTCCTTTTCCATCATTCCAGGAGTCTCATTATCTTCCCTTGTGTTTCTTTTCTCCCCTTGTGTTACTGAGATGCACCTCCACTAGCTTCCTGAGTAAAAGTACATGACAGGTAAAATTTTTGAAAAATTGCATGCCTGAAACTTTGTGTTCTCCACTCATATTTCATTGATAGTTCAGGGAGGAAATTCATTTGAGTTGAAGGCATTACTCTATCTTCATCTAATTTTCAAGGTTGAAGTCAAAAGGTACTATAATAAAGTTTTAGCTTTATCCTTAATGATCTAAAATTTCATAATGATAATGCTCTGTTGTGAACTTTCTTCAGTCATTTTGCTGAGCACTCAGTGGGATCTTTAAATCTAAAAATTCATATCCCTCAATACTGGAAAAATTGTCTCGTATCCTTTCTCCACTAGTTTCTTCCCCTCCATCGCCTCTGTTCTTTCTTGCTTCAGTGCCTGTTAGATTGCTGTAGGACCTACATAGATTGATCTTTTATTTTTCTTCTCTCTCCTATTTTCTATCACTTAGTCTTTTTGCTTCACTTTGAATTTAAAATTGATGGCATCCTCGATTCTAAATTCCAACCCTTTACATCTTTATTTGCTATCTTATTTTTAATTTCTATCAAGCTCTTTTTTGCTGCTTCTGAATATTCCCTCTACGTAACACCTTAATTATTTCATTATGGTTGGCATATCTTCTCTAACTTTGTCTGCTGCTTCATTGTCTCTGCTTCCTCTGGGAGGTCTCTCCTTGATTATTTTGTTTTCTGTCTTAATTGTTGGAGGATTTCTTCAAATATCTGGATGTCTCATGAATGTCCATTTATATTTAAGAGTGAGGCATAAAAAAAAGTGTTATTGGCGGCCCTGTGTTCTTGGGCAGGGCTTGTCCAATGAGTAAGGGTTACTTCCCTTAAGGGTGACCAGAGGATCACCATGTGTCAGTGTTTGTAAGTCTTTTTCTTGAGTCTGTACAAGAATGAGATATTATGCTATGTTTTAGAAATGAATATTCTATAAACTACATTTTTATTTTCACTTACATGACTATAAGGAGGTAATATCTAGGGACTTAACATGACTTTTATAATGGCAGAGTTAACTGTAACAAGACCAATATGGAGATAATCTGTGGTTTAATTATAAAAAAACAGGGCAGGAAATTCAGTTTCCTAGGACAAATAAAGTTTATAACTTTCGTTGACCAATTCCGTTTTTTTTTGGCAATTTTATTTTTTTCCCTTTTCCTTGTTCTTGTTTCCAATTTCCACCACCCCTTTTATTTGGAGTTTATTTTTATTGGGGCTTTTTTGCCTTTCTTAGGCAATTTTTTAGGGGGAGTTTTATTTCTTTTTTAAGGGGCCAAACCTTTTTTAACTTAAAAAATAAACTTAAGGAGAACTTAACCCCTTTGGCTCAAAATTTCCATCCATTGTGCTCTTACAATTAAATATAAGAATCCCTTAATTATCTATATCTGATTAGCTTGAGGCAAATAACTCTGAATCTGAAGTACTTGTTTCAACCAAGTGCTTCTTTCTCCATGTTTCTTACAACATATATTTACACATTATAACCTATTCTTTTCCTTTAATTTTAAGCAGAGCTAAATTAAAAATACTTTCAAGTTAATATATTGTCACAAGCCAGTCATTTTCTCTGAAAGACTTCCAATATCCTGTTGGGTTGGGGTGGGGTCGGGTATATGGGGAAGAGGAGATTAGAGATAATAAATCTGACAGCCATTTTTTTGCTGAGCGGATTGTAGAAAGAGAATAAAAAGAGATCTCACCATTCAGTATGCAATCTTTCACTTAATACCTCTGATTTCAGTAAGGTACCTCACTCTCACTTGCTTAAATTTTTATTCTAATGGCATCCTAGTGGGATTTTGGGAGAGAGTAGAAATAAGTCTGTGTTCAATCTAACATATTTAATTGGTAATCCTGATAGATTTCTTTGGAAACAGGAAGCACCTTTCTAATTATTCATAGAAATTAAAACAGATTTCTTGCTTATCTGTTCATTTGGTCAAGAAAACCGAAGCACCACAACTCGATGTGGTAATCTTAGATCCCAAGTACAACTCATATTTTTCTCAGGTCAGATGAGTTAGGCCCATTAGTGCTGTCATTCTAACATCAACTCCAGACCCACCAACCCATAAGCTGCACCTTCTGGGTTTTTCTTTAGCCAATACTCACTAGACCATGCCTTTCAGTGACTCAGATTCTTCTTCTAGGAAACACTCTTAGGTACCTACCCACAGCTATTCTCTCTTCATTA
>NW_011888796.1:12934889-12957087 GCF_000151845.1 Pteropus vampyrus | reverse complement strand
AAAAAATAAACTTAAGGAGAACTTAACCCCTTTGGCTCAAAATTTCCATCCATTGTGCTCTTACAATTAAATATAAGAATCCCTTAATTATCTATATCTGATTAGCTTGAGGCAAATAACTCTGAATCTGAAGTACTTGTTTCAACCAAGTGCTTCTTTCTCCATGTTTCTTACAACATATATTTACACATTATAACCTATTCTTTTCCTTTAATTTTAAGCAGAGCTAAATTAAAAATACTTTCAAGTTAATATATTGTCACAAGCCAGTCATTTTCTCTGAAAGACTTCCAATATCCTGTTGGGTTGGGGTGGGGTCGGGTATATGGGGAAGAGGAGATTAGAGATAATAAATCTGACAGCCATTTTTTTGCTGAGCGGATTGTAGAAAGAGAATAAAAAGAGATCTCACCATTCAGTATGCAATCTTTCACTTAATACCTCTGATTTCAGTAAGGTACCTCACTCTCACTTGCTTAAATTTTTATTCTAATGGCATCCTAGTGGGATTTTGGGAGAGAGTAGAAATAAGTCTGTGTTCAATCTAACATATTTAATTGGTAATCCTGATAGATTTCTTTGGAAACAGGAAGCACCTTTCTAATTATTCATAGAAATTAAAACAGATTTCTTGCTTATCTGTTCATTTGGTCAAGAAAACCAAAGCACCACAACTCGATGTGGTAATCTTAGATCCCAAGTACAACTCATATTTTTCTCAGGTCAGATGAGTTAGGCCCATTAGTGCTGTCATTCTAACATCAACTCCAGACCCACCAACCCATAAGCTGCACCTTCTGGGTTTTTCTTTAGCCAATACTCACTAGACCATGCCTTTCAGTGACTCAGATTCTTCTTCTAGGAAACACTCTTAGGTACCTACCCACAGCTATTCTCTCTTCATTATTGATAGAATCTCAGTTTTGAGAGGTGTATTAGTTTCCTATTGCTACTGTAACAAATTACCACAAACAGTGACTTAAAACAACATAAAGTTATCTTACAGTTCCAGAGGTCAGAAATCTAAAATGGGTCACCAGGGCTGCATTCCGCCTGGAGGATTTAGGGTAGAACTCACTTTCTTGTCTTCTTCAGCTTCTAGAAGCTGCCTGCATTTTTTGAGTTGTGTCCCTGGATCACTCGAACCTCTGCTTCCACCATCTCCTTCCCTGACTTGGCCCACCTGTCTCTCTTTCTAAAGATCCTTGTGTTTACATTGGGCCCACCTGATAATCTAGGATAAGCTCTTCATCTCAAAATCTTTTACTTAATCACATTTGCAAAGTCCCTTTTCCACGTCAGGTGACATAGTCACAAGTTTCCCGGGACTGAGTCATGGACATATTGTGGTGGGGTGTGGTGGGTATTATTCTGCCTACTACAGGAGGCAATGAACCAGTTCCCAGAGAATGACTCATGATTGGTTCAAAAGGAGAGAGCTCCACTTTTCTGAGCCCCCTCTTCCTTATCTGTGGATGTTACTATGTAAGGACATGGTGCTTAAAGCTATTTCAACTACCTTGTGACCTTAAAGAAAAGGCCAAGACAATTGTAGAGATAGTGACTTAACAGGCTGACATAGTTGGACCACTAACCTAATTCTTGAATCACTAATCCTTAGAATTCTTATCAAATGGAATACTTAAATGTCTTCAGCTTAAGCAACTGTTAGTAAGATATTTTATTATTTACAGCTGCAAGCATTCCAACTAATACATACTTTTAAATAGAAAGTTCTCATTTGAAGATCACTCGGATTCTGTTCCTTGCCTACAAGAATCCTGGCTCTTAGACAGTAATTGAATTTCCAGCCATACAGGAAAACATCAACACAAGGGTGGGCATTTTGGTGATTTAATCTCAGAGAAATCTTATTTGAGCTTCCACACTCATGTAATAATAAGCTATCTTTTTTAAAAAGTCTCATTTCATATATTTCCCACCAAAGTACATACAGATGGTGTCTGTGTATGGTCTAAATTATACAATCTAATGATGGCAAATTTAAAAAGATAAGGCCTGGAAAGTACCTAGAATAGAGCTATATATGGCAGGTATTCAATAAACTGTAGCTATTATTATCATATAGCTAATATTATCATATTCTCTGTGCTCGATGGATAGCATTTTATTTGGGCAGATTAAGTCCCACGATTAATAATAGTGTCACCACCAAAGCCCCACCTTGAGACAAACTGTGCTGAGAAGATGCCTGCAATATACTCTGATCCTCTCTTGTAGAATTAATAATCACACCCAATATTGTGGAAGTTAATCTCTGGAAAACTTCACTTATTTTCCAATTAGGGCTCTGTATTATAAATTGATAATAGATATTTTGCTCAATACTAATGTAAAGATGGGCATTTTCCATAATTTGAAGCAAGGCATCTTACTCTGATTCTGATCCTCAAATAGATCTAGGTGAGTCACCTGTTTATAGCCTTAGCCAAACTGTCCCTGGACTAAGATGGAACAAGAGGACTTTCAACTTAAAAAAAAAAAAAAATCTATTATCAAGCAATCTAATGCTCTTCTAAAAATAAGTCTTGAGGAAGGCTTTCCCAGTCTTTCATTCCTATAGACTATTGACAGACTAAAATCAATATTGTCTGTCTCTTCTTAAGCAAACATGGGCCCTGTCCTTATAATCCTAGGTTGAATAAAATTTGGCAAGGATGCATGTAAAGCAGCACCCAGAGAAAATGCTTTGTGCCACAAACAAAAGTCTGATTGGGTTCTAGTTTTACAGAATAACATAGAATACTTGGTTACAATGACAACAAGAGATATTAGCCCATTTTACAGAGCTACATTTAGTCAGTTATGCTGAAATACTCAATAGCTTTCATGACTGCTTCTCCAGGGCCTACGATGAAGTTCATGATGGCAATTAATATTTTTTAATGAATTTCTTAAAATTTAGAAGAACCAGGATGCCGCACTGTAGTGATAGCCCAGAGAAAGTAAATTCTGGGAACTAAAGTCTTCTTAGGAGGCAACTAGAATATTACTATACTATTTCAAGCTAATTTGTTCAAAAGTTCTTCTCTCATTAATGCTTACTTCCTTTGCTAAACTATTCTTAATCTTTTAATTCTATTATACTTCACTATCCCTCAAAGAGAAAGACTATTTAATTTTCTACATATATTTATATATTTTCATTTTCTGCAAATTGACTTTGTGAGGCCATTGGGAAAGTGGACATTGTAGCTCATTTGTTGATTGTATGTTTCACGCACGACAAATTATTTGACTTAATTTTTTTAACTCACCATATGGCGATCCCCTTTACTCAACTCACTCAACAGAACTGGAATTCAAGCCGCACTGTACTTGGCATTTTAAATCTAAAGCACTTAAAAACCTCCCCACATCCTAGGGAAAGCAATGAGCCCAACAGATAAGCTATGTAAAGAGAGTCAGTCATTTGGCTGAGGCCAGAGAAGTGATCCTTCCACATCCATTTTGGAAAGTGCAGTTCTGGAAGGGTCAAGCAAGGTGGCATTTCAGTTCTCCTCAGGTCGTTTTCAACAAATGAAGTTTTGTCAGTTCCAGAATGGAAGTATACGGTCCCTGCTTAGTTGTGCCCCACCTTTAAATGGGAACTTCCCCACCAGTTGCAGGCATCACAGATTACCTGCCAAATTCCTGTTCCTGCTCCAGGAGCTCTGGGAACAGGTGTAGAGGCCCCTGTTCCATGGCCAAAAACAATAAATGAGCTGGTGTATTGCCATGTGGACATAGGTGGTGTGATATTATGGTCACATTAACAATCCTTTATACAAACCCCACCTCTTGCTGGCTATGCGGGTATTTGCAGCGCTCAGACTGCAGCAGGATGTGAAAAATTCAACTTTTCTTCTTTTGCTGGGTTAAAAATTTCTGGGCTCAGCTTTAGGGGGATTTAAACTATTTTTCTCACTCTTCCAGGGAATCTAGCTCTTACAAGCCTCCAGAACAATCAATAGAGTTTATGTGTGAAAAACCAAGGCTCCTTCTGACCCGCCTTTTCTGAAGGACTGTGGCATTAATTATTCCATTTACCTCCCTTTGCTTCTCTGCCCCGTGAAGTTAGGCTTGGCTAACTGACTTGCTTTGGCCAAAGAAATATGAGCAAAACGGAGTGTCACTTCCAGGAGGAAGAATTTAATTGCAGGCACTCAAACTCCAGTCTACTTTTCTCTGCCTCGGTCGTCAGGAAGCCTCCCTCAACCTCAGCTGGTGTCCCTCAGTGACTATGACAAACAGAGCCTACCTGCCAACTCACCTCAGACATATGGGGCTACCAAGAAATCAACCTTCGTTATTTTAAGTCACTGAGATTTTTTTTTTAACTCCATCACAACCTAGTTCATTCTAATATAGGAACATTAAGGACTACTGTGTGTGATAAAAGGCAAAATGTGGGCTTTTGTGGATGAGGGACTAAAGAAGGAAATGGTAGGTCTGAGGGAGAGACAGTGGGGCAGGTTAAAGAGTGGGTCCTAGGTCCCAGATGGGTGCTTGGACTCCATCCCTACAAGTGGCCACCTAGGCAGTTAGTGGCCAGAGAGTCCTGGAGCCAAGAGCAGGGGGCTTGTAGCTTCTGTACAAGCTCTGGTTCTGAGCAGAATCAGAGAACGGACCTAGTCCAGAAGCATGTGCAGAGGGAGCTCCAGGGTCTGGGAGAATTGCTATTGCTAACAACTCTAGGTGCTGTGGGACATTCACAGGAAGTTGAATACTAAATGCTAAAACGAGATTAAGACAGGCAAGAAATTTGTCTTAAGAGACGAAGACAGGCAACACCAGTGTAAAAAATGAGGCCGGAGGTGGGTGAGGCAAGGGTAACTATTATGTTGCAATGAGTTCTGATTCCTTTGAAGGAGAGGGGGAAGGGAGGAAGAGGGAAGGGAGGAAAACGGAAGTGTGAAACTGCTCTGTGGTTTATAGGAAAATTTCAGCAAGACTAACAAGGAGTCCTCAGTCCAAACCACCCTTCGAAGGAGGCTGTGTTTCCCATGGCTTAGAATCTCCGCCACACTAGCCCTGGACTGGGAGCAATTCCTGGGAAGCATGACTTGGTGTTGATGCTATGTTGGTCCACAGAGCTCAGCAGCTGGAATTCGCTCAGTAAACTCCGCTCCCAGAGGAGATGTGAGAAGAGAATTTTCTCAGCACCAAAAGCTGCCACACTCTTTCGCACACCTGATGAAAGTCTAATACAGAAGAAGACCAAAAACTACATGTAACATGTAGAACATTATTTCTTGGTGGTAACAGTACTGTCTTATATTTGTTGCAAGGTTTACAGCAACCTTTTAAATAATCAGGGTGACATTATCCCATTTGTGAGATGCCCGAAGCTCACTAGGACACCCAATCATGTGGGAAGGAGCTGAGCCTAGTACTCAACCCTCTCAGTCTTAGTCCAGCGCTAAGTCTCCTACGCAATGAAAGCACCTGCTGAAACCCATTGTCCAGGAAATGTTTATAATGTCCTATAAGTGAGACTTGATCTTAGGCCACTTACTTAAAGACTACTCTAGAAAGCAACTTCACTCCAAAGAAGGCTCTTCTTTGAATACCCCAGCATTCATAGGATGAGAACAGATTTGTCTCTAGCAGAGAAACCCAAAGAGAGGGTCACAAGATGTCCTGTTTACCAGGGAACTCCTTCAAGAGATGTCCATAGCTGCAGTACCTGGTTTCCAGAGCAGCCCAATGTGGCTTCAGGACCAGGAAGGAGAGAGGCCCCCCCGGGCTGAGATGTCTCACTGTAAGTAGAGAGGAGGAGGTCCGGCTTTGAGATGCAGATACTGCAAAGAAAGCTCTCCAAAGACATGGTATTTCTTTCAACCTTATTTATTTAAGTGGGACAAGACCAGCATACACTTTCATTAACAGTCATAGAGATTTTCTTCTTCTCAAAGAGAAAGAACTGAAAATGGTGAAGCGGGAATGGTGAACCCAGACTGCAGGGGAAATCCAAACCACAGTTCCATTCCCCAAATTGGCACCACTCGGTAGGGAGGGAGAAAGTGCAAAATTTCAGTGTTTCGGCTAAAATCAATGGGACCAAGTCAAAGCAACCCCATACCGGAGTTATGGCATGTGAGGTGAAAATAAACACAAAAACTTCAAGTTCTAAGAGGAAAAGACTGCTTGTCAATTTCAGAGTTGCTGATTGTGTGGAAACCATCAATATTTTCACTGGGCATCAGAGAAACACCCAAGAACAAAGAACTTTTAAACTATGAAATTCTCTCCCAGGGGTATATAACGGGAAGCACTTCCAGTCTCATTTCCACAGTGCACTTCTCGGAGCAACTTCCTTTCAGAGTAGGATAGAAACTAATTCACATTAGACCTCTTTGGGCTTGCTTCCAGCGAGAGAAAATGTTCTGGGTGGAATGGCACCCCATTAAACAGCACTGGACCTTACTTTTATTTTATACTTAAGAATCGTTTATTCAGGGATGGGAAATTGTTTTCCTTTCTTAGCAGAAGCAATTGCCCCAGGCACCCAAAAAGGAAATAGCAGGGTGGTGGGCTGAAAAGGGGTCTCTAAGTTCCAGTCCTGATGATGTCACTAACTAGATCTTGTTGGGCATGTCACATAACTACTCACAACTTGTTTTCTTATTTATAAAATGAGACGATTTTTAATGGTCCAAGGCTTTTCACTCCTCCAATTGACCTGGGGAGCTTTGAGAGAACACAGATGCATAAGACTTCCCACAAACCTACTGACTCAGAACCTCTGGAAATCTAGGGTTTTAAAGCCTTCCGGGTGATTCAAATGAAGTCACTCCAGAGATCAATATTTTAGGGGTAACTAGAAAAGATGTTTGAGATTTCTTCCAGTTATAAAATCCTGTTATGGGCAGGAAGTAGGAAGAGGGGGTCAGGGAGAGGCCAATCTGTGCTGCAAAGCACCAGCATTCACATGACCTGGGAGTTTGTTAGAACTGCAGAATCTTGGATCCTATTCCGGAAGCCTACTGAATTAGAATCTGTATTTAAACGAGATCCCCCCAGTTCATAAGAACACGAAAGTTAGACGTCCTACTCCATTCCACGTAATCAGGAGTGAACCCGTCCTCCTATATGCCAGTCAGTCATTTTCCTACCCAGTTGCTGTGGCTTCGCCAACAAGATACACATCACAAGAAAAACATTCAGCTTTAAGTGATAACTCTTACTGGCTGCCATTCTCCTCTAAAAATGGGAATTTTGGACTCTGCCACCACTCGATAAGTCCCCTTTCAACTTGTTTTATGTGTCTATGAAGGCAAAAGCCTGAAGGGAGAGAAAGCTAGGCCGTGTGTGTCTGTGTGTGTGTGTCTATGTGTGTGTGTCGGTGTGCGTACAAACATGTGTGTGGCATTATTACTCTAATTATTAACCAGGCAACATTTCCCAGATAAATTTCCAGAGGCGAGGTTGACAGTCTTGGGGAGAAGGCAATTTTAACTTGTGTTTGACTGTTAGTCTTTGATGACGGTAGAAAGAAATAAAATATATTGCAGCTCACTTTCTCAGGTATTTGTTATTCTTACTCATATCCTGTCTTCAGAGCTAATTTCCAAAGGAAGAGAAAAAAATACCTACACACAGAAAAGACTTATTTCTGATATTGGAGGAGGGAGAAGAGTCTGATGTACAAAATTCAGCTGGAGCATGTAAAAGACAATTTAAAAACCAGACGAAAAATAATTTTAAAAAATCTTCCCAGGCATAAGAAAATCTATTACTAGTTTTTCCTTAAGAAAAAAAAGCACCCAGTTTCATTCTTTCATGGCATTTCACTGAAATAAAATTCTTAGGAAAACCCTAAGGCCTCTGGGTGTTTTGTTGGTGAGTGTTCCTATAAACATGGCTATTCCTTCCGCTACTTTGAAGACATGTCATTTTTCACTTTCTCTTCCAGGCTAAACTGAACTTTATATGAGATTAAATTCTGGTTTATTATTCGTAGGAATTAATCCTGATATAACACAGGAATAATGTGTATAATTTTCCTGGGTTCATTACAGAAATAAATCTGCGGCTAAGAAGTATAGCACTTTTTTACCTCTACACTCATAAATCAAAATTTTGCAATCTTTTGCAAGTGGGCTTCCAGGTTGCCTGACCCTAAGGACTGAGGACAAGAAAAAGGTTCTCCTCAGGCCTGCTCATGACCTCCACCTCCCGACCCACTACACATATTCCAAACCACCTCCACATACATTTTTGTTTCCCATGGACAGATGAGCCAACGGTCATTCAAAACATTAACATAACTTTCTCAGATTGTCATCTTTAGACACTAAGCAGAATGGAAAGTTTTAGAGGGAATCTGGTGGGAAGGAGGTTGGAGAGGGGGAGGACAGAGTACCGGACATAAGACAGATGTCGATCCGCAGCAGAGACCCTGAAGGTGGGGGGTCAGGTTTGGACTGCAGACAAGCAGTATAATTGTTTGGGAACTTGGGGCTCAATGAACAGGGTCCGTGTGAGGCAGGAGAGAACTACAGAAAGACTTAAGAATATTGCGGGTTCTACACTGTTTTTTTGCTTGAGTCTTTTGATGGTGGACCCAGTTTCAAATTTGTATGCACATGGTCGATTGCCAATCCTATCCTGCACCCCTTTTCCTAAGTGACGCTGAGGAGTAGGTGTAAGGACTGGTGATGTGATGGAACATCACCCATGTCTTTACGTTTATGAAATCAAAGCCTCGACCTTGGCTGCATTCTCTTTTCTCATTTCAGGTTTGTTTGTTTTTTAATGAAGAAAAATCTAAATTATATTCTGGTAAATATGTGTTTTAAACATATGTGTGTGTTTAAACACAAACAATCACATCGTATTGACTTGTGGATGCCATGAGCTCTTCCTTCCTAACTTCTCCCACATAAACACATCTCTCAAATACAGAAAAACCACTAAAAGATTTTGCAATATTTGATTTAATTTTTCCTGAGTCAAGAATCTCACTGTCCTTAACATTATTAAAATGTCTATACTACCCAAAGCAATCTACAGATTCAATACAATCCCTGTCAAAATACTAATGGCATTTTTCACAAAACTAGAACAAAAATCCTAAAATTTATATGGAACCACAAAAGACCTTGAAAGGCCGAAACAATCCTGAGAAAGAAAAAAGTTGGAGGAATCACACTACCTGCTATCAAACTATACTACAAGTCTATAGTAATCAAAATGGCATGATACTGGCATAAAAACAGACACATAGATCAGAAATAAACCCATGCCTATATGGTCACTTAATCTATGATGAATGAGGCAGGAATATGCAATAAGGTAAAGACAATCTCTTCAATAAATGGTGCTGGGAAAACTGGACTATGATGAAACTAGACAACTTTCTAACACCATAGTAAAAAAGAAAACCTCAAAATGAATTAAAGTCTTACATGTAAGACCCAAAACCAAAAAACTCCTAGGAAAATCATAGACTGCTCTTTGACATCGCTCTTACAGAAGAATGGATAAAGAGGTGATACTGCTGTTCAGTAAATAGTGCATTAAACTGTCCTTTGTTTATATGACCAAATGAAAGGACCGATTAAATCATATAAATTTATTATAAAAGCCTAGGTAGGCATTCTCCAAAAGCATTTTTCCCTGATCAATCTAGCATGGTAGTGCTTGTTTATAACTTCTCACCTTCCCTTAGTCCAACTTTCTTCATCAGCTGTCACAACCTGTCTTAGTCAGTTCAGTCTGCTGTAACAAAAATACTATAGACCAGGTAGCATAAGCAGCAAATACTTATTTCTCACAGGAATCTGAGAAGTCCAAGCTCAGGGTGCGAGTATGGCTGGTTTCTGGGGAGGACCCTCTTCCAGGTTGAAGACTGCTATCTTCTCATTGTATCCTCACATGGCAGAAAGAGGGTGAGAGATATCTCACCCTTTTATAAGGGCATTAATCCCAATCGTGAAGGCCCTATCCTTATAACCTCATCACCTCCTCAAAGCTCCACCTTCTAGTACCATCACATTGAGGGTTCAAATTTCAACATATGAATTTTAGGAGAACACAAACATTCAGTCCATAACACCACCATGGAATTAATCCTGTGTTCTAGATTTAAATTTCTACAAGACAACTCCACGGTTGAACTGGAAATTCTGTATTTACAACAGTTTTAAACTTAATGTCTATTTAAGAACCTATGATTCTAATTTAAGCTTGCAATTTTTTTTCCTAACGAAGAAAACAGATAAACATTATTAGCAGTGTTCTCTTTCCTTTACTGAATTAGATGGTGCATTGATCACGCTTATTTTTTAGACTAATGAGTCTCAACCTTGTTAGTACATTAGAATTACCTGGTGAGCTTTTAAAAATCATGATTTCTGGGCCATACTTCAGACCACTTAAATAAGAATCTCTGGGGTGGAAGTCAAGCATCGATATTTTTTAAATACTTCCCAGATAATTCCAATATGCATCCAAGATTGAACACCATCCAGAAGAGAGAAAAAAAATTGAGAAGGTGCTCTATATGAAAGGCTAGTCAATGGGAAAAATGTAAGTGTTTGACTGGTTGATTTTATGGCTGGTGGAATGAATGGTTGGTTGAGGGGAGGGTAGGCATGGCTCTCAATGCAATTTAGAGCTTAAACCAAAGCTGGAAAGGATATGGAAGCTCCCACTTCCACAGCACATGGGAAGAGCTACAGAGACCTACACATACCCCTCACCTGGGCTTGTTCAGTGCCCTGGTTGGGAAGATTTTTCTGTCTGCCTCGTTTTCCCTCCATTGAACTATAGACCCATCTGCCAGTCTCTCTACCTGCCAGCTTGAGATGGCTTTCACAGTTGCTCCTGCTGTCCCCCTTGTGGTGGGTGGTTCTAATGTTGGCAGGCAATAGGAAGACAGGAGGGAAGTTTCTGACTCTGCCCCGCTAGTGATCTTTAGCTCATGTGCCAGCGGGAAATGATTCACTCATGACTTCAAAAAGCCCCTACATTTTAACTGGTACGCAACTTCTCTCAAAGGCAGCCCCTGCCAATCCACTTCCCAGTTTGTGTAACTTCAATACTTTGCACAAAGTAGGAGGTGGTCAAGAAATCTGTGCTGAATGAATAAATTTGATACCATTTTTCTTTCATAGCACTTGTAACACCAACCCTGGCAGACTGAAAACTTCATGTCTAGTTTCTTACCAGTCTATTCCCAGCACCTATAGGTGACTCTCAATAAATATTTGCTGAACGATGAATGAATAACTATACATCTCACACAACACCCACTATAATACTAACCCTAAATAGTATTTGGTTGATTAACGTTAATCTAAAGCAGTGAAGTTACTGGAAACCGAGACCTTTCTGGAAACTGTAATGCCATGAGTTTCCATTATTTCTCTGTTCAGCTCACTGGTCATATTTTGCAATTGCCTCAAATGTAAAGTAGCATCAATAATGTGCATTAGGCTGGGAGGAGCATTAATAAATTAGTGTGAATGTGAATTAAAACAAAAAAAAAAAACATGCAGCAAAAGAAGCCACAGAGTGCTAAATCATAGTGGTCAGTAAAGGATCATTTCCTGTTGCTCCCTGCCCCATGATATATGTACAGAAAATAAACAAGAGAGAATATGAAATGATAATGACTCAGGATAATGCTTGAAATACTAATGACTAAGGATAATACTTGAAATACTAATGACAAAGCAAGAGAAACTGATTAAGACAAAGGAATTAAGTGTTTTAAGAGATGTACATTATTGGGCAAAACTATGTGCTTAAATGAGATTCTGATGAGGATGGTGAAACTTTGGTTCCTGACACGTGGAATAGTCCCCAAAATGCAAGTTAGCCTGCATTAAAGGTTAAAGTTCATGTAATCATAGAATTAGAAAGCCCCTTAAGCAATTAGCTGGGTTTTGTTCCCTTCCCCTCAACTGGATAAGAGAGGGAAGAAAGGAGAGAGACGGAAGAAAGAAGAGGGAGAGAGAGAGAGGAGAGAGAGAGGAGACCAGACATTAAAAATAAATAAATAAATAAATAATATTTAACATTTTCTTTAGAAAGATGATTCAGTCCCTATTCAGACTTATACATAAACAAAACAATTCTTTGTTTTTGTTTAACTGAAACTTATGTTGTAATTTAAACCTATTTTCTCATTTGATTCTCAAGAGCAATGGAAAATAATAAGTTAATTTCTTCCTCATGATACTTCAAGCCAATCCAAATAACCCTAAGCTATTCAGCTTTTCTCTGTGAAATTCTTTGTCTGTAATCTTTTAAAATTCTGAAGTAAGATTGCATTCTGAATACCAAAACCCTAAATACTAAATCCTAACTACGAATACATTCAAATACATTGGAATGTTTTTGTAATAATTAACGACTTGGGAAATAGGAGCCATGGAAAAGCATTATTATACATGCAATAAAAAAAGATGCTTAAAATTATTTACAAAAAGTTAAAGTTCACACAGGAAATTTTGCCTATCTGATATTGAAACATTCTGTCAAACCACAAGAAATTAAAGCAGTACAATCCTGACACAGGTATAGATGAATAGATCAAGAGAATAGACTACAGTCCAAAAAAAAATCCATTAATTTCATTTCTACTACTAAGTTATAACAATGTCCAACACAATGATGTACGTAAATGACCCCTTGGTGCCAGCACCACACATAAACTCCCAGAATCCTCACAACAGCAGACAAAGGGCAGAGCTGGCACTTAATACGCACACCCAGACTCCTCTGACCCCAGAATCTGTGCTCTTAATGAAAATACGCTAAAGACTTCATTTCAAATGAGTAATATTTAAAATTGGAGAAAGGGCTTGGAGCAATTGGCTAAAAATGTAAGAAAAAGTAAAGCTAATTACTCACGTCATTAAAAAAAAGTTGTAAGTGGACTAAAAATCTGAAATGTAAAAAAAATAAAATAAAACATACTATATTAAACATTGAACAGTTTTGCAGTCTTAGAGTGAAGAAGGCCATTCTTAGAATGACACCAAGGTCAGAAACTGAAAAGGAAAACTAACATATTTCACTACTGAATATTGGTGTTTCCTGAGGCTCCAGAGATAGACTGCTGGGGCCCTGGAGAGGGAAGAAACAGGTTATATATGTAATCATCAGAAGCCTGGATTTTATTCTTATTATAACTGTAGGGAAGTATCCTCATCAGATCTGCACTTGAGGAAAAAACCACTCCAGGAGACTCCCATTTGCAGTAAGACAGTAGACTGAGATAGCCAGGAAAAATTTCAGGCACAAAAATATGAAATGGGCAAATGTTATAAAATTAGTTTAAAAGCATAGTTGAAATCACAAAAAGCAAAGCAAATTCCTGGGTACCAAACACAAAGATGGAACTGAGAATTGGAGTTGTAAATATAGAGGACAATTTAGTGATGGACAGAGGGCAGGGGGATTTGGGGGCTGGGAGAATGGAGTGAAGGATTAAAGAAGTACAAATTAGTAGGTGATAGATGGTCACGGGGATGGGGAGCACCTCATAGGAAATGCAGTTAGCATTAATATATTGGCTAGGTGGAAAACCAGAGGAGAGAAGGAGCAATTAGGGAGATCATTTTATAAACTATATAAATGTCTAGCCAATGTACTGTATACTTGAAACTAAAAGAAAAAAAGCTGCTATAAAAAAAGAAAAGAACATTGGAGTGGTGAGTGCCTGAGCTGATGCAACACTGTGTGGAAGGCTGGGAAATGTAATCCTTGTATGCCAGGACTTGAGTTTAACTGACCCCAGATGAGGCTTGGGCCTAGGCAAAGAAGGGAGTTAGAGCAAGGACTCTTTGGCCAAGCTGATGGGGCATCCTTGAGCCAAAGTTTCCCATTAGAGTTATTTGGTGACCTATAGGAATAGATCTGCACTAGTACCCCCGTTGTGCTCAATCATGGCTAAAATAGCCCAGGGAAATCAAGGTTTCTTGATGAACAACGTGGTGAATCTGGAGGAGTTGTCAAACAATTACACTCCCCATAATAGAAGATCTGAGCATTTTGTTTCCGTGGCAGCCACAGTCTACCCTATATGCTGCATAGATCTATTCCATATAGGTTTGGGGAACAACTCTTCCATGGTTTCCATGGCCTCTAGCCTTAAGGAAAAACTTAGAGGAAAGGGCATTGTTGGAGCTGCTACTAGGCATAAGTGGTACTCATCTCATCATCTACCTCTTCCATTATCCATTCTAAATTTCCCTCACTCTCAGCTATTACTTCAGCAGATCTTGGTGGCTTCCCTGGTGGTATGACCAAAACTGTCATTTCTGAGGCAAAGTCTCAGGTTGGGGTTGCTACATGCATCCATTTACAGTTACAAGGGGCCAGGGAGCACATAGAGACTCCCAAGTTCTACATGTTTTCTTCCTGTCCCCATTGTGTAGCAGCAGCACTATCTCCTGACATCTCTTCTTGCCTGCTTGGCCCAAGATACAAGGAATCCAAAGCACTTTGATGGTGGCTATAGTTTGTAGTTCAATAAGCACCCAGATGAGAATGATGCCTGAGGCTCACTCTATGGGCAGAAAAGGCAAAGCATGACCAGAATAAGCACCTACCCCTCTGAAAATCAACTGTTGATCCTTACAGGAAGAATGGAGTCTATATAATTGACTTGCCACCAGGTGGCTCTTTGGTCGACTCAGGGAATAATACCATACCCAGGTGCCCAGTATTGGTCTCTTGCTGACAAGTCAGACATTCAGAGGCAGCAGTAGCTAAATCTTGTCAGTAACCTCCATCTCAATCACCATGACCACTCCTTTTCCCATCATGCTAGTTCTGGGGTGGCTGGTGATGAAGGCTGATTAATGTCAACTGGTTGAGTCAGCTTGTCTGCTTGGTTGCTTGAGGACTCTTTTATGGTGGATGTTTTCTGGTGTGCATAATATGTGACACAAAGATCATTATGATCATCCTCACTCCCACAGATCCATCCATATAGCTGTATACCAGACTTGTCTCTGATCTTCCAGTATATTTCCTATCCAGACAACCTGGTTATTGGCCACCGCCCAGACATCTATATACATTCTCACCTAAGGCCGTTTCTTCAACACAAAGTAGATGACCAGGTGCACCTCCCACAGTTCCGCCCATAAGGTTTTCACACTTCTCTGTCTTTCAAGGTCACTCCTGAACATGGCTATAATGCAGCCACTGTTCATTTTCAGCTTACATAACATACTAAGCCAACTCATCTGTAAACCAAGTTTGGGATTATGCCTCCTCTTTCGGCTGGTCATATGGGTCTTGCCATATGGCCAAAAGTGTGAGCTGGGACAGGGGCAGTGGTACAACTGTGGAGGTAACATGGGGGTGGGGGGGACTGGATTACCTGCTTATGCAGCTTCCTTATGCCCTCTGATGCTACTTGGGCTTGATCCTAGATGTACTATTTCCCTCTTACGATGGACTGCTGCTGGGCTTATCTGACTTTGAGACTTGGTGGGTTTGATAACAAGAAGTTGGTCAGTTTTGTTCACTGATTTATTTCAAGTGCCTAGAATAGTGCCTGGAATATAATAGGAGCTTAACAAAGTTTTATTGAGGAAACAAAGAGCAGCAATGAATGTAATTTTTAAAAAACAAAAAATTAAAAGGATTTTTAAAAATTTAGTTTGCTGAAAAAGCTAATAAAATCAATAAAACTTTAGCAAGTTTTATCAATTTAAAAAGAGATAGGGTACAAATAAACCATATCGGGAATCAAAAAAAGAGACAGGTGCAGACGTAGTAGTTTTAAAAATTAATAAACCACTTCTCATCGTTACTGCTACCATCTTTACTCTTCCAAAAGGACTTTTGTGAGCTTATACTTGTTTTCCTTAGGTATAGTCTGCCCACCCTGAGTCTATTTTCTACACAGCTACCAGAATGATCTCTTTTTTAAAAATTTTTTACTGTAAACTAATTTTAGATTTACAGAAAAGTTGCAAAAATAGAAAAGTTTCCATATGCCCTTCACGCATGTTACATAACTGTGGTATAATTCTCAAAACCAAGAAATTAACTAAACTAGAGACCTTATTCAAATCTCACTTGACTTTCCACTAACGTTCTTTTTCTGTTCCAGGATCTTATCCAGGCCCAGACATTGCATTTAGTTGTTATTTTTCCTTTTTCCCTCCAATCTGTGACATTTCCTTAGTATTTACTTGTCATTTATGATCTTGATACATTTGAAAAATACTAAGCAGTTAAAGAAGTAAATTACATGAGAGAGGAAGAGAGCGAGAGAGAAAGAGGGAACTACTATGGAAATTTTATGTCAATAAATTTGAAGACAGATTTAGAAACAATACCTAGGAAAACAAAGTAGTCAAAACGGACTCAAGAAGAAACCTTGACTAACCCTATAGCTATTTAAAAAAATTAAAATTTAACCTCTAAAAATAAAATAAAATAAAATAAACAGTAGGTGTAGTCAGTTTTATCAGAACATGTAATCTTTATGAAAAATGTAATCTTAATCTTTTACAATCCGTTCCAATGAGGAAAAAAGAGGGGCAGTTTCTTCACCTCATGTTACAAGGCAAGTGTATGCTTGATACAAAACCTAGACAAGAGCAATATGAGAAAAAAAAATAAAAGTTTTATGAGTAAATAGAGAAATACAATTCTTTCCCATTTATATGGGTCAAAAAATATGATCATTTCAAGAAAAAACATTTGATAAAAGATGACACACATGTATGACATTTTAAAATTTTTCTTGGCAGGCTAGAAATACATGGGAACTTTCTTAATTTGATAGAATCTACAAAAACCCTAGGGCAAACATTATACTTAATGATGAATCATTAGAAAGATGGTCCTAATTTCCTTTCAAGAAGGAAATAAAACAAAGATTCCCATCATTACTATTTCCATCTAATATTTTACCAGAAGTCAAAGGAAAATACAAAAAGGCATACTGATTTAAAGGAAAGAAAGAAAACTGTCATTACACACAGATGATATCATTCTCCGCACAAAAATTCAAGAGAATCTATGGATAAATTATTTAAAATAAGCTAGTTCACTAATTTTAGAAATCAAGAAGCAGATCTGATTCGGTGAATGAGTAAGAGAAAGAAGAAATAAGGATGATATCTGGTATTCTGATTTGGGAAAATATATGATGTGGTACCATTTACTTAGATTGTTAATTCTGCAGGAGAGTGAGCCTAGAGTGAGGGCAGAGCCATAGTAAGTGAGTAGCTTCCTAGAGAATTTATCTATGTGGGGTCCTAAACATTACTCAAATATAAAGAGATGAAGAAAATTGTCTTCAGAATTGCGGTGAAAGAGATTATTACATGTAGTCGTAAGGAATACTTTGTTTGATAAGCCCCTCGAGAAGAGGGTAAGATTCTTCTTCCCCCAAAGGAATATTCTAGTAAAGACTGCAACTTACTTGTCTGAAATTTTAGAAGGGTGGTTCTGATGAGCAACATGGGTTTTGTTTTCATGAACAGGATATCCAAATATAAGACCAAGCTAATTTGGACAGAAAAATAAAAGAAAAATGAGGTTTTGGGAACAGTAAAAATTCATTCTCTACGCTTCCTCTCAAAATCTCTTGCCTCTGTTCTAAATAAAGGTTGAAAGGGTGGAATGGAGTGGCAAAGTAACAGCTAGCTAAAAGGTCCACGTATTGCAGTCTCATGCTGGGTGGCAGAAATTCAGTATGTGACAAGTGAGATGTGAAGATTTCAAGTAATGGGTTGGATATAGGTGTCTGGAGCCTGGAAATACATATTTGGGAGTTACCAGCATACGAAGGAGAGTTGAAACCATGGGCATGGATGGATAGATCAAGTAGAAAGGATATAGAGAGCAAAATGAGAAGACTCACCCCAAGAATAGGATGCTGAGGAAGAGAAACTGAGAATTGGTGGCAAGAGAAGTAGGAAGAAAACTATGGCAGTATGTTGGGAAGAACCCAGGAGAAGAGAGAATATTGTAGAGAAAATGTGCATCAATGACAATGACAATTGCATCAATTAGCAGAGTAAAAGTGTGCATTTTCAAAGCCACATAGGCAAATTAATCAAGTCCAATCTACTCTCGTTGAAATGGGAGTCTTAAAGCAATAAGATTTTACTCTGACAAATTCATTTCTTAATTAATTTGTTCACTCACATTTAGTAAAGAACCACTGTGTGCAAGATCTCTGCCAATATCTCTCTTCCCTTCTCCTCTCTTATTGAGCCAAATTAAAATCCTCAGGTATTTCCTTAGCTTCTGAGAACAGGCATGGACTCAATAAATAAACTTCCGTTTTTTACTTGATTAATTTCCAATCCCTTCAACTCAGCATTTCATTCTTGTGTACATTCAAAGTAAATAGTTTTTCTGAGACTACGACTTTCAGTTTCTTAGACATGTATTAAAAATAATAAGATAGCCATTAAAAACAACTGAAAAATCCATGTGTTCATTTTTTTATTGTGATAAAATTGGTATGCGAGATTATATATCTTTTAGGCATGCAACATTGTAATTTCATATCTGTTTACACTACATAGTGATTGCTACTGTAAGTCTAGTTACCATGCATCACCATACAGTTGATCCCTTTCACTCATTTTGCACTCTCCCAGCCCCCTTTCCCTTAGGTAAACACCAATTTGTTCTCTGTACATATCTGAGTTTTTTTTTGTTTGTTTGTTTGCTCTTTTTGTTTGTTTTTTAGATTCTACAAAAAGTGAACCCATATGGTATATTTTTCTCTGTCTGGCTTACTTTACTTGATTTTTTTTAATTTTCCCATGCAATCTTGTTTTAGAATCTTTTCAGTTAATTATGTTCAATATTCTCTTGAGATCTTTATAATATAAAGACATTTCCACTGAATCTACTGTAATGTTTTTCTAACTGGATCAGGAAACATAGTCCCACATTAATAACCACTCATGACTACCTTCTATGTGTTCTTCGGCCATTAAAGAACTTAAAATCTTGTAAGAAAAATAAATCATAGAATTAAATAATTATAATACAAGGCAGATATGCCAGAAAAAATGAGCAACTTAAGTTTCACTGGTAGAGAAATCAGCTTTAGCTTGAATGACCTGGGAGGGCTTTGTGGAAACGTTGACGTTTAAGCAGGGTCTTAAAACTGTAGAAGGATTTCACTAGGCGAAGGTGGCAGGGAGACCTCATGGGGAGAGGCGGCACTGGCGTGAACAAAAGCAGCAAGGCAAGAAAGCACAGAGAACGTCCGGGAAGTAATGTTTAGGTACGCTTGGAGGAAGAAACTATGTCAGAGACAAGAGGAGAAAGAGAAAAATGTTAACAGCTAACGCTAAACACTTATTACGTTAGGTAGCCTGCAAAGTGCTTTATGTTCATCATGCCATTGAACCCTCGCACAACCCAAAGGGGCAGACCCCGTTCTCATTTCCATTTAGCAGATGAGGAAACCAAGGTACAGCAGAATCCAATGACTCACCCAACACTGCACAGATAGGAAGTGGCTGGACCATGATTTCAACCCAGTCACTGTGATTTCAGAGCTGTGCACAGTCCAATGTTGCTGAAGAATGCAGAGGGACTGTGTGGAAGGTGGATGGAGATCCAGGAGAACACTAGTCATGAATATGAAGAGAGGATGGAGATTCAGTAAGATAAGAGTCATTAGAGTTATAAATCTCTCAGAGAATCCATAGCCCTGGACTGAGAAAAAGCCTTTAAAAGAATGCTTAGTTGGCCCCAGAAGGCTTCAGGAGTGCCTCTTCGGCAGAGCAGTGTCAAGGAATCCAAAACACAGAGGATTAAATAGGGATTAGGTGGTGGGACTGGGATGCAGCAGCCATAAACCACTTTTTCTAGGATTTTGGTGCCCAGGGAGAGAAAATACCTGGTACTTGGAATAGAGTGATCAATTTTTGGTCTTGTTTTTCAAGCTAACTATATTTGTGCTTACTCACAGAGGAAAGTTAGTGTAAAGTGTTAGAGAAAGAACACAATTGAAGTTCCAAAGTCCTTTTGAGTGGGTGAGTGGGAGCGGTAAAGAAATCAAAGACACAGGGGAGGCTCAGAAAACTATAGAGAGGAAGAAAGGTAACTTTTTCCCTAAGACAAAAGGAAGGAAAGACAGGAAGTGTGGAGACATATTCTGAGGTACTGAGGTAGAGGCTGAGCAAGTCAACTTCTGATGACCTCATCATCCTGGAAGTAGGAGGCCAGGTCCAATGGTAAAAAATCGTAGGTTGGGCTGGAGATAGAAATTTAAGTATTGCAGTAATGATTCAAAACAATCAGTGGGAAATCAACAAAAGTTGTGTTGGAGTTGGCCTGGTATGATTAACCTAGCAGGCTGGCATCTCTCTTCACCCTGCTGTGAAGCCAGCCCCTGTAAGAGCTCACCTATAACAACTTCACCTCCGTTGTGCACTCCTACCCAAGCTAGCCACCTCTACCACTTCAGCCCTCTGTATACTGTTTAATCCTGCTCTCCTTACTCTAACTCCTTCGCCCATTCCTCTAACAGCCTCACTCCTTAGGCTTAGGCTTGGTATTACTTCTGTAGCCATCTCTGACTTCTAGCCTCCCTACTCATTACAATTCCAACTCATTCCTTGAATTCTCTGCTTTGTAGCTAATCACCTTGTTCAGTCCTGAGCCTTGGAAGTTTTAACAGCATATGCTCAAGAGGCATGCTCCGTTAAAGGGTAGCATGTAGAAGGGCTGCGAAGCAGCTTTGATGGCCTGATTGGGATAGCTATTCTCAGTTTTTCCACTAGATTCACTCTCTGTGCTTTTCCAACTGTTCTGTTCTCCAGAAAGCTGACCTCTATGGATGATAGCAAGCAGGTTCCCTTGCCCACTGATTTCCAACTGGGTTAGGCCAATTGGAAGGCCTGGTAGGAGTTTGAGGGTAGGTAGAAAAGAGACAGCAGGAAATTTATTCCTTCAGCTCCTTCCTGTGTGGCTGCAGGCTACCAGTGGCCATCCCTCCATTGAAGACCACAAGTTCTCAGCAGCTTCTCCTACACCTATAACTACAATCACAGCTCCAGATCCACACTCATGAATTCCAGTAACCACTCCTTGCTTTTTCAGGACTAAGAAAGGTATTGCTAGCTCCTGGGTGCTTCAATATCCCTGTTATTTTCCCTCGACATCTTTGTAAATAGTCCATTAACTCCTTTTCAATTTCCACACTTAAGCGTAGTATCCCTTTTTGCTGCCACAACCTAACTGACACTGTCCTAACATTGAAAGGATCCAATTAACATCATTTTAAGATATGTGTAGCAGGACTGGGGAATACAGGAGTGTCAGGGATAAAGGGAAATGATGGAGAATCTTTATCTGAATGTCTCACTGGCATCCTCAAGTTTGATGTATTTAAAATCAAATTCATTATTGCCTTCCCCTTATCCAAATTTACTCCTCCTCCAGACTTTGCCATTTTTCCCCCATTCATTCTTTAATTTATTTAAGTATTCATTATTTATAGAATGCTTCCTACTATACTAGGCACTAGGGATTCAAAGATGCTGAGAACAATGTCCATCTCTCTAGGGATTCACTGCTGGTGGGGGGATACCCACAGCTGACTGTAAAATGATATAATGTATGCCTTTTTTATTTTTTTGACCATAAGGACTACATGATGGCAAAGCAGAGAAGAAGGACCAAGGAGGATGGGGCTTAAGCCAGAAGGCTTCTCCGAGGAAGTAATGTACAAGTTGAGCCTTAAAGAATAAGTAAGCTTTCAGTAGTGGAGGGAGTAAGAAGGTAGAAGAACATTCTAGGCAGAGACAGCATGAGCAAGAAATGCAGGCATGAAAGTGCATAGCATGTTCAGGAAATGAAAAACAGCTGGACCACAGGATAAATAGTGAGTGGGCAGGCAGGCTGGGGCGGGGATGTGGTGTAAGGGAGGAAGGGAATAAGTGATAAGGCTTTAAAAGAAAAAATCTTGGCCAGATTATAAAGAGTGTTAGTTGTAAAAATATGTTTGATTGTTATGATACCTAATGTGGCCAGACACTCTTCTGAAACCTTGTACCCTTTGGTGGTTCCCCAGAACAAAGGGTCAGGGCTTTCTACCTTTGCCTTAGGTAAGGGATGTAATAATGAGTCAGGAAACAAATGAAAGAAAGAAAGAAAGAAAGAAAGAAAGAAAGAAAGAAAGAAAGAAAGAAAGAAAGAAAGAAAGAAAGAAAGAAAGGAAGGAAGGAAGGAAGGA
>NW_011888796.1:12925643-12933934 GCF_000151845.1 Pteropus vampyrus | reverse complement strand
TTTTAAATGATATTTTTATTTTTTTAAAATGCAAATACCTATAAATAAAGCAATTTAAATAAGTAAAGAAGTTTATGTCTATTGTGGGTCAGGATTAAAAGATCACGTTACATGACAAGCCTGGTTTCTAGCTTTAGTGGAGGTTCTAATTATTTGCTAGGTCTTATGCCCTTTTTGCTCCCATTATATTGAAACCAAGAAAGTTTATAAATGAGCATATGTGGAATTTGGAGAAAACTTGCCTGAGTCACTCTTCAGATAGCATCTATTCTCTACCTTGGCCCCTTTGTCTTGACATTTGCTAATAATTCCCTCCCTGAATTAATTAGATATCTAAATATCTCATGTTTTTGTTTTGGATTTTTTTTTTTTACAAAATTATTATTAAATGTAAATTTAATACAGCATGATGCCACTTTATTGCTTTTTTTTTTTTTAATGGATTGGTGCTGCTCTTTTTACTTACTTTGCCTTAAAAGCTTCTTGGAATTTAAAAACTACAAGTTTTGGAAGGCCATAGCCATAAGCGACATTTCTATAAGATACTTCTTCATTCCTATTCCCATTTTCTTTGAAAACAACAGAAATGGGAAGAGGTAAAAACAGGCAACTTCTAGCTCATATGCATATCTTTGTGTGAATTGAAAAGAACACCTTTGAAAAGCCACAGCAAGGATGACGGTTTAGGGAGCAGAGTGACAGGCTAGATTTTAATCACCACTCACTCTCTCAGCCAAGGTGGTTTCCAAAGGACTGCAATGAACCTCGTGTCAGCTCAGTCCCTGAGTGGATTCAGGTAACTCGCCTTCACTCTAGTTATTCACTAAAAGGTAAGTGAGCCCTCTCTGGAGACAGATAACTTCATCAAAGCCTCTGCTTTGATATTTTTACATGATGTCCAGCATTTAATAAAAAGTTATTAGGCAGGACCAAGAGAAAAAGTAGACAATAGAAATGTACTTACAAATGACTCACCTCTAGAATGATCTGCCATGGACTTTAAAATAACTATGATTAAAATATTTAATAAAGTATATGATGGGATAGAGAATTTCACAAAAGGACAAGAATGTATAAAAACATGAGTAAATTCTAGAACTCTAAAATTTTGAATCACATATATGTAGGTTACTACTTATTAAGGATAAACAGAAAAGTTGTGAAGAGAAAAAGGTAAAGTATTTGACAAAACATGGAAAGAAGCCTTTGAAATGCAGCCATGGGAAAGGAATAGGATCTAAAGTAAAGTCTTCCTGGGTCTTGCATTCCTGACAACACAGTGGAGAGACAGCTGAGATGCCTGAGCAGCAGTGCATTGACATACGCTGGAGAAAAGTTTTCAGAGGTGCACCAAATTTTTTAAATCCTAGCAACAGGGAAAGAAGTTTGAAAATATATCAAGCACACACAGAAAAATTGTAAATAAAGAGTCCAAAACCAAATCCCTTAGGCCATGACAGGGTTCAGCAAGAAGCTATGAGCAATTCGTACTACAACACCCAAAAGAAACCTAACTTCTGAATAAATGACTAGACACACGCAAAGAAAGCATCTCTGTCTCGAAAGCAATCAACTTCTCCTTCAATTCATTTAGTAAGCTATGTTAGTTTGAAACTTATGTTTTTAATTTCAGAACATCTGTTTTGAGCTATATTGAATCTTCTTAAGTACATTTACATATGTATGTATGTATGTATGTATGTATGTATGTATGTATGTTCGAATTATCACCATTCCCCTTCTGTGCCTCTGGTGTATGGGAGCCTGTTTTAATTGTCCTTTCTTTCCACTAATACTTGGCTCTTTCGGTTTGTTGTTATTTCTGTCAGAGCTGCTTTTAAGGACTCAGTTAATCTGCATGACCCAGGCAGCTTCCGGGAGGAAACTTTTTGTTCCTTGGTTTTCTCTTTATCTCTCAGGGTTAGTGAGGTCTCATCCTTCTTCATCTCCTTAAGCCCAAAGAATCTGAACATGTTCCCACCAAATGATGTCGATCTTCCCTAGAGCATCAAGGATTCCCTTGAACCAAGATACCCTAGGCATGAATGCTTATGGCTGCCTGCTTGGGACTCTCCCATGGTTGTCTCTGATCTCTCGTTTGGACCACAGAGAAGGGAGCCCAGCTACAGCTCTCTACGACTTGGTTTTGAAGGTGATGAGTCATCATTCTCATTATGTGTTGCTAGTTTTTCTTTCTACTATGAACGCATTTTAAACCACAGATCTATTATTGTGATGGCTCAATTTTTGTGTACCCCAAAGCACAAATTTAACTAATAAGTCTTCATTGGGTTTTTTCTACTATATTTACTGCTGATAAACTTTGCGAAGTTGATATGCAAAATCTACAAAAAAAAAATCTACTCAAAATATGAATATAGAATTGAAGATTCTATTGGGTTCTAAGGACCTACATCACTATGCGCCATGTGATAAAGCCATTCCTCCACAACTTTTCTTTGTTGGAACAAGTGTGAATCATTTCTTCTCACACTGTGCCATGACATCATAAAGCCTTGGCACCAATGTAATTATGAACAAAAACATGAGAATAGCACTAGGTCACACTGACTGCATGAGCCAGAAGAGATTTCTATAAGATTGTTAAATTACTTAAATGAAAGCACAAAATTAAAAGCTCTCATGAAAGTTGTTCATTTTGTGGGATATGTATGGGAGTTCAAGTTTGAGAAACTTGAAGTAAAGATTGCACCCAAATGGTCTCTCTCTAGCCATGAGTCCCAGAGCCTACACTTAAAAGCTTTACTAATATTCATTTAATACTCATTAAATTGATATGCTAACTTTTCATTTTATTTCTTATTTTTAATATCTTTAAAATATTAATTACCTATTCTATTCAAATATTTGCATCACCTTTTAAAAAAGTTCTTGAAGTCAATTTTTTAAAGAGTTGCCAGTCCTTTTCCTTTTTTGGTTTAGTTTCCCTTCATTCACTCTATCTCCTCACTGCTGGTAGATGTTTCAGAACTTAGCACACTTCGTTTGGAAAGATAAGAGGCAGAGAGATGTCTAATTTATCTGTAGTTTGCAAAAAATGTTTTTCTCAGTTTCACTGTATCTACCATGTGCTATGCACTTTTACCCAGTGAGAAACAGCTTAATTTTTTTCAAATTAAAAATGCGTAGTTATTTTTATTCATTTACGTTTAACATTATTGATGATATATTTGGATTTATATCTACTACCATTTCACTGTTTTTTATGGGTCTCACTTATTTTATATTTTTTCTTCTTTTTTCCTTCTGTTGAATTAGCTGAATATTTTATGTTATTGCATTTCCCTCTTTACTAACTATGTATACTTTTACTATTATTTAATGGTTACTCTAGAGATTGAGATGCATTCTTGGCTTATTATTCTATAGTATATATTAATAGTTTTACCACTTCTTAGATAATATTAACACCTTAAAATATTTTAACTCCATTCTCTCAGACCCTATGCATTTAGTTCTATATATACATATACATATACATATACATATGCATATACATATGCATATGCATATACATACACACACATATATATATGTATATGTGTATATATATTTAAACTACCCAGGGTATTATGATTATTGTTTTGCATAGCATATATTGATTTAGGTTTACCCACATGTTTACTCTTTCTTTCCTCCATTTGTTTTTCGGTCTGGGATCATTTTCTTTATGCTCAAAGAATTCTCTTCATTATTTCTTCTGGAGTGAATCTTCTGGTGATGAATTCTCTTAGCTTTTCTTTGTCGAGAAATGTCTTTGCTTTGTCTCTGATTTGAAGAATATTTTCACTCGGTGTAGAATTCCAGGTTGGCACCCAGGGATAGTTCTCAAACCCCTTACCCTGTTCCTAGGATTTAAAACACTTGACATTGCCTGAAAACTTCCCTCTAGCATGTATCAGTGCACTGCTGCTCAGGCAGCTCAGCTGTCTGCCCACTGTGGTGTCAGGAATGCAGGTTCAAGACCCAGAAAGACTTTGTTTTAGATCCTATTCCTTTCCTGTGGCTGCGTTCTTATGCTGCTCCATCAGATACATCACCTCCCTTTTCTCTTAGCTATGTTTTCATTAATTTTCAATATTAGTGACTTGAAGATCACATGCACATTATCTGAATTTTTATAATTTAGGAAAGGTGTTGAGAAGTAACTTGTCATGCACTAAAATTTTGTGTAAAGAAATGTGAGATTGGGAAGGGCTTGCTCTATTTTAGACTAGATAACTGCATGATTATTAAGTAAGTCTACTTCCCTTCTGATTAATAATTTAATTGGTTAGGGGAAGAAATACCAGCTGAATAATATAACAAACAAACCTCAGAATCTCAGAAGCCTAGTATAATAGTTTACTTTGCACTCACGTAATGTTCATTACATTACCTTGGGTTTTCAGTGGGCAGCCTTCTATATGGAATTCAGGGACCGTGGCACCTTTAATCCCTGGGCCTCAGGGTCCTCCATCAGGTGTTCTGCATTCAGCCAGCAGGAGAAAGAAGAAGGTAACTTCAGTATCAGAAATAGCTAGCTTTTATAGGCTGAGTCTGCAAGCGGCACACATCGCTTCCACCTACATTCCAGGGGCCAGGATTCAGTCAACGGCCACATCCAGATTTAAGGGAAGCTGGGAAATGTCATCTAGCTGTGCGCCCAGGAAAAAAGAAACTGGGTTAGTGAGCAAATAGACTCTAACACAGTAATTGGTGGGAATTCAATTTATAATCATTAACTTTTTCCAAACCAAGCTCAAGAAGTTAAGAATTCTTTACATACATTCAATCTGTGCTTTAATTAATTCACATACGATAAAAAATTTTAAACCACCAAAGTGTAGTTTATCTCTATTAGTGTTTTTTTGTTGTTGTTGTTGCTATAACTAACAAAAATAATAACACTGGTGGCTTTTAAATAGTCTATTACATAGAATGGTCACTTATCTACTACATTAGAGACAGAGTACTCCCTGGACCGACCTATGTGTTTTCTTTCAATTCCTGCCTGGAAATTGTGTGTGCGTTCTTTCAATTCCTGCTTGGGGCCACAGAGTGTGGATGCTGAGAAACGAAGAACTGTGCAAAGGGACCCACAGTGAATTCATGCTAACCTCTGCCGCACTCTTCCTGTTTGCTGCTCATCATCTCCACCTCCACCACCCTATCACCTCCTAGCAGAGCCTCAGGCCTTCCTCACATTGGCCACTATTTTCTTGTAATTTTTCATACTCCTGACATTCCTTACTTTCAAGACAAACTAATCACTTCACTCTTCTTGTTTAATTGCGATTTTTTCTCAGTGATCATCTCTTCCTTTTCCAGGTAGGCAGGGGCCATATTTTTCAAGCGCACAGCTCTATCTCCAGTGATATTTGGTGAATGAACACCAGTCAGCTCTATCATATACCCCAATTTTCACCTCAAAATATCTCTGTCTCTATAGATAACACCTTCACATTCTTAACTCCTGTCATGGGAGATCTTTCTTTTCTTTCTATGGCTTATTTCTTCTTCACCACTATGCCCCGTCCCAATATCTTTGAGACTTCCTCCCTCAATCATCTCCTCTTCCTGCAGCATCTTTACGTTCTCCCTTTCCACTGGTTTTTCTTTGTCATCTCTCAAAATATAAAGAATTTTCCCCCAGTTGGAAAAAGGCTTTGTTTTGCTCCTCTGCCATTCAAGCTTTTAATTTTTTTCTTTCCTTTCACAGCTAAAATTAATTACTGGCTTTAGTGACTCATGGTCCATGTACTCCCTTCTGCAATCTGATAATCACTCTACTCTGGGCTCTTAAAGGTCATCAGTTACTTCCCAGTTACCAAGTTTAATGACCTTTCTCAGTCTTCATTTTCCTTGGTCACTTTGCAGTATCAGAAATTATTACACACCATGGGAGAGACAGCTCGCTGACCACCACATGTCCCGTTCTCCCTTTCTTACCAACACAATTCCAATTTTATTCCAAGTGGTAAAGTGTCCAACTCAATGATGATATTTCCCAGTCTTTGTTACAGTAGAGATGGCCTTATGAAATGTAAGCTGATGTGCTTTAGGTTAGTGCCAGCTGCTATAACAGATAAATTCTAAATTCTCATCAGTTTAGACAACCGTATTTTTTTTTTATTGCTTACATAACACCCAAAAATGTGTATTCCAAGCCTTCTGCATGATTCATTCTGGGACCCAGTTTCCTTCCATATATTGGTTCATCCCTTTCTAGGACCTCAAAGTCCTCTATGTTCAGCTAGCAGATGGGGAAGGGTGTAGAGGATAGCATGTGGGAGGCTAGAACTCAGCTATAAGTTGATACAAGGGAGGCAGGAAAATGTAGTTTATGTGATTGCTTAAGAGGAGGAAATGGATTTGGTGGGTAGTTAGCCAGTCTCTGCTCCACAGAACCATTCAATAATGAATTCTGGCCCAGCCAAATGAGTAAGCATGACTGGAACAGGCCAGAGTCACAGCTCCCTGATCAGCCTTTTAAGCCAATGATCGGCATTTCTTCTTTACTCTCTGCCATGACAAGTTTATTAACACATTTTTTTCCTTATTATTGTTGTCATAAACCATGAGTTAATCTGCATTCTGCCATAATAAGAACCATTACCGGTTACAATTAGACTACAAGTCTTTATAGCTATGAAAAGTGAAGTTTAAAAAATACTGAGATAAATAGATAAGGTAAGCTTTAACATGAATTTGTACTTTAAATCCCCAAAGAGACACAAAATTGCAAAATTAGAGTCATGTTGGTTGTTGTCAACAATAATATTTTTTGCCAAGTATTAAAAAAAAGTACAGATGAGCTTTATAAGACATACAGGGATCACAGTGTCTCACTGCCCAGATCAACAACCCTTCCATTAGTTTGATTCTCTCTGTGGATTCTAAATCAAAATCCTTCCCATCATTCCTATACCATGTTTACTGATGTAGATGATATTTACTGTCTAACCTTGATCCACTGGCTAAAAGTGACATGCCTGTGGATTACCCTTTGTTCAGCTCAGATTACTCTCTAGCAGGGAGACTTCATCTGTATTCAAACTCAGGGTGATTACATAAACATTTGAACCAGATAATTTCTCCTTCTCTCTCTCCAATCTTATTAATAGTAATAATAATACTTCATTCGAGGATGCCCAAGAGAGTGTGGGTTGCTTAGGTTTGGGGATGAGGGTGAGGAACTTGTGGAAAGAATCTGAAGAAAACCATTCGGTGATCAGAGATATAAAATAAAAATCTAAGATTATGCTGAGGAAAGCTAGATCAAAAATGGTATGAAAAAAAAAAATAAAATTGGAAAGTTAGGATTTAACTTGCCTGAGGTCACCAAAAAGCTGTTTAGGGAGGCTCCTTTAAACCTAAGATAAGTACAGGAGAGGAGAAGGGCCAACCGCCTCTGGGTCTCAGCTGAGATGCTCACCGGCACTGTCCCAGTAGCAAATACTGTAATGAGCCACCTACATCCCCTTTCAGGACTCAAAGACTTATTCCTCCAGCTGCAGCACACAGCCCTTCACTGTCAGCCAAGTATCTCCCTGTCTCAAGAGAGTTGCTATACCCAAGGCCATGTGGGCCCCAAGTGCCTGGCCCACCCAAGGGTGTAAAGACTCTCACTCCCAACTCAAGACAACTCTGAGGACCTCTTTCAGCTCCTGAGCTTCCAGTTGGGTAGATTAAGGCCTTTTATTGAAACGGGTTCACAGCTTGACTTCTTCCTCTGCCCAATCATGTTTCTGTTCCTTCCCTGTCACAGATGTTAATCCAAAAACACTTAATAAATATCCTACACACTAATCCTCATCTCAGAGTCTGTTTCACAAGGAACAAACCAGCCACACCTGCCAATGACTTCCCTTAGAACCACCAGCAAACTGCTAGAAAGTCTCAGCAATCAGAGAATCCTCACAACCTATAATTGGGTTAACGAATGTATTATCCCACCATTTATTTACTCCCAGATCATCAACCACAGACATTTTCAAAGATTTTTGTTTATCTTTAGGGTTTAAACTACAGTCAAGCTAAAATTGAAAGTATGTTCTCTCCAATCCTAAACATACAGAGATCTTGATCCTGAATTGCCTGTGGAAACAGGAAACAGAAAAAAAGGTCAACCGAGGTTGGCCAAGACAAGCCTACTCCCTAGAAACCCTGGAAAATAGAATCTCTCACTTTGGCAGCAAAAGATATCAAAATGGAATTTCTTGCTGGACAAAAATTTAGGGATCCTAAAAGGCAGGAATCAGAGTCAGACAAAATGAAGACTTTACTAA
>NW_011888796.1:12921774-12924713 GCF_000151845.1 Pteropus vampyrus | reverse complement strand
GTTCAGTGCCATTATCTGTCCTTCCCCTATTTTTACAGAAAAGGAAATTGAGGTTTAGAAAGGTTACGTGACTCTTGGAGGGTACAGATCTAACATGGGGCAAAGCTAAGATTTGAATTTATGCCGCATGACTCGGAAGACCTCATCAATCATTGCCGCACTACTGAGCTACCACCCCACCTACTGAACGTGAAGAAGCACCTGGCATGGCCTCTAGTCCGCAGAAGATGCTCCAAAATTGGTAGCTAATTTTGTTCTTTGCTTTGTAGCTTTTCTTTTCTCCATTCTCTGCTCTTCACAACCCCCAGACTAAAATATTGCTTGGAGTTCAGTAGGAATGAAAGATGGATAAGATTTAGAAATAAAATCAGGTTGGATCCAAGAAAAGTTATCCCTTTTCTTACTCTTTCCCTTTCCTAAACCTGGCCATGAGCACACACTTGCTTTCTGTTTAAAATCTTTTTAGGTAATTATTACAGATATCATACTGAAAGTATCAGTTATCTGAGATATTTGTACCACCCCTTCTCAAGTCAATGTTTCATTTGCCTATGTCAATTTCTAGGCCTTGTCCATGAGCATGTATGGTTTTTGCATTTACAAAAACACAATATAATTATATGTTCAAATTTGTTCACATTATTTCTTTTTTTTTCCAGAAGATAAGTCTTATAACTGAATTCAGTAGGCTAGTACAGCTCTGCAGATAATGAAGATAACTTTATCATATTACTGGGCCCAAGATGTTTTAATTAAAAGTTTCCTTCTTAACCATATGACTCATCAATCCCACTTCTGGGCAGTTATCCAAAGAAACTCAAAACACTAATTTAAAAAGATATATGCATCCCTATGTTTATTGCAGCATTGTTTACGCTAGCTAAGATATGGAAGCATGCTAAGTGTCTGTTGATAGACGAATGGATAAAGAAGATGTGGTACGTATATACAATGGAAAGTTACTCAGCCATAAAAAAGAATGAAATGAAATTTTGCCATTTGCAACAACATGCATGGACCTAGAGGGTATTATGCTAAGCGGAATAAGAGATAGAAAGGCAAATATGATATGATTTCACTTATATGTAAAATCTAAAAAACAAAATAAACAAACAAACAAAACAGAAACAGTTTCTTCTCATAGATACAGAGAACAAATTGAAGATCTCTAGATGGGAGAGGAGTTGGGGGGCTGGGTGAAAAAAGTGAAGAAATTAAGAAGTACAAGTTGGCAGTTAAAAAATAATCACAGGGATGTAAAGTACAGCATAGAGACTATAGGCAATAATATTGTAATGACTACGTATAGTATCAGGTGGGTACTAGTCTTTTCAAGGGGGAGTGGAATCACCTTGTAAGTTATATAAATATCTAACCAATAGGTTGTACATCTGAAACTAATATAATATTGAATGTCGATGGTAATGGAAAAATTTTTAAATTTTAAATAAAATATAAATAAAAGAAAAGGGAACTATCAACTCACAATTTTGCCATCTTGATTTTTAAAAAATTCCCTCAGAAAAAAATAACAGTCTTGTTACTCTGAAAGCTGATGTAAAATTTATAGCCACAGTTGAATGAAATGACATTTGCTTTCTTTTATTTGCTGTATATTTCTTGGTGCCCACACTTCTCCCTGGCACAAAGAGTTCAAAACATACTTGATATATGAACAAGTGATGTTTTTCTTGGCCGATCAGTGAAGTTGTAAAATAAGATTTCTTAGGGAGAGGGACAGAAGACTCCACACTTCAGCCTGAGAACAGAGCAGGGTGAACAAGAGCACAGCAGGCAGGCAAGCAGCCGGAAACCCATGGTAAAGGCCATCTACATTGGCCAGGAGGAAACATGTGGTTTCCTGAATTACACCCATTCAAGGCCATTAATTTTGAAGCATAACATATATAAACCATGTCAGAGATCCACAGCTGTTCCTTCAGTCACATATTGGAATTATTTCAAAAGAGTCGCTTACAGTCCTGTGCTCCTCTCTCCCTGTGCACTACTCTTGGAAGGGGTATGGAGGTGGACGCAGCTGTAACAGGAAAATAAGGCTGCAAAGAACTGGCATAGGTACACTTTAGAGAATGTCCGTAGAGGAGGATTCTTAAGCTAGAGTCCACTGGGCCTCCTCTGGGCACCAGAATGGAGCTTCAGGAAACTGAACACCCTGTAATTGGTGCAAATTGTGAGTGTGTGCAATTGTGTGTGTGTGTGTGTCTGTCTGTCTGTCTGTCTGTCTGGAGAGAAGACCTCAGATTTCTTCAGATTCTTGTGTCTTTTGGTTACAGGGCCTTTTCCTTCTTTCACTTCATCAACTTAAGTGGGGCTCTTCTAAAACCATCATTATTCATTAGGAGCTCGACGGGGAGATGAGAGGTCAGGAATGAGAGGGAGATGGTGGAAGACAAGGGAACTAACCATGTGGAAGGCCTTCTATTAATTGGATAGATGTGAAGGAATGAGAGAGTGCTCATCATATATAAAGACCTTAAAATATTCATTCTGCTTCTTCTTATTACTCTATGCAAACACTTTTTATGCTTCCTCAGCTTCACGACACCACTATGAGGTGAGAAAACAAAATCAGAGAACTTGAGTAAACTAACCCAGGGTCACACAGCTAGTGGTAGAGTTCAGAACTATCTAATTGCAAAGCTTAGACCCTTTCAGTCAGGAGGCAGCCTCTCTGGCTACACTTAAGGCTTTTACATCCAAAGCTCAAGACTCTTGCTATTTCTGTGCATCTGTCATCAGAACAGGCATTAAGCTTAAAAATGAACTTCTTCAAGCCAAGGCCTAATTTAGGTACTTTTGGCCTCAGTCATCCCACTCATATTCCACACACAAAACTAGATATCCTTTCCCAGGATATCAAGTGATTATTAAAGAGATAAACCATATTTATCAAAAGGGACTCCCTTGCCTCTATGACG
>NW_011888796.1:12919022-12921724 GCF_000151845.1 Pteropus vampyrus | reverse complement strand
TTTTAAATTTTAAATAAAATATAAATAAAAGAAAAGGGAACTATCAACTCACAATTTTGCCATCTTGATTTTTAAAAAATTCCCTCAGAAAAAAATAACAGTCTTGTTATTCTGAAAGCTGATGTAAAATTTATAGCCACAGTTGAATGAAATGACATTTGCTTTCTTTTATTTGCTGTATATTTCTTGGTGCCCACACTTCTCCCTGGCACAAAGAGTTCAAAACATACTTGATATATGAACAAGTGATGTTTTTCTTGGCCGATCAGTGAAGTTGTAAAATAAGATTTCTTAGGGAGAGGGACAGAAGACTCCACACTTCAGCCTGAGAACAGAGCAGGGTGAACAAGAGCACAGCAGGCAGGCAAGCAGCCGGAAACCCATGGTAAAGGCCATCTACATTGGCCAGGAGGAAACATGTGGTTTCCTGAATTACACCCATTCAAGGCCATTAATTTTGAAGCATAACATATATAAACCATGTCAGAGATCCACAGCTGTTCCTTCAGTCACATATTGGAATTATTTCAAAAGAGTCGCTTACAGTCCTGTGCTCCTCTCTCCCTGTGCACTACTCTTGGAAGGGGTATGGAGGTGGACGCAGCTGTAACAGGAAAATAAGGCTGCAAAGAACTGGCATAGGTACACTTTAGAGAATGTCCGTAGAGGAGGATTCTTAAGCTAGAGTCCACTGGGCCTCCTCTGGGCACCAGAATGGAGCTTCAGGAAACTGAACACCCTGTAATTGGTGCAAATTGTGAGTGTGTGCAATTGTGTGTGTGTGTGTGTCTGTCTGTCTGTCTGTCTGTCTGGAGAGAAGACCTCAGATTTCTTCAGATTCTTGTGTCTTTTGGTTACAGGGCCTTTTCCTTCTTTCACTTCATCAACTTAAGTGGGGCTCTTCTAAAACCATCATTATTCATTAGGAGCTCGACGGGGAGATGAGAGGTCAGGAATGAGAGGGAGATGGTGGAAGACAAGGGAACTAACCATGTGGAAGGCCTTCTATTAATTGGATAGATGTGAAGGAATGAGAGAGTGCTCATCATATATAAAGACCTTAAAATATTCATTCTGCTTCTTCTTATTACTCTATGCAAACACTTTTTATGCTTCCTCAGCTTCACAACACCACTATGAGGTGAGAAAACAAAATCAGAGAACTTGAGTAAACTAACCCAGGGTCACACAGCTAGTGGTAGAGTTCAGAACTATCTAATTGCAAAGCTTAGACCCTTTCAGTCAGGAGGCAGCCTCTCTGGCTACACTTAAGGCTTTTACATCCAAAGCTCAAGACTCTTGCTATTTCTGTGCATCTGTCATCAGAACAGGCATTAAGCTTAAAAATGAACTTCTTCAAGCCAAGGCCTAATTTAGGTACTTTTGGCCTCAGTCATCCCACTCATATTCCACACACAAAACTAGATATCCTTTCCCAGGATATCAAGTGATTATTAAAGAGATAAACCATATTTATCAAAAGGGACTCCCTTGCCTCTATGACGTAGCCAAGTCAAATTCCAGAAGGGAAAAAATGTTTTCTAGTAGTCACAAACCAGAGTGAGAAAGCTTTATATCGAGTCTATTTTCTGGTTTCAAAATCCATGCTAAAAACTGCAGTTAAACATCGACCACTAAAACACCCTTCCTAAAACACGTGAGAATCCTGCGAGTTGCACTGTACCGAGGACTTTTTATGTGTCTGCACTTCATGTGTTATTCCTATGCCTCAAAAGAGCCAAGCAGCCTGGACTGACGTTACTACTTGAGAGGTTAAGCAAGTCCCTCAGGGTCACACGTGCAGTCATTAGCAGAATGAGGACTTGAACCCAGGTCTATCTGATGACAGCACCGGTGCTCTTAACCATAATCCTCCCACCATGTCAACACAGCCACTGTGATTCATGGTACCCAGGGCCAACATCTCCTTTGGTTTTCCCTGCAGCCACTTCCCCGAAATCTGGCCAGTCTCTTGGGAGGAGAAATCAAGATAGATGGACTCTACAAATAGAAGATCCAGGTTTCAGGAAAAGCTTTGCCACTTACTAGCTCCGTCACCTTGGCCAGATCACTTAACCTTTCAAGATCTCAGTTTCCTCACTTATGCGATGAAGATCATTGTTAATTGGTGCACCAAACCAGAATAGATTTCGACCTAAGCCTTAAATGTTAGGCAAATGTTAGTTACCTTTATCCCCTCCCGAACTCACTAATTCACTAGGTGGAAGCCCTTTCTCAGCCTCCCCACTGACTTCATCTTCAGCGTTCTTCTTGGCCACCAGCAGAGTCCCACCACCGCCACCATCTCCTCGCACCCGCCTCCTCCCAAGTAGCTGCTGCTTAATTCTCCTTCATTTTAGTAGTTCCCTTGCCTCGCACAAGGGCTGGTCGAGGGTGCTCAGAATCTGGCTACTTTCCTTCCTTCCATCTCAGTCTGAGCACGAGGGTCTGTCTCTCCTCAGGACCCTGAGCGTCAGGACCAGCTCCTCGCTGGGCTGCTCCGCGCTGGGCAAAGGCAGTGCCGAGGGAGCAGCTAGCCGCGTGTCCCGCCCTTCGGGGAGGAGTGTGACCCGAGAGTTTAGATAGGAGGTGCCTGTCTGTCTGCTACACCCGGCGGCTAGCCGAGCTTCCTCTGCGGCTCAGCCTCTCCTCCCGAGGCGCGCGCTGAGCAGCTGGGGGCTCCTCTGCACCCGGACGCTGAG
>NW_011888796.1:12899848-12918972 GCF_000151845.1 Pteropus vampyrus | reverse complement strand
CAGAGTCCCACCACCGCCACCATCTCCTCGCACCCGCCTCCTCCCAAGTAGCTGCTGCTTAATTCTCCTTCATTTTAGTAGTTCCCTTGCCTCGCACAAGGGCTGGTCGAGGGTGCTCAGAATCTGGCTACTTTCCTTCCTTCCATCTCAGTCTGAGCACGAGGGTCTGTCTCTCCTCAGGACCCTGAGCGTCAGGACCAGCTCCTCGCTGGGCTGCTCCGCGCTGGGCAAAGGCAGTGCCGAGGAAGCAGCTAGCCGCGTGTCCCGCCCTTCGGGGAGGAGTGTGACCCGAGAGTTTAGATAGGAGGTGCCTGTCTGTCTGCTACACCCGGCGGCTAGCCGAGCTTCCTCTGCGGCTCAGCCTCTCCTCCCGAGGCGCGCGCTGAGCAGCTGGGGGCTCCTCTGCACCCGGACGCTGAGGACCTGGCCGTCCCGCAGCCTCCACTCGGGCCCGCGGGCCGCCGGCCATGAGGCAGCCGTTCTACCGCTGCCAAAACACCACCTCGGTGGAGAAGAGCTACTCGGCAACGATGGGCTGGTTGCTCTTCAGCGCGGGCCTCCTGGGCAACCTGCTGGCTCTGGGGCTGCTGGCGCGCTCGGGGCTGGGGTCATGTCCGCTGCGCTCGCCGCGCCCGCCGCCTTCGGTCTTCTATGTGTTGGTGTGTGGTCTGACCATCACCGACTTGCTGGGCAAGTCCCTCGTGAGCCCCTTCGTGCTGGCAGCGTACGCGCAGAACCGGAGTCTGTGGGGGCTGGTGCCCAAGCCAGGCAGCTCGCTGTGCCAAGCCTTCGCCTTCATCATGTCCTTCTTCGGGCTCGCCTCGACGCTGCAGCTCCTGGCTATGGCCTTGGAGTGCTGGCTATCTTTGGGGCACCCCTTTTTCTACCGACAGTACATCACCCTGCGCCGGGGTGCACTAGTGGCGCCCGTCGTGGGCGCCTTCTGCCTGGCTTTCTGCGCGCTGCCCTTCGTAGGCTTCGGGAAGTTCGTGCAGTACTGCCCTGGCACCTGGTGCTTCATCCAGATGGTCCACGAGGAGCGCTCTCTGTCGGTGCTGGGCTACTCAGTGCTCTACGCCAGCCTCATGGCGCTACTAGTCCTCGCCACCGTGCTGTGCAACCTGAGCGCCATGCGCAACCTCTATGCGATGCACCGGCGGCTGCAGCGGCTTCCGCGCTCGGGTACCAGGGCCCGTGCGCAGCCCAGCGCCGGTGAGAAAGAGGCTTCCCCGCCGCCCCTGGAGGAGCTGGATCACCTCCTACTGCTGGCCCTCATGACCGTGCTCTTCACCATGTGCTCCCTGCCTTTAATTGTGAGTCGCTCCTCGCCAAGGCTGAGGGGGCGTGGAGGGCGTCCCGTTGCGGGTGCGGGACGGAAAGGATGGGACGTGTTGGACGTGGTGCAAGAGAAGGTGCATCCTGGGCTAGGAGGGTTTGTTGCTGCGCTTCTCAGATCGAGTTCCCTCCCTTGACAACTGCGAGGAGATATAACCCAATTTGTTGAGTGAGAAGAGGGAAAGTCAGAGAAAGGAAGGGAGAGAGAGTCCAGTGGTGCCTCCTCAGCCCGGAGAACTCCACTTGGCAGAACTCCAGTTGGCTCTCATCTTCCTTCTGGGAAGATATGAGCTATTTTTGTGCCTCAGAACTTCGAGGAGCAGAACTTGGTTTTTCTTTGGCAATAGGAGTCCTCTCCTACTTCCCGATGGCTAGTTAATGTTTTATTTCGTTAGACCTGCCCACGATTTTAGTGGCATCAGAAATGGGAGAATGGCATCTGGGAGTTCTTCTCCCAGGAGTTGGCGTGGGAAGAGAATAAGGGGAGGTGTAATCTTGCTAGAATGGTTTGCAGAGGTGAGTGACTAAACGTATAGGCTTGGTTTTTAAAAACTCATGCGTAAACTTTGAGGAGTCTGGACCCTGTTTCTGGTGCTGCTCCCGCGGGCAGTAGTGGTGACAGAGGCAGAGAGGCTGTTTGGACAGGCAGATGTGAAAGTAAGTTTCAGCCACTGATGTTTTGATAACCTGTCTTGACAGGTTGGTTTTGTTTCTATCTTGGCAAGCAAGGCGACATGAAAGCCATTATCTCGGGTTTCAATTTAGTAACGGGGGTGGTGGAGGAGATTAAATTACCCCATAGTTTTGAAGGTATTTCCTCCTGGGGTCCCAGCCAAGACACCTATGAATGTGGCTGAGGCTTGAGAAAACTTTTTCAGTATCACTCCTCTTCCTCTCCCTCATCTCCCAGTGCAATTGTTCAACATGAACAACATTTAAACAAATGCATTGTCTTTAGAGTCCTGAGACTTTCGTGAATAGGAGCGTTAAGTTTCTCATGATAACATTGCAATTTTGGATGTTAATTTCAAGGATGGATAAAGGTGATATGATGTGATTTTTCCTTAAATGAAGACCTTAATGTCAGGCGGAAAGAGTGATCTGTAGCATCATCATGCAAAGTTAGGATCAGAACTCCCCCAAATAAATAAATCTATATATATATTAATTGATATGGATGTAGTCATAGATATTTAGCAGTGGTTCTCAAATTTTACCATGCTCAGAATTATCAGCAGGACTTTTAAAACACAGATGACTGGGCCCCATTTCCCAGAGTTTCTGATTTAGACATTTCTGAAGAATTTTTATTCTTAACAACTTCCCAAGTGAAGTGTAATCTGCTAATCTGGGGATTACATTTGGAGAACCATGCTCTAAAGCAGGAGTTGGCAAACCACAGCTCACAGGCCAAAACCGTCCTGCCCACTGTTTTTGTACAGCCCTGGAATTAAGAATATTTTTTACAAATGAACATTTGCAATCAATTTGATGACAGGACACACGAGCTCTGAACCAAATACTATTCTAAGAAAAAAAAAAAGACTTTTATTTTTCTCCTTAGTAGACATGTATTACAAAAAATTGTACTTTTATTGTTGTTATTTATTTATTTATTTATTTATTTATTTATTTATTTTAGGTGAGGCAACCCTTGGTTGACCTCACAGATTGCAAGGACCTTATCAGTTTACAATCCCTTATTTTTTTATTTTTTATGCCTGCAGCACCTGGTCTTCCTAGGTGGTCTTCCATCTAAGTACGAACTAGGCCCAACCCTGCTTAGCTTCCGAGATCAGATGGGATCGGGCTTGTTCAGGGTGGCATTGCCGTAGACTATTATTATTATTATTATTATTACATTTTTAATTTCATCAACAAAAGTTGTGGAAATGTGTTTTCTCTCCTCATATATGTTCCTACCAAATATTCACTATTTGCCTTTTAGCCCATAAAACCTAAAATATTTACTGTCCGTCCCTTTACAGAAAATGTCTGCAGACCCCTGCTCTTAAGACGTATTACCTATACTGTGGTAAAAGCAGACAATACCGAACTGCATGGATATTGTGTCCTGAGTTCAAACGTTTTAGTAAGAATAATCAGAAAGCAGCATAATACAGCGGAAAGACATTGCATTTGGACATATCTCTAAAAAGATGTAAATAACTCATACGGGTTTGTGAGGACTGACGGAAATAATGGATTTGAAAATGATTTCCTAAAAAACTTGTAAAGTTCCAAAGATATGCAATGCTGACAACATTCTTACAGGAACTCCCATTTTCTAGAAAGAATAAGGGCCTCAGCATCAGACATGGATTTGAATCAGGCTGCATCATATACTAGCGATGATAATGGCTTATTTACCCTTTCTAACCACAGTTTTCTCATCTGTCAAATGAAGATAATGTACTTGCTCTGTAAGATAGCTATGAAGATTTGAAGTAATATATATCAAGCACCTGACTAGGTGCCTGGCCTAAAAAAATTAGTATCACTATTATTACTAATTATTATTTCCTTTTATTATTATTGCCTTCTAGACATAGAAAATTAATTAAGAAATATGGTCTCCTCAGGAGATAGCATTATATTCTAAGGCAGTGGTTCTCAAACTTGTTTTATTCTAAGGACCCCTTTTTACTCTTAAAAATTATTAAGGAACCAAAGAGCTTTATCAGTATTTATCATTTTAGAAATTAAAAATAAGGAAAATTTAAAATATTATTGCAAAACTAGTTAACAAAATTTACTTCTTGTGTTTTTGCAAAGGTGCAAGGGAAACTTTGGAATTTCACAATGATTACATGAATAATAAGATAACTACAGAGATTATGGCAGGTAAAACAAAAAAATATATTAAGATCACGAAAGTACTAAGAACAGTCTCTGAAAATGCACATATGTATTTCCTAAAGCTACTACTTAGAAAAGTCTAGAAAACACAAGATTACACAAGTACATATTCCATTAGCCTGGGCGTGATAATGTCATCACACTCACGTAGCCTCCGTAAAACTCACTGTAGACCTATGAGAGGATGAAAGTGAAAAAGGCAAATAATGTCTTTTTTATGAATATAGTTTTGACCTTGCAGACACACTGAAAGAGTATTGGAGACCTCCACACTTTGAAAATCGCTCTTTTAAGGAATCAATCTAGTGACTGGAAAAAATAAGGCTGTATGTGAAGGAGGGAAAAGACTTTTAAAAAGATCTTTACTCATAGCACAAATATTGTATTTCATTAAGCCAGTGAAAAGGTTGTTGGAGTATCATTTTTAAAAATATAATTTATGCTGTAATGTTGGATTAAAGCAAGATTGAGTTTTTGATTTCCTAATTTGATACAGTGGGAAGAAAGTATAGAGAATACAGGATGAGCTTTAGAAGCAATTTGAAGCACATTCTCTAATGTGGATAACACACTTTCATTAAAATTATTTTTACCTTAGAAAACCATAGTTGCATGGAGGTTGGTAGGGGAACAGGGATGAGTGAGAGTGGGTGTTCGTGTATAGATTAGACGTATTACTTGAGAGATCTAGATAGGTAAAGATAAGTACGATCTTGTGTAATTGCATTAACTACAAAATGCATGTAGTTAGAGAAGTAACAGAGGACAGCCTGCGTGTATTGAGATAACTCGTGTGTGTGTGTGTGCGTGTGTGTTTCATTTTGATGCAGAAAAAGTGAGTGGTATGCTTCTTCCAAAGTAGGCTATCGGAAGCATATAAGGAATGATAGGCAGGAGCCGGCCCAGGGGAAAGAGTTGGAAGTGGCTTTAAAGAACTAGAGCAGAGGGCGATGTCTAAGGTGTTGTGATGGATGGACTGGACAGAACAGGGCATTAGGATCAGCAGAGCTCTGGGGAACAGAAATACTCCAAGGTAACACTCCGGCGAATTGGCAATAGCAACATTTTTTCATGGACTCCTAAATCCAACAGAGGGTGCTCTCCTCACACTGATTTTCTTTATGTAAATTGAGCTATTTAAAAAATGCCTGGTGTATATTGAGGTTATTCCTTATTTTAGCAGTTTATGAAGTATGTCCTAGAAAATACTATTGATTGACAGATATTTTTGAAAGTCTAAATTGTCTTCAAATTGATATCTTGTGAGAATTAATAGAATATACACTTTGATCACTGCCATGAATGAATCTATATTTTTAGTAAACTCAAAACATAAAAATAAATTACATTAAATTAAAAGGCCAGGTGTAGAGCAATACATTTCTAATACAAATCAAGTGACTTGAAAATACAAATAACCTAAGAATATAGAATAGAATCGACTTGGGTAAATACTGCATAGAAATAAAATTGTTTTAATTATATAAGTACTATTTAGTTACCCAGATCCCAATTAATCAAGTATTCTTAAATAGTTGGAATTACATTGTGTTGCACTGCACTTTGAGGATAATGAAGCAAATCTAGAGACAAACTCACATAAAGCGTTTGCTTTTTAAATTAGCTGAGGTACATAGCTGTTGTCATCTTTACCCATTCAGCATATATCTGTTACCTACAACATTCAAAATCCTATCATTCATTGTGGGGATGCAAAATGAGAAAAACATCACATCTGTACATATAAGCTATAATACCAGGAGTAGGAGGGAATGATTAGGGTCATAGGGATTTTAGAGAAGGAAAAAAGTCACTCCTAATTGATAAAGTAATTATAATATTTAATTTTTGAATTCTTTTATATGCTAGGACCTGTTGTCAATGTTTTACTCATAACATCTTATTCGAATTTCATAACAGTCCTGGAAGGTCTGTACAATTATCTCCATTCTACAGATGAAGAAGCAGAATAACTTACCCAAAGTCACACAGCCAATGACCCAGAAAATCAGACTCTAAAGCTGGTGTGCTTAGCCACTGCTCCAAAGGGGCTTTCTGAAGGGGGTAATGTTTGATGCCGACCTTGAAAGGAGGTAGAATTTGGAGATGCAGTCAGTTTCCACATCTGTAAAACAGAGATAATGATGATACTTCCTTCATGGGATTTTTGTGAGGAAGGAATGAAGTTTTCAAAGTAAAATGCTTAGACCAATGCCTGGGAACATGGGTATTAGTCATTATCATTACTATTAGTATTATTAAGCAATGATGATGGGAGAGGACTTCCAGATATGGTATATCTTCCTAAGTGCACTAGGTGCACTTAGTAGCTGAGCCCACTGAAATGCTCTCTGCAGCAAAGAGTAAAAAGGCAAGGAAGTGATTATGGGAAGACACATCTTCTCCAGCAGATATTCCTTGATTGCCCTAAATGGGTCTGGTCTGTGTACTTATTCATATCCCCCACCCCCACCCCCCGCCGACACACTAATGTTGAGTTTAACTATCCCTTTAAAGTCCATTTTGTCCAATTATGGATTTAGAATCTCAGTAGGCACAGGGAGTATAACAGCATTGAGAAAAAGTGACTGGCCTCCAGCAGAGTAGGAGACAGTGGTAGTGCTTGTCTAGACAGCAGAGTTGGCTGGATGGCAGGAAAAGCCACGGGGTAAGGCAGTTTGCATGGCTCTGAGGAGGCCACAGAGACCTCAGGGAGGATCAAGGCAATAGGTTTGACTGGGCACAGGTAAGCAGGCTCATATTTCTATGCATGTTTTTTTACCCTAGTCCGAAAAGAGGCTGTCGACCACAGAAAGGTAACCATCTCTGCTAAGTCATTTACATGAGTTGAACGAGTCCTTTTGCAAGTCTCCTGCCTTTTCCTAGTATGTCCTATCTCTTCACATCAACTAAAAGCTTCTGTTTTGTTAATGTCTCTATACATGCGACATGTCATAAGTGTGACTTATTTCTGAGCTAACTCATAAGAGAGAATAGGAAGCAGACAGGAGAAAGAAAGGAGAACTGAAGAGAATATGGGAAGGGAAACTCTGTATTAATGGAAGTGTGGTGACCCTGTTTGTAACAGATTCAGTGAACTGGATGTGTCCCATCTTAGCTCTTCCCCTGAATGGCCTGGCAGGGACATGGAAACTCCAGTGCTCACAGCAGGTTCAACAGCTTCCAGGGGCTTAGTTAGACAGGATCTCTTGGGAGTCCCTCACTTACACTGAGCCTCCCAGGTCAGCCTTGGATCTTCCCGGCTCCTCACTTGCACCCATATGCTGCAGCAGCCTTAGTGGCTTATAAATTTACCAAAACAGAATATTCCAAACCAGGCTGCAAGGTTCTTAGAGAAACGTAATGTGTCCTAAGTGAACTAAGTGAATGTATTGCTGGCATCAGCCTTTCGATATTATAATGGAATGTTTTTCTTTAAAATAGTATCAGGCTTACTATGGAGCATTTAGAGCTGTCCACAAGGAAAACGAAACTTCTGAAGAAGTCGGAGACCTCCGTGCCTTGCGTTTTTTATCTGTGATCTCAATTGTGGACCCTTGGATTTTCATCATTTTCAGAACATCACGATTTCGGACGTTTTTTCACAAGATTTTCATAAGGCCTCTTAAGTATAGAAACTGGTACAATTCCTGCCAAACAAACGTGGAATCCAGTCTGTGATAATGTTTTACAGTCTCTGGTAAACTGAGGAATGTATCACTTTCTGTCAAAGAACCAAGACAAAAAAAAAATCTTACAATTTAAATCCTTAAAAGTTATCTCCCATAACAAAATATCTAAATGTATTGGATATCTTAACAATATATTGTCACTCTATATTTACGAACAATTTCAGTAGATTTTTTTAAATTTCAGGTTATTAATACTGATTAAAATTTTATATATTGTAAACAATGTTATAAGTCCTAAAGTTATGATATTGTTTAAACATTTGTACTTGGTGTCCCTAATATTTTAGAGAGGTTTTTCTGAGTCTCTAAATCCAATAGAAACACCACCGTTTACAATTGTGATGGGTATTCTTAAAATTTCTTACCTATTCATTTCTAGTGAAACCTGATTTGTTTATTTTGTATCATAATTTCCCCTGTTTAATTATTTTCTTTGTCAACTGATCTAAGTATACCTGGATTATAGATGCTCTTCAGAGAAGTGAGGTGGGAAATACAGCCAAATTAGGAGTATGGAGGGGCCTTACCCAGCCAACATCTGGAAGGCGCTCATTGCCTCACATGGAGAAGAAAGCTATAAATAAGTAGATGCAAGGCAAGATGTGACTATGCCCACAACCCAGAGGAGAAAAATTAATTTTTATCTTTTGAAGTCCAGTTTCTTATGTGGTGAAGCAGGAATGTTAGTAGGAATCAAAATTTGAGAGTGGCTATAAAAGTATTGTTTCAATTTTTGGCACTTCCATTTCATAGGTTTATCATATTAATTAATTCTTTGGGGAAGAGATTTGTGCTTCTTTGAAAAACAGTGATGTGTGACTTGGCAGAGAGCTGTGTTTACTACCACCTGTGGTTGTGTGAAGCGGCAGGGTGACCTGCACAACAAAAAGCCCACCCAGGACTCAGTAGACCTCAGTTAGGGTGGTGGCAACAACCTAACATCTACCCATTCACAATCATGTTCTGCTCCTTGTGGAGACAGTAAGATCTTACTGAGGTTTCTGAGAACTATGCACTTTGCAAACTGGAGCAGAATGGGCTCAGCTGGAGCACAACTGAGCACTTTAATTGTACATTTAAACGTTTACGAAGATTAGCAACACTATGACCAAAAGAGAAAAGTGGGGAAAATATGGCTGCAGCTGTTCAATTGAACAAGAGACTCTGAACCCAGCTCGCAGGTAAGAACATTCACCTTTAGTAAAAGAACAGATAGGGGACAGTAGTGGGGTTTCATCATCTCTAGAGCCCCTTTGTACCCCAACACATGCAGACTCTGAGATGGAGAGCCAGCTACAGTCAAATATACCCGAGACTCTCGTTTAGCCATTCCCCTCCAAAGACAAGAGTATGTGCCTTATTTCTAAATTAGCAGCAACCCCATTTTTCACCTCTGGTTTATCTCAGTGACAGTTTTAACCTGGATATATACGTGTGTCTTTTTTGTATAGTAACACTGTGAAATGGCCAAATTAGGAATAGGTGAATTATAATTTGAGAGTATGATGTGATGAAAAATGTAGTCATGTTCAAAGTTTAACTTTCATATGTATATTTAGTGCATAAGTATATAGTGTTTTATTGTCAGTGCAAGTACATCTTTTTTGTGATCTCCTTTTGAAAGGTGTATTATGATCATTGTCAAGGTAATTTGAAAGTCCCCAGATGAATCAATAAATGTAATTTTATAATATTTTGCAGAGGAGGAAATTACTTTCTTTAAAAAAAGAAAAGAGTTTAGTTTTCTTTTTTTAATACACGATTTCTAGCAATGTTTCGTTCTCTAGCAGTTTGATAGTGTGAATTTTTGTAGGCTATTCTATTAACACTTATATTACTTTAAACAAGTCTGCATTGGTTTATCCAAGGACTTAGTAATCCTTTCTGTTTAATACCACCCTGATGAAATCCATGTTAAGGTAAAAGTCAACTCTTCAGGGATCTCTATTGACTTATTCATTAGTTGATTCAATACGTCTTAATTGACACATACCATGTGCCAGGCAGTTGGTTAGGTGCTGAGGAAAAGAATACATAAAACTCACTGCTGGCCCATGAGTTGCTCATTGTCCAGTAGGGGGAGACATGCACATAAACTGTTACAGTAGAGGATAGAAATCTCAGTTGTTAATGTGCAAACACAGTTCTGTTAGAAGAGGAGGCCTGGACTAGCGGTGATCTGTGGGGCTGTCAGAACTTCACAGTGAGAAGATGCTTAAGTCCAGTATTGAAAATGAGTAGGAATTTTGATTCCAATTGAAAGCTGGACAAAGGGCACAAAGAGATAGTTTACATAAAAGGAAATATATATATATACGTAGAAAAATTTCCTGCCCGATCAGAGAAATGAAGAATTAAAATCAAATTATCAAGGACCAAACAAAAAAATTATGACTCGCAGTAACAGAGAGGCTGTTATTAAGTAAGAGGAACGTTCATGTTCCCCTGGTGAGTTTGTAAATTTGTCCACATTTTCTTAATAGCAACTTGACTGCATATCAAAAGCCCAAAAGTGTTCTTTTCTACTGTTCCAGTAATTCCACTTTAGAATTCTCTCCCAGAAAATAACCAGAGGGACTATACTCATTATATGCAAAACTCTTCTTTATAGTATTATGCATAATAATAGCAAAGAAAAAAATGAAAAGGAAACCATCTAAATGACCAAAACAAGGGTTAAACAAATGCTTCAGATATATATGTACACACACAAACATTATGGAAATTAGGCAACCATTAAAAAAAGATTTTTTTCAAATCATTTATAAAAACTGAGAAGAAAGTTTACAGTGTAATATTAAGCAAAACAAAAAAACAAAAAAAACAAAAAACATGATACCAACAATTTTAAGGTATGATTCACAAATATATAGGCATAGAAAATACTTTGAAAAAATAAATCAAAGTGTGAACCAACTACCTTTTTTAATGGAAATGCTTTCATAATTCTTTGTATTTTCCAAAATGTTTTAAAATAAGTTCAGGTTTCTTTTACATGAAATTATATATTTTTAAAATGAATAAAAATGGACTGAACAAACAAAAGGGAAAGGCATGAATGAAAAGCTTTCTAGTCTAAAGGAATATGTACAAAGCCAGAGGAATAAAGGAGTGTGGCATGCCCAGGCTTAGTTCCTAGTTCTATCGGGCAGAATTTGGGGAATTATGAGCAAAGGTAGAAAAGAAGTTGAAAAGAGAGGCAGGTTTCACATCATAAAAGGTGTCGGGTGCAGTGGTTGGAGCTCTGTGAAGCCTGGATACTCACTGATGACTTCGAAGCCAGGATGCCATCAGAATGGAGTTTGAGGGAGATCATGCTGGTAGCACGGACTGTGGATGGGGCAGATGGGGCCGTCAGGTGAGGTGAGAGTGGGTGTGCTGGGGATCTGCGCAGTCGTGCAATCAGTGCGCTAGACTAAGGTGCTAGATAAAGAAGTGAGTAGGATTGAAATACAGCCCCAGCCCTGCTTTCCTGACTGTGGGCTTCATCAGCTCAAAGGCAAGGGCTCCTTTTTGTGATTTTTCTAGTTGTAGGAGAACAAAGACATCATATATGCAAGTGTAGGAGTGCCCTGCTGCAAAGGAGGGAAAGAGGTGAGAAGGAACTGAATTCAATCAGCAGGGAGGGAAAGATGAATTGCATAGCTTTTTAGTAGGTAGAGCTGATGGGAAGGATTCCAACTTATGACTCAGTCATGCCTTTTGTTCTTCTTTCAGCTGCATATATTTGATCATTTTCTGCTTCTTAATTTCAAAGTTTTAATATTTTCAGGAACAAGTTAAGAAAGGGAAAAATTCTAAAAAAAAAGTCTCTCTCAATTTTTTTCCCACATGTCCAGTGTATCTGTACAGAAAGATTGCAGTACTGAACACAGTGAAGTTTCTGGGTTATCCCTGAATTTTGATTATATACTACTCAGCCAAGTTCATACCGGGCCAGCTATTAGGAATGTTCATTTCATTCCAGAAATTCATCAGGCCAGGTGTTCCTGAAACTTTAGAGGAGAGAAGGAATCCTACTAATAACAAGCACTTGGATGACCCCAGAAGTCACTAGGCATGCAGGCTTCCTGCTCATTTAACTGAAGATCTCCGTGCTCCAGGCCAGTGCTTCTTCAAGCTCATGGCCTAAACAAGCAGCAGCAGCATCACCTAATATATACAATCTCTGGCCCCACCCAGATCTACTGGATCAGAATTTCTGGGGGTGGGGCCGGCAAGCTGTAGTTTAACACACCTTCCAAGTGATTCTCATGTATGTTAAAGTTTGAGAACGACTAATGCATGCAAAAAAAAGAAAAAAGACAAGAAACCAAAATATGCAATAGACTTCATTCATGTTTCTTTGAATTCTGGGTCTCAGATCTAATCACTCACACCTGACTCCCAGGAGCATTTTATCTGTAATGTTCTTGAGGCGGTTGTCAGCATTTACATACAGGCAGCCATCACTGATTCTTTCACCTGCTCAAAGCACTGATGGCAGTGACTGATGAGCCTTTGGTCCATGGAGGGAAAGATGCTCCCTGAGATGTGCTGCTTCTTCTGCCTCCTGGAGATGCTTTTTGGGCTTAAACCTGACAGTTGTTCCATTGTTAAAGAAAACCAACTGAAGGGCACTTACAAAAATATTATCGGAGATTATATCTAAAGGTGAGCTTTTATGAGGGATTTAATATTTTTTAGCTCTCTATAGAATAGAAATTCTCATTAAAATATGTAAAGCTGTTTTTAAACTTTTGTTATTTGACCTTTTTGCATAGTTTTAGAAATATAGGTTTCATCTTCCTTTCCAGGCTTTACAAGATTTGAGGGCCAGATATTCAACTATTTTTCTCTTTTTTTCCCTAATGACTAACATGTGCTATAGAAGGGCTACAAATATATCATAGGTATACATTGAATAAAAGGTTCTCTCTTTCATAAGCTTCCAATAACATAAGTATATTCAATAAGAGGCTACTATAACTTGGTCAGAGATTCCTCTGTACCTGATGAGGAATGTTCTAACTCCAGCATATAAGGATTTTTTTTCTTAGACCATTCAAAAGTGAAAATAATAAATGCAGGAGAAAACATTTTTGTTCCATGTGTTTCCTGCTGTAATAGAAATTATGGAACTTAACATGCATTTCAATTAGGAAATAGCAATTCATAATTAACAAAATTAACATTATAAAAAGTGTATTGATTAGGCAATTTTAACATTGTAAAAACCACTTCCTCTTATGGGAACAGAGTGTTTCATGCCATCTCCTGTAATTCCTCTCAGGAGTGAGACTAAAATTGCCAGTCTGGGTATTCCCAGTACAGCATCTAGGTGGAGGAAAGCTGAGCTCACAGGTAAGGGGTGGGACTGTAATTAGGGCTTGCTCTCCCTGCCTTTCCACAATTGCCTAACTCTTGGAAACAAATCAGTAGATCTCACTTGATACCATCGAGAAGAAAATTTCAGTCTTCCAGACAATTTTTAAGAACTGCATATACTCAGGAATCAGTCCAGTTTTAAAAATATTTGCAGTGAAGATGTTTAGAGTCTGTCATGCTCTGGTTACAGAGTTTATGGAGTCAAATATAGGGAAAACAAGAAATGAACTTGATTTTTTTTCTTTTTGCTACCTAAATGCTAAAACCAGTAAGAACAATAAAGCATAGTCAAATCTGATAAGAAAATATATTTTAAGTCAAGCTCATAGGGTCTTATAATGATTCCTAATTAATAGAAAGTACTTAATAAATAGAAAGAATCCAGTTGGAAAAGTGACAGATCAGAAGTTAAAAATAATACAATGTAGTGCACGTGTTACCAGGTGCTACAGTATGGGGCATAGATTTTCATACAGCAGAGCTCCAAATCGGAGATAATTGATATTTAAGATTAATCTAATAGTACATTGTATAGACACCTGGGCAAATGATGAAGTTGGTAGCTTGCCAACATCAATTTCTGGTTTAGACCACAAGTTTGAAAAAGCACATCCAAAATAAAATGATCCCCCTCAAAAGCTACAAGGGCACCAAAGATCTATCCTTCAAATGTGAACAAAAATGATCATCTGGCAAAGCAGAATTTAAGGCAATAGGTTTGAAATAAAAAGTCAATCTGTGGCTACAAGATAGAATCAGTAATGAATACCTTACACTGCAGGGGTCCTCAACCTCTGTGCCGTGGACTGGTATTGGTCTGTGGTGTGTTAGGAACAGGGCTGCACAGCAGAGGTGTGCCACGGTCTAGCCACGACAGGATCCAGGGGGCCCCGAAGGTGGGCAAGGCGTCGGCACGGGAGACAGTCGACTACACAGCTCAGAGGCGGTGTGACACTGTTCCGTTTTATTGTGATTTGAGTACAACTTTTATACTTTTTATTTGGCATTTGATTATACTTTGTTGTTAAGGTAGCAGGGAGTTAAATTTCTGTGGTTAGGCGGAGCAGAAAATCTTATAGAGTATATTATTATTAATGTTCATGATTAACTAGTACATTTTTCTCTCAATCATTAGAACAGAACTACCTGATGGAACAATCTAAACTTTTAATTCTTATATCTATTACGTAAGATACAGTTTGATTTAAGTAAAGGTGATAGATAGATGTATTCATAACAGCAAGTATTGGCTTGTGGGCAGACATTGTTCTTCTTTCTGCCTGAAGAAATCTTTTAAATGCTATTTGATTTATGCTATATCTAAAGTTCAAGCTGAACCTTTCTCATAGCTGTTCAAAAGTTTCCTTGGTGCAGTAATGAGGAAAATATTTATAAAAATCAGTTTTACAAAGCTGCTTTCATAAGCTAAGTTTCTGTTCCTTTGTTTTTAAGCACCAAGGAGATCCGACCTAGCCAGCCTTTCTATGAAACTTAAACTACTATAAGGCACATGAATTCTATCTTTATTCACTACATGTATACTATCTTTATTATAAGCTTCTGAATAAGGCAAAGGAAGATCAGGTAATCTTTTCATACTATTAGCCCCCCTAGGTGGATACCAGAGTTTTCTATTTATCCACTAGGCCACAAAAGGAGGCCCTTCTATAGTAGGCACAGGCTTATGAGTAAATTTCTTATCCTTACTAATTTTTCTACTAACTGCGTGGGAACAGGAGTATAAACTGGTTCTAGTATTCAGCTTGTTATCATTTATTCATAATATCTTTAAGAGGCGCGTCAAAAGGAATTTCCCTTAATAATTGTTCAAATAAAGGGTTTACGCATTCTGGACACGTCAGGGTGACTAGAGCTGATTCCATACGCGGGGAATTTACTATGTTTTCCTCAGAGCCAATTCTGAGGAAATCCATTTGTATAGCGTTTACACTTACTAGAATTTGTGCTACCCAAATTCCCCCTCTTAATAGGATCATTTCTAAGAAACCAATTATCCCTAAACACATGCCACGTCCTCGTTCTTGACGGTGCATTCCTTGAAGCCTCTGTCCCCATCTCCGGACCTTGTCACGCAGTAGGGTAGAAAGAGGACACGGCAGAGGTGAGTAGTGGGTGAGCGAAGCTTCATCTCTATTCGCAGCCGCTCCCCAATGCTAGCATCACCTCCTCAGCTCCACCTTGGATCATCAGGCATTAGATTATTACAGGAGCACCGGTCCCTGGTGCAAAAAAGTTTGGGGACCACTGCCTTACCGCATGGATTTATCTTGACCAAATAATATGGCAATTAAAGTACAAAGGAAAAAAACACTAGAAACGTGAGAAATGGAAGTAATCCCTATTGTCATGGATGATTTTCATGCCCCAACATCAATCAAAGGTAGATCAAAATAGACAAAGACATTTGTTTAAATATATTTATATTTTTGTTTTCACATCACTGAAAACTCAGATGGATTTTTACTCAGTAGGCAGACTATATTTAGGATGGTCTATTTTTAAGCATAGGCTATGATAACAGAACTAAGATTTACTCTGGAGGCCATTCTAAGAACCTTAAGAGAGACACACAGTGGTCATCCAGAGCAGCTCAAACTGAGGTTCAACGAGAGGCTTCAGTGTGAAAGATACATGCCACATTTGTAAGGATATTGTAGGCAGAGGAAATGAACAGTGTTTCAAATACAAGACCCAAACTCAAAGTCATAAGGAAAGAATTTCTGGCTGTTACATGTTAGTTTGCGATCCAGCTGCTTTGCGCATGCAAAACTCTGTATTCTGTGATCCAAGATAAATATCAGTCAGAATTTTGTTTAATAATCATTAGCGATTCTCCAAAGCAATAGAGGAGAAGCCAGCTGTTGATTTATATCATTGCAGTAGGCAGCTTCTAATGGAGTTGCCAATGCTCCCTGTCTCCTGGTCTTCATGGCCTTCTGTATTCTCTTCCCCTCAAGTGTGAGCTGGACCTAGAGACTTACTGCTAATGAGTGGAATATAGCGAAAAGCATCTGTGGTGTTATACTCCAGATTAGGTTAAAAAGACTCTGGCTTCTGCCTTGCTTGTTTGCGCTAATGGAAGCCAGCTGCCATGCTGTGAGAGGCTCATATGGCAAAAAACTGAGGGAGTGTGGGGTGGGCGCCAGCCATTAGCCCTCTGTGCAATGACCCACAAGGAACTGAATTCTCCAGCAACCGTGTGAGCGTTCTTGGAAGTGGAGCCTTCCGAGGCCAGCCATTAGGTGGCTGCAACCCCTGCCAGCTCCTTGACTGCAGCTTTGTGAGATACAGACGACCCAGCTAAGCCACGCCCAGATTCCTGACCCACACAAAAGGTGAGAGAAAATACTGGTTTTAAGCTGCTAAATTTCGGGGTAATTTTTTTGTAGTCATAGATAACTAGTACATTTTTATTAAATTAATGGATAAATTAATTAATAAATTAATGCAACTTATAAACAAATATGATAACACAAAATAGTTACAAACCTTGATTGTATATTAGGCTACAAAAAATCTCAACAAATATAAGGCAAAATTGAACAGTTCGTCTTCTCTGATTAGGAAATACCTTTTTACTTAAGTTGTAACAAAAATAAACTCTAATTACTTGGGAAATTTTCTTCTTTTTGTGTATATCATACATATTAAATAGAGCATAAGATATGCATTTACAGTTTAAATAATAATTCTAAAGTGAACATCCAAGTGGGCACAAGGCATATCAAGAAACAGAACATTACCAGAAGACCCAAGTGCTTTCCCTCCTCATAGCTCTCGAGGTGAACACTGTCCTGACTTTGTGATAAATATGTCTTTGCTTTCTTTTATTTTACCACCTATGTGTGCATTGTAATATATGAACTTTTTAGTGTCTCTCTAGCTTAGCAATATGTCTCAGATCTGATTCCTCACATGTGGACGTGAGAACAGGAAGTCAGATGTATATGATTTGTGGAGCTCCTGCTCTCAGGAGAAAGGTGGTAAAGGACACAGGACATGGCAGGGACAGGCAATGAGGATGAGGTCTCAGCTACAGCCTGATCCCCAAGGAAGCTCTGGCACATGGATACCACCACAGTATGTGTTCCAACGAGATACCTGTGACAGCACGTAAGTAAAAGTCTTTGGCGAGGGTGTGCTGGGGGTTCCTTTTAGACCAAGGGCAATTTTTCAAAGCAGGAGCCTGTGGTGAGCTATTAGCAGTCAGTACTCTGGGAGCGGAGGGGTGGGTGCATTGGCCTGGAAAAGGCATCTGGACAGCACCCATGTTATGTTTGTGATTCAGCCTTGCTCTATGTGTAGCTGCAGTTCCTACATTTTCATTGCCAAGAACTATTCTATTGTATGAATATATCATATGCTGCCAATGAACACTTGAGTTGTTTCCAGATTTGTCTATTACAAAAAAAAAGCTGTTTTGACTATTCATATCATGTTGTTTGTTAGACATCTAAAGCATACATCCGGGAGTGGAATTGCAGGATTGTAGGGTATGTGCATCTTTGATTTTATTATATTATAAAAATTATTTTCCAATTTATACTACCACTAGCATTGTTTGGTAGCTCCCATTGCTACCAAAGATGCTTCACATCTTTGCCAGTTTTTATTTTAACTATTCTGGTCAGTTTGTAACAGTATCTCATTGAGGTGTTAATGCATACATTTATTGGCTGTTTGGAAATTCTATTTTTGTAAAATTTCTGTTCAAGTCTTTTGCCTAGGTTTTTCACATAATGTCGTTTTTTTCTTATTGATTTGCAAATGTGCTGCCTACTGTTATTTTTTTCAGTTACATGTGTTGCAAAAATCTTTTCCTATTCTGTAATCTCTCTTTTCAGCATCTTTGACTTCTAATGAATAGAAGTTTTTATTTTATTAGAATCTAATTTATTAATCTTCTCTTTTATGGTTAAGCTTTTTATGTTTTGTTTGAGAAATTTTTTCCTAACCTGGAGTCCTGAAATATTTTTCTATATTATTTTATAAAAGCTTTATAGTTTTGCCTTTCGGACTTGGGTCTTAAACCACTTGCAATTTATTTTGTGTATGGTGTGATATAAGTATCCAATTTCTCATTTTTACCACATAACCAGTTGCTTTCAATTGAACTTTTTATTTAAAAGTTCATCCTTTCCTCATTGATAATAAGTTTTACTTCTATCACATAGCAAGTTTCCAAATTTGAATGTCTATTTCTAGTCTCTCTATGCTATAGCATTGGCCTCTTAGCTACTCTAGTTTTACAATAGCTGGCACACTAAATCTTTCCACCTAGTTCTTTTTCAGGTGAGCCCTCCTAATCTTAGTGTTTCGTGTTTCTGTATAAATTTGAAAACAAGCTTGCCAAGTTCCACCAAAAGCAAATAAACCAAAAAACCTGCTGGGATTTTTATTGGGCTTGCAATGGATCTATTGATCAATTTGGTATATCTCCCAATTTACTTAGGTCTTCTTCATGTTTTTTTACAAAGGTTTCAATTATTGTTAAAGTATAATATACATACAAAAAATATGCAAATTATAAGTAGATAGTGGAATAAATTTTTACAAAGTAAACACCTAAGTAACCAGCACCCACATCAAGAAACAGAATACTACCAGAATCCCATGTTCCTCTAAAAACACTCTTTAGCTATTAACCTCACCAACAAAGGGTAACCACTTATTTAACTGCAAATATCATATGTTAATTTTGTCTGCCTTTGAGCTTTATAAAAATGGAATCACAGTATATACTACTTAGCTTTTTTTCACTCAGCATTATGCTTATGAAATTCATTCATAGTTATGTTTTATTTATTCTCATTATTGTAGTGTGTACTATTTCACTGTACGAATTCACTG
>NW_011888796.1:12888898-12898338 GCF_000151845.1 Pteropus vampyrus | reverse complement strand
ATTTCAAATGGTTAAATAAATGGAAGGATGAAAAAAATGTAAGTAAACTAAAAGCTGATTTTTTGAGGGAAGAGAACTTGGAAAGACCAAATTAATTATAACTAATTAATTGGGAAAATAACATAAACAAAATTAAAGATAAAAGGGATGACACTGATAAAAATTTGCAGCTGTGAGAAGATATTAGGCACCAAGAATTTTTGAAGTCTACTTCCCAGAGCACCAGGGGAGTAAGGCAGGAAATCAGATCAGGAGGGGTCCAAACCTTTCTCCATCTCAGTCATCTGGAGCAGCTCCATTTATACTGATACCTAGACTTGACAAAAAAATTACCACACAGAAGACATAAGCATTACAAATTGTGTTAGGGGTCCCCCAGACCAGCCCTCGCATACACATACCATTTCGAGGATTCTCTAGAAGAACTCACAAGACTCAGCATATGATTGTACTCATGGCTGTGATTTATTACAGTGAAAGGATACAAAGTGAAATCAGCAGTGGGAAAAAGCGTATGGCGTGAAGTCCAGAGAGAACTGGGCACAAGCTTCTTAGAGACCTCTCTAGTGGAGTCGCACAGACATGTATAATTCCTCTGGCAAATAATTGTGACAACATTTATGAAATGTTGTCCTCCGGGGACGTGCATAGGGACTCAGTGCTTAAGGTTTTTATTGGGTATTGGTCACATAGACAGCTTTTGACTGGCACATACCAAAATTTAAGACTCCTAGAAGGAAAGCAGATGTTCAGCGTAAATCATATTGTTTGCACGAACAGTGTAGGCACAGTAAACCACCTTTATCACTTAGGAAATAGTGAGAACCCTCCCAAAATCCAAGTTCCCAGCTGCCAAACACAGCCCAGGCCAACTGTACGAGCAGGCCTTCCTAAGGGGAGCAGTCTCAGGCCTGCTGTATTAACCCCTTTTCTACACATGAAATTTTATATGAAGGAAGAAAAGCAGAGTTCTTAACATATTATTAGTATCTAGAAAATATAATGGAATCATCTGATAAACTATTAAAGTGAATGAGTTTATAAATGTCTTAATATAAAATACATAAAAAATCAGTAACATTTTTATATACTAATAGCAACGCATACAAGAACAAACAAACAGATGTATAGGTCCTGTTTGCAATAGCAACTAAAACATATATAATGTCTGAGAATAATCTTAACAAGAATATGTAGTGATGGCATAAAGAAAAAATATAAATTGTATTAAAAATACAGAATAAGACTTGGAAAAGTCACTAGAGTTTTATTCCTGGTTAGGAAAACTGAATATGAAAATAATTATGTCTAAATTATTTTACTGGTTTAATGTAACCCCAATCAAAATTTCTACTCCTTTGAGTTCCTTCTTTAAAAGAAAAATAATTTTTTTTGCCTACATTGACAAAATGATCATAAAGTTCACCTGGAAAATAAAAAGGGAAGAAATTTCTGAAAAAAAAATTAATTGTGGGAAGATTTAGTCCTATTCTATTTCAATCATCTTACACCGATATAGTATTTTTTTAAAATGTGGTATTTGTGCAAAGAAGAAGGTTAGGTCAATAAAACAGACAGGTCCCAATATAAATCTTACTATATGAATGACAGAGAATACACCACAAATCAGTGAGGAAGAGAAAGATTAGTCAATATATACTATAGGAATCACTGTTTAACAATGTGGAACATGTTGTTAGGTTACTAGGCCCTAATTTGTTTTTAGAGAAAGCCAAGTGTGTCTTATTTTTTTCTGACTTCCAATGGTCATTATGTGACACCTAATTAAAACCAAGATATGTGTGACGTTGAAAAGGATTTACAGTTACAATATTATATGCTACTTCTATTTGTCCAAAAAGTAGCTAAAATAAAAGAGTATATAGGCCTGGGGAAAATACTGCAAAGGATTAATATCTTAGTCATAAAAATAAAGATATATCTTCATATGAGGCAGAGATTGTAGTAGCCACATGTCAAAGGCCATGTGGCTTTGGATAATTATTTAGCTTCTCTGAGAACCAGTTTTCTTCCTCCTTGCCAGGCTTGTGGCAAGGATTTAAAATATATGTAAAGTTCTTAGCACGATATTTGACACATTATGGTTGCTCAACGTATGATAGTACTAACTACTAAGTGTTAGTACCACTATTAAGTGGTGGTGGTGGTGGTGGTCATGATAGTAAGAGCTCACTAAAGAGGAGAACGTTAAGTCCCCCCAAAATAAATGCATAAAGAATGTGAACAGAGTTCTCAAAGAGGATATAAAACCCATAAGCTTGGAAAAAATGTTCGCCCTCACCAAAAGTCAAAGAAATGCAAATCGAAATAATGAAATAGCATCTTTTGGTCTACTAAACTATCAAAATGTTTTAAAAACAGTTGAACCCAGTGCTGTGAGAATGTGTTGAAATTGGTATTTTCAGACTTTACTGAGAATATATAAGTTAGTACAACCCTTTTTATCCAGTGGATATGGAAATTACACTGATACTACATAGAAAATATTAACAATGAGAGAAAAAAAAGCGGGATGCAGTATTTTTGTGTATTGTACAGCAGACAAAACTGGAAGGATATATTTCAGAATAGAAACAGTAATCATGTTAGAGTGGTATCATTATGGAGGATCACTACTTTTACAACTTAAAAGTTATAGTTAATTAAAACTATATATTTTTGATTATTTCCAAATGGGTTCTTTCTCTTTTAAATAACACCAAAATTTAACTTCAAAACTCTTAGCAAAAGCAGACTGCCCTGATTTTTTGATATTGCTCCTCTAGAGGGAGCACGAGTGCTTAAAACACATCATAACCATAACTGTTACAGACACAATAGTCAAGAATTTTAGAGCTACGAGGGACTTCAAAGAAAATCTGATGTGTTTTCTTTAGTCTTAGGGATATACAGAAGATAATCTCTAGCTATAAATAATTTGGTTTCTGTTATTAATATTGCTTTTAAGTGACACAGACTTCCCTGTATTGAGCATATAATCTTTTTGAGTTGAGGTTCCCAATGGAGAGAAAAATGGTAAAAGAAAATCAAGACAGTATGGAGGTTCCTCAAAAAATTAAGAATAGAATTACCATATGACCCAGAAATCCTTCTTCTGGGTATCTACCCCAAAAATTTGAAAACATTTATTTGTAAAGATATATACACCCCAATGTTCACTGCAGCATTATTCATGGTAGCCAAGACATGGAAACAACCCAAGTGTCCTTCGACAGGTGATTGGATAAAGAAGATGTGGTACATATATACAGTGGAATACTACTCAGCCATAAGAAAAGATGAAATACAGCCACTGTGACAACATGGATGGATCTTGAGATTACCATGCTAAGTGAAATAAATCAGACAGAAAAAGTTGAGAATCATATGATTTCACTCATATGTGAGATGTAAAACTAAAAGCAACAAATGAACAAAACAAACAAAAACTCATAGACACAGACAACAGTTTAGTAGTTTCCAGAAGGGAAGGGAGAAATGGAGAGGAGGTAGGTAAGAGAAAAAGGGGTCAAATATATGGTGACAGAAGGAGATTTGACTTAGGGTGATGAACACACAATGCTGTATACAGATGACATATTATAGAATTGTACACTTGAAATCTATATAATTTATTAACCAAAGTCACCCCAATAAATTTTTTAAAAAAGAAAGAAAGAATCAAAAATGCAAACTATTCTCAAAGCCCTAATATTTCTGCCATGGAATTACAAATAATTATCCCCTGAAATTTCAAAGAAAAGTGCTCTGAGCTCATTTAATGGTTTTGTTCTTTGTTTTTGTTTTTTGGTATCCTGTTAAGATTTGGTTTCACAAAGCATCAAGATAAGGAAAGAATTTGCAGCTTTGATGTGTAGTTAATTTGACTAGGGGTCTATCCAGGTAAAGCAAATCTGATCAAGGGTCCACTTGGGGGCCTGAAATGTGTCTGTCTGGCTATGCCAATTGCAAGAGGAGATGGGATTTAGCTTTGGATGGCCCTCAGGTTACATCTGGGCTCAACCACTCTCTAGCTCTGAGTTCACTCTAAAGTGTCTTATCTGTTTGTTAAATTCAAATTTCAAAAACCCTAATTAAGATGCCTAATCTCTTTCTAGTAACCCAGTTTTGCCTTATAGCTACTGAGAAGCAAGAATAAAAAGAAGAGCACAGCTTCTTCAGAAGCATTTATTTCTCTCTTCATGTTTACATACCTAGATAGCAACAAAAGATAGGGATGGTAGGAGCCCAAGAACTTTTTTTCTGATACTAAACCTGAACTATGAAAATCTTCTCAGATAATATAACAAGTCTTAGTAGCTCTCTGGGCTCATATAGACAGAGAAGCAGCAGGTAGCACTATTTCTCTTGGAATCCAGAAGTGGAAATAGACCATAAAATTCTTCTATTTGGAATGGCTTTCTCAAGAATCTTAGTTCTTGTATTGAACGCAGTCTGAAGGATGAATTAAAAGGCCAAGATCCTGGACTTTCATCTCATTTGCAGAACATTTGCCCAAAATAGAGGTACTATGCTTTACTATCTCCCACAGTGGGCCCCTCACCCATCTTTGCACTTTTCAACCACCACCTCCTCCTCGTTATTATTTAAAAGAATGTGTGCCTTGCGGAAAGTTACCAAAAAAAAAAAAAAAAAAATAGAGAAGCAAAACTGAAATAATACACCATATCCCCTACCACCAGGAAACTACCATTATTAACAACTTGGTGTATATCCTTCCTGATATTTGATTTTTGTGTGTGTGTGTGTATGTGTGTGTGTGTGTGTTACCAAAATGAGACATACTGTGATGTTTTATCTGCTTATTTTACTTAAGATTCTCCAATTTTCCATGTCACTACATTTTCATCTTGTTTAATACCTGATCAGTATTCAAATTCCACAGTTTGTTCCCAAAATGCCCTTTACATTTGAACATTTCATTTGTTCAAACCACAACTCAATCCACAACCATGCTTTGCATCCGATCATAATATGCCTTAATCTCTTGATCTACTACAGTCCCACTTTTTTTTTTTTAACGAATATCACTTGTTGAAGAGACTGAGTCAGATGTCCCACGTTCCGAGTTTGTTTACTGCTTTGTCATGCCATTCAACTTGTTCTTCAATCCCCAGAATTTAAATCTGAAAGTTAAAACTAAAAACTTGATGAATTCGAGTTAATTTTTGTTTTAGCTGGAATATATCATGGATGATGTTGTACTTCATGTTGCATTTTTATCATATCAGAGAAGATACATATTAACTGGTTGCTAAATTTAGGGTAATAGTCTGAGCCTTTCATTGAATAGTTAATACCTCTTGCACCCCTTGCAACAAGATCTCTTTGGTTTTACAAGAATGTTTAGTTCCTATCAATCATTTACTTAAATGTTTTAATAGCAACTGAATACCCTTGTCTAAATCAATGGATTTTAATAGGAATAACAGAACGATGATTTTCTAATTGTCATTCCTTCTACATTCTTGGCTAGCATTCTTCTGTAAAATAGAACTCTCCCTCATTAATTGGGGCTATTTGGTTACTCTAAGATATATTTCTTACAGGAAAGTTTGAATAAATGCTTAATTCTTTCTCCTTAGTTACAAATTGTCAAAGTAAGAGGTCAATTTATAAGCCATCTCAAATAATGATTTATGAGGTCTCATTGGCTTTCTCTCTCTCTTTCTCTCTTTTTTAGTATCTTTATATAGACATGGATTTTTATAATTCAGCAATGATTCGGATCCACTAAATCATTATTCTTTTTGATATTCAAATTATTGCAACTTAGGGTATTGGCTGGGCTCCCTATTTTGACATATTTTTAAATTTAGATTTTACAGATAATATTTCTTCTTCTGGGCCCTATCCCAGCCCTCAATTTATGCTTAATACTTTTTGTTACTATTCTCCTAAGTCATTAATACTCTTTATTATACAGGGGGATATATAGTTTTTTCTAATATAAACAACTTTCTACCTTTTAATTTTCAACTTAAAAATTCATGACCATAAAAAGTATTTATCACTGGCCTGCCAAATCAATAATTCATTGTCCATTTTCTTTCCAATTTTCAAAATTTCATTGGTGTTGTCTCTTTCCTCTTGTCTTTGTCTTTGCAGAGATTTAGGCAGGAGCCAGGGCATGACACTTCTTATATACCAAGTTGAAGAATTTAGACTTTAACTGGAAGGCAGTGGGGAGACATCGACCAGTTATAAGCAAGGGGATAACATCATCAGATCTCCATTTTGGAATAATCACTTAGGCCATGATATGGAGACTTGAACAAAGATAAATGGGATTAGAGGCTGGAAAACCAGTTATGAAGCCTCTTACACTGCACTCATTCAGATAATCAGATCCAAGGAAGGGGAAATGGGGATAGAGAGAAGTGGATGGGTCAAAAAAGTGTTCATAAATAATTATCAACAGGACTTGGTGATTTATATCTTATTTAGATATAGAAGCCAAAGAAGAAGGAAGAGTAAAGGATGAGCCAGGTTTCTAGCTTGGGCAATGATGCCATTCACCGAGATTGAGGACAATGGATGAGAAACTCCATTGACAATGGATGAGAAACTCCAATGATGCCATTCACCGAGATTGAGGACAATGGATGCTAAGTTCCACCACAGCTTATCATAATATAGGTGTAAATGACCGCACTTTCCCAGCAAATGCATTTTCCTGCTCCTGGATGTGGTAACACACCATTTCTACTTGAAATCACCAACATTCCTTCTTCCTTCTCTCTTGGACAACCTCCACACCAATTCCACCAACCTACCTGCTTCTGTGCCACATACCCTGACTTTCATCCAGTTTCAGTGAAAAAAATGTGCCTGCTCCTCTTTACGACATACTTCTACTTAGGCCTTAAATCATTCTCGTCTCAAAATTCTCCAGGTGTTCACCCTGGCAGTTACTGATTTTCTCTCCTATATTATCTTTTTCTCCCTCTCTAGAATGATTTCCATCTATATGCTATCACCCATTTTAGAAAGACAACTTCTCTTGACCCCACCACCCCTCCAGCTACCACTGAATTTCTTAGCACCACTCTTAGTTCTCAAAACTTATCCATACTGTTGTCTTCATTCCTTTATTTTCTTTCTAACCTTCAGTTAATCTCCCCATTCTCTCCCCTAGCTCCTTCCTCTCTAATCAGGTTTTTGTCCCTACTATGCCATCCAAAGGTGTTCTTAGCAGGATTACCAGTGGAGTACCTCCTGCAAAAGTTAGTGGTCGGTTCTTGGCACCTATCATATTAGATCTCTCAGCAGCACTGGCCCAGCCCACCACTTGCTCCTTTATTCATTCAACAAATATTTACACTATGCCAGGCATGTGTCTAATCCTCTGGATATTTCAATAAATTAGAGACAAAGATCCTTCTCCTTGGGGAATTGATATTCTACCAGAGAGAGATAGTGAAGCAAAACACAATAAATAACTAAATTGTGGCATGTTAGAAGGCAATAAGGTCTATGGAAAAGAAGACAGAACTAAGCAATGACCTTGTAGAACTTCCTTTTAGCACACAATTATACTATAACGAAACACGTCCTATGTGGCAACAATATTTAATATCAAATTGAATTAGAGGATATGTGTATATATCCCCACATAATAAAAAATGAATCACATTTTCGTGTGCCATCCTTCTTAAGTCACTACTCTTCTCTCTCCTACTTCTCTTGGACTTGATGTGAGAATATTGGGAAGAAGAAAACATGAAAATTCAGGAGAAGGGATAGTGGGGATGCTCGCAGTGTGCACGCTCCTCCCACCAGGAGAGAGGGTCTGTTCCCCAGCCCCTTGAAGCCAGGCTGGCCTTGGGACTAATGGAATGTGGTGAAATGATGATGCGAAACTTTTAAGCCTCGACCTTACAGCTTCCACTTTCACCCTGTTGGAACACCATGCCACCACAGAAACCAGCTCAGGCTAGCCTGCTGGAAAATGAGACAAGCCCTGCCAGCTGAGGCCTCCTAAACCAACCACTCTCCAGTCTAGCCACCAAGTGACTTCAGCCACAAGAATAATCCTTTACAGACCAGCACAGAACCACCTAGCTGAATCTAGACCAACATTATTGACTCGTGAATCAGGAGAATGTAAAATGACTATTTTAAACAATTTAATTTTGGAGTGGTTTGTCACAAAGAAATAGGTAACTGATACAATAGGTATTAAATATTTATTATTTATTAAGATGATAACTCATTGTTTTAAAATTAATCATTGATCTTTTAATAAGCCAAATTTTAATAAATAAGTTTAATATTTAACACTTATTTAAAAAGTTAACAGTGGGGAATACATACTTTTTTATGAAAAGTTCACCAGCTATATATCTCAGTAAGTGGTGTTTTTTTTTACAGAAATTAAATCATACATAGTGTTCCATGACTCACTTCATTCACTTAACACTGTAGACATCTACCATGTCAAGAATACACAGCTGTATTTTTAAATAGTTGCAAAATATTCCATTGAACAGATACACATAATGTATTTATAGAACTCCCTTTTACTGGACATTTTGGTTAGTTCCTAAAGCTAGCATATAAAAATGCTGAAAGGAGTTTCTTATACTTACAACTTTGAACATTTATCCTTTGAGCCTCAGTTCGTTCATATGTAAAATGAGGATATCTCTGACCCTTCCTACAGAATTAAAAAAAAATTAATGAGATAATGTGTATGAAGACTTTAACAGTTTAGGAGATATAATAAGCCCTTAATAAATTGTAGCCTTTTTTCTTATTATCATCTGATTATGAGCTTCATTAGGGCAGGGGCCATATTAGCAGAACTCAGGACCTAACTTAATAATAAACTAGCTGACATCTGCTGAGTTTCTATGAGCCAGGCTCTAAGTCAACTACAACCTTTGAGGTAAGTACTGTTATTATCCTATATTGCAGATGAGGAAATTGATGCACATAGAAATGAAGTAACTTGCCTAAGGACAAGAACTAAATTTTAAATTCAGAGCAATCTGACTCCAGAAACCATGCTCTTAAAACTATACCGTGCTCAACTGCAAAAAGAAATCAGGAAGAACTACAAATACGTGGGGGTTAAACAATATGCTACTGAAGAATAACTGGGTCAGGGAAGAAATAAAAAGAGAGATCAAGAGATATATAGAAATGAATGATAATACAACAATATATAGAAATGAATGATAGTACAACGTATCAAAACTTTTGGGACATGGCAAAAGTGGTCATAAGAGGAAAGTTCATATCATTACAAGCCTATCTCCAAAAACACGAATGAGCCCAAATAAACAACCTAACACTTCATCTTAAAAAACTAGAAAAGGAAGAACAGATGAGGCCTAAAGTCAGTAGAAGGAAAGAAATCGTCAAAATTAGAGCAGAAATAAATGAAATTGAAAACAAACAAACAAACAAACAAA
>NW_011888796.1:12881401-12888158 GCF_000151845.1 Pteropus vampyrus | reverse complement strand
CAACATTATATTTAACGATGAAAAACTAAAAACTTTTCCTCTAAGATCAGGAACAAGGCAAGGCTGTCCACTATCACCACTGTTATTCAATATAACATTGGAGGTCCTAGCAAGAGCAGTTAGGCAAGAGAAATACATAAAAGGCATCCAAAAAGGAAACAAAGAAGTCAAACTGTCACTATTTGTGGATGACATGATTCTCTATATAGAAAATCCTAAAGACTCCACAAGAATACTCCTAGAAACAGTAAGCAAATACAGTAAAGTCTCTGGATACAAAATCAATGTTCAAAAATCCACAGCATTCCTATATTCTAATAATGAAGCATCAAAAAAAGAAGTGGGAAAAAATAATCCCTTTTGCAATTGCAACAAAAAGAATAAAATACCTAGGAATAAATTTAACGAAACAAGTGAAGGACCTATATAATGAAAACTATAAGACTCTATTAAAAGAAATAGAAGAAGATACAAAGAAATGGAAAGATGTTCTGTGTTCCTGGATTGGAAGAACCAACATAGGTAAAATGACCACATTACCTAAAGTATTATACAGATTTAATACAATCTCCATCAAAATCCCATAGGCATTTTTAAAGAAATAGAACAAAAAAATCATCAGATTTGTATAGAAGCACAAAAGACCCCGAATTGCCAAAGCCATTCTGAGAAAAAGAATGAGGCTGGAGGCTTCACTCTGCCCTACTTCAAATTATACTACAAAGCAACGGTAATCAAAACAGCATGGTATTGGCAGCAAAACAGACACATGGACTGGTGGAACAGAATTGAGAGTCCAGAAGTAAACCCATATTTATATGGGCAAATAATTTTAGACAAAAAAGCCAAAAACATACAATGGAGAAAGGAAAGCCTCTTCAATAAATGGTGCTGGGAAAATTGGAAGGCCACCTGCAAAAGAATGAAACTAGACTGTTGTCTATTGCCACACACCAAAATTAAGTCAAAATGGATTAAAGACCTGAATATGAGACTGGAATCAATAAAATGCATAGAAGAAAACATAGGAAGTAAACTCAAGGACCTTGGACTTAAAGAGGATTTTATGAATTTGACCTCAAAGGCAAGGGAAGTAAAAGCAAAAATAAATAAATGAAGCTACATCAAACTAAAAAACTTCTGTTCAGCAAAAGAAATCATCAATAAGGTAAAGAGAGAACCATCCAAATGGGAGAATATATTTGCAAGCAACAACTCCTCCGATAAGGGCCTAATATCCAAAATATACAAAGAACTCATATGACTCAATAACAACGAAAAACAAACAATCCAATCAAAAAATGGGCAGAGGACCTGAACAGACACTTCTCCCTAGAGGACATACAAATGGCCAACAAATATATGAAAAGATGCTCAACGTCACTAGCTATTAGGGAAATGAAAATCAAAACCACAATGAGATACCACCTCATACCTGTTAGAATAGCTATAATCAACAGGACAAGTAATAACAAATGTTGGAGAGGATGTGGAGAAAAAGGAACCCTCATACACTGCTGGTGGGACTGCGAATTGGTACAGCCACAGTGGAAAACAGTATGGAGGTTCCTCAAAAAACTAAGAATTGATCTACCATATGATCCAGCAATCCCTCTACTGAGTATTTACCCCAAAGACTTGAAAACCCATATCCAAAAAGATATTTGCACACCATTGTTCATTGCAGCACTATTCACAGTGGCCAGGACATGGAAGCAACCGAAGTGTCCTACGATAGATGATTGGCTAAAGAAGCTGTGGTACATATATACAATGGAATATTACTCAGCCATAAGAAGAGATGAAATACTGCCAATTGCGACAACCTGGATAGACCTCGAGATAATCATGCTAAGCAAAATAAGCCAACTGAAAAAATTGAAAATCGCATGATATCATTTATATGTGGGATATAAACCTAAAAGCAACAAATGAACAGGACAAACAGAGACTCAGGGACATGGATAATGGACTAGTGGTTACCAGAGGGTAAGGAGTGGGGGAGGAAGGAAGAGGTAGATAGGGTAAAAGGGGTCAAATATAGGGTGCTTTGGGGAGGGCAAAGTGGGTAAAGGGGATCAAATATATGGTAGCTGAAGGAAAGTGGACTCTGGAAGGTAATCACACAATAAAAGATATAGATGTCAAATTATAATGTACACCCCAAAATTATATAATTGTATTAACCAATGTTACCCCAATAAACTTAAAAAAAAAACTATACTGTGCTGCCTCAGTAAATATATGCTTTAATAAATTGTTACTGAGTACATAAATTAATGGATTCTAGATTTCTAAAAATGCAATTTCTAAGTCTCATAGCACACACATTTTTAAGGCCTTTAACACATATTGCAATGTAAGCTCTTTGAAATTTGAAAATGTTTAAAAAGCAGTACAAAAATATCAATAATGTTATCACACATCGAAATGTTAAGACTGGCAATTTATGATGGCTATATTCATGGATGACTTTTTTTCTTCATTTTTCCAAAATTTCTAAAATGAGTTGTTACTTTATACAAACAAGTTGAATAACCATAGCCTTAGATTTGTGTTATATGCGCTTTTCTGCCTTATAGTTGGTTCTTCCTTTAGAAGTAAACCTAAGAAAAGAGAATTTTCATCATTATATTGGGTTTTTTGCCCTCTATCAATCTTAAAAAAAGGAAATGAGAATCACAGGCACTTGGCCTTCCTAACTCATTTGATCAAACTCCTAGCACGAATAAGCAGTGTTATAGATTTACCCTTCTGATATTTCCTGGCTGAGGACAAGAGAACTGTAGTCTTACATCCATTTGTAAAGCACTTTTTATTGACTCATGATTTTGCAAAGACTTAATCAAGTTGTTTCTCAAACAATCCCATGAGGCCGTTAATAAATCCCACTAAGCCTCGGATACACACACATGCCTATGTGAATGCAAAGATAGACGGACACTAATTTAACCTATGTATTTTTTGCACAGGACTTCTCGATGCTCCTGGCCTTTCCCTGGTTTTAGCAGCAGCTAGGGCAGTCTGTGCTTACTGCCTTGGAGAAAGGACAATTTAACAGAACATAGGCATCAGTTCTTGGCTTACGACTTTTGAAAGCCTAGGCCTACAGGAGCCCTAGACTGGAGGAGATGAGGAAGAGCAAAGTTGCAACACTTCTTCCCCAACTAATTCCACAGGCTGTGAAGAAGGGAAGGTGAATTTCAAGAGAACTAGAGAGCTTAGATGATAATGCAGGGGTTTCTTAGATAATGTGGCTCTGTAGCCAAAAATCTCAGAGGTTTGAGGGAGCTGAGGGCCTAGAAAACTGATGCTTCACTTCTTGAATAGAAATGGGGTAAGCAAGAGTTCTCTAAGCTTCACAGAATATAGAAAGAATGAGAATATTTCTCATGAGCACAAAAGTACTGATGACATTGAAAGAAAGGCAACCAGATGTGATTAATCTTCAAGTTCACCCTTTCTTCTGCCAACTCTAAGATGCTATAAATCTTAGTTCTAGAATTTCCATTTGGTTCTTTTTTTATAGTTTCTGTATCTCTATTAAGATTTTTTTTTTTACCTGCTCAGTCACCATTTCCCTTAATTCTTTGAACTTATCTCAAAGTTAGTTTCTATTGACTGCTTTTTTGTTCTTGTTTTTGACCTTTAGGTTGGTGGAGGTTTTTTCCACCTTTATGAAAGAAGGACTTCCTAGTGATTGCAGTGTCAGAATTAGGTCAAGCAATGACACTAACGGATGATAAGAATCTAATGTCAAAGCAGTCACAAAGTAGGGCAGGGCATCATCTCATTAGAAATGGTGCATAATGTGTGATTATTTCCAGTCTTCAAATGAGTAAGACAGTTGCAAACCACTGTGAAAAACATAAGGGTAGAATCTCCAATCTTCTTGATCAGTCTCAAACAACTGCAAGACAGTCCCACTCATTAAAGAAAATAACTAGAAGAGAGCTTAAAACATTAGCATCTAATTCCCTGCCTTCAGCCAGCAAGTAGGACAGTCTCTTCCAATGATTAATTTTTTTCTAAGCAAAAAGCAGTTTCCTTGCATTCCTAACATAAAGGTAATACATACTTAAAGGAAAAAAAACAACCAAAACAGACAGGCATAAAGAAGAAAATACTACCCAGAGAAATTACCATTTAATATTTTGCTAAACATCCAACTAGATGCTGTTCAATGAAAATACTTATGCATATAATTTTATATGAAGGGAATAGTATGCATGCTTTCAACTCAATGGGTAGTAAAGATCATTATCAATAAATACAGATACCTATCTTTTTTAGTGACTGTGTATTCCATCACATAAGTGTATCAAAATATATTTAACCAGTCCTCTATGGAAGGACATTTCATTCTAGACTCTTGCAATAATGAACATTCCTTCTGCTTTCTCTCCGTGTGTGTGTGTGTGTGTGTGTGTGTGTGTGTGTGTGTGCATGTGTGTGTGTGTGTGTGTGTGTGTGTGTGTGTAACATCTTTGTGTACTTGTCAGATTATGTCTCCTTGGGGCAGTACATTTTATTATTTCTGGGCTGCAGCATATTCAAAATTTTTAATAATAAACTATTCCCACCAGTAAGGTTGAACCCACTCACACTCCTGCCAACAGTGAGCCCATTTCCATCTTTGGTCGTACTGGGAGTGTGCAATCTTTTCAAATTTTACCTATGTGTCAGTCAAAAAGTAATATCTAAATTGTGTTGAGTGACTTGCCAGTGAGTTTTAGTGCAGTGTTAAGGATGGATATCTTACCATTCTGGCCTTAAATGGACAATGTAATATAATAGAATTTAAATTAGAAAATCTGGCTTCCACACTGGAAGCTCTGTGTCCTTGAGTAAGCCACTGGACCTTTCTAAGCCTCAGTTTATTCAAATGTAAATGAAAGAATTGGAATGACTATTCTTGAACTTCCTTTCCAGCTACTATAAGGAAGAGATGATGGGAATGCACTGTGCAGATCTGTAGCAGACACTCTTCATTGACAGACCCAATGCCGTTCCCAGACCCTTTTCTTTTACCTGCCTCTACTCTAGAAGAGGCTGAAAATGCTCAATACCCCCTTTCTCACCCTCCTTTGGAGCTAAGGGGTAGCCATTTTCCCAAGTTCTGGCTAATGAGACAAGAAGGAAAGTCTATTGGGTGCTTCTGGAAAACCTTTTGCTTTCTTGATGGCACAAGAGAGAACAAGCTAAGAGGTGCTGTCTCTCCCTCACCCTCTGCCTTCAGTGCTGATTTGATGCCTGAACCTGCAGGGCATCGTGGTGACTTTGTACAATGTCAGCTCAGCTAAGCAGGATCTGTTTTCCAGAATCCTGCATGGTTTCAGGTTACTCTTGGCCAGGAGATAAATGTTACATGAAATGTGGAAGGCAGTGGCAAAGCAGCAGTCATGGTTTTCATGCTCTGAAGGACAATGCAGGGTTCTAGGCATGGTGGTAACTCTTGCACATTGTCACTGATCTGCTGGCTCACCTTGCTGACATGAGGCAGCACCTAGAATCCAGCTCCCACCAGATCTCCTCCTTCAGTTTCTCTGGGTCCCAAGTCAAGTGCATGTGCAGCTCCATGAAGAGTGCCAAGTTCTCCTGCAATACATCTGCATTATTAAGGTCGCAGATCCAGTCTGTCTTTGAGCATTCCAGCTCATGAATTCCAGTTTGTCCTTGCAGGTTCCAAGTCTATTCCTGCTCTTATCCAAGTCCAGCTTTCTACCCTGACTTCCTTCTGGCTATGGTAACTTCAGGCTATGGTAACTTCAGGCTCAACACTAGAACCAAAGACAGCAAACAGCCTTGCATAGACTCCTCCATAAGCTCCCATGATCATGTAAGGTCTCATGCAGAATGGTTCAATAAAACTTTTGTGATGATGGAAGTGTTTTATATATGAGCTGCCCAATATGATAACCACTTGTTACATGTGGCTATTGAGCACTTGAAATGTACTTGGTACCACTGAGTAATGAAATTTTTACTCTTGTCTAATTTTAATTCAGATAGCCATCTGTGTGGCTAATGGCTGCTACCATACTGAACAGCATAGGTCTAGTGCCTAATAATAAATCTCTTATTCTTTATTACTCACAGTGGTTCTGTTTCTCTGGTTAAATCTTGACTGATATAGGCAGCAACTGGTAACTACATGGTGGGGGGCGGGGGGAGGGGGAACATGTAGATAGAAAGCTAGCATGTTGGGTATGACAGGGCTGGAGGAAACAGGGCTGGAGGAAATAGTCCTGGGAGGCCCACTAGTTTGCCACCCCTGAGCTTCTTATATAAGAAAAATAGATCCCCCCTTAGCTTGTCCAGTTGGGAACCCCATCTAGGCCAGAGTTATCAAGATAAGGTAAGATATTCACAATGAGCAGGGAGGCTCTAGTAAGGTGTACTCTTCAGCAGGCAATCTTTTCTTTACTACAACATGACTTTTTTTCCCTTGCCAGTTCCCTGTGTAGATCCTTCCAGCACCCTTCTCCAAATGAATATGACCTTCTTTATAGAATATAATTGCCCATGCTGTCAAACTGGATTTTTTTTTTGTTTTAAATATCAGCCCGTTTTCATGACTTTGCAATTATGACAATAGGTGGTAGGTAATCATTTTTGTCAGCTCCAACTCTCTAAACTTATCACTTAACTCATAAACTTTACCAGGAATTGTGCTTGCCAGATGGGCCCTGCACTGTTAACTGAAAGTCAAAAAGTAACAGGGAAACAACATTTTCTTTCAAGGTTGAGCTTGAGT
>NW_011888796.1:12866715-12880701 GCF_000151845.1 Pteropus vampyrus | reverse complement strand
GCTTCGCTTTCCCCGTTGCTCCCTTTCAGCCCTCTGCCAGGGATAAACGCTTCCTAGAGGAAGTCTGAAGACCGTGCGGCTTCGAGCATCCCACCCAAGAACACCACTCCCGCTGCCCGCGCGCCCCTGCCCAGCTAAGCGCGGGACCAGTGCCTGGACCCCTCTCCCTCCCCCTCTCCGCCGGTGCACGCAAGGGACTCGCAGTGCGGCCTGGCGACCCGAGGGCGCTGGCCTCGGACATTCATAACACTGCGCCCTAGCACGCCCCCGGGCGGCGCCGAGGAGAAGGCTGCAGTTTCCTCCACGCGTGGTGGGCGCGGGTCGGAGGAGCCTCGAGCGCCTCCCAGATGCTGCAGCCCAGCCGCCACTCCGGGAGCTGCGGGAGACCTGGGACGAGCCTGCCCTCGGTGCGTGCTGGGGACCAGAAGGGGGCTCTGGATTTCGATCCCTCCTCGTCTTTTCCTTCTGGGTCTCGGGACACTCCCACTCAGATCCTCCTCCTCCCAGGTACAGGCCGGGAGTGGAGGACACATCTCTCCTCCCGGCACCCCACCATGGGCAATAGGTCCAATGGCTCCCGGTGGGAGGACTGCGAGACTCGACAGTGGCTCCCTTCCGGCGAAAGCCCAGCCATCAGCTCCGTGATGTTCTCGGCCGGGGTGCTGGGGAACCTCATCGCGCTGGCACTGCTGGCGCGCCGCTGGCGGGGTGACGCGGGGCGCAGGAATTCCATCTCCTTGTTCCACGTGCTGGTTACTGAGCTGGTGTTCACCGACCTGCTCGGAACCTGCCTCATCAGCCCGGTGGTGCTGGCTTCGTATGCGCGGAACCAGACCCTGGTGGCACTGGCGCCCGACGGCCACGCGTGCACCTACTTCGCCTTTGCCATGACGTTCTTCAGCCTGGCCACGATGCTTATGCTCTTCGCCATGGCCCTGGAGCGCTACTTATCCATCGGGCACCCCTACTTCTACCAGCGCCACATCACGCGCCACCGCGGCCTGGCGGTGCTACCAGCCATCTACACCGTCTCCCTGCTTTTCTGCTCCCTGCCGCTGCTGAACTACGGGCAGTACGTCCAGTACTGTCCCGGGACGTGGTGCTTCATCCAGCACGGGCGGACCTCGTACCTGCAGCTTTATGCCACCCTGCTGCTGCTCCTCATCGTCGCGGTGCTCGCTTGCAACTTCAGCGTCATCCTCAACCTCATCCGTATGTACCGCCGGGGCAGAAGAAGCCGCTGTGGGCCCTCCTTGGGCAGCGGCCAGGGCGGCCCTTCGACCCGCAGGAGAGGGGAAAGGATGTCCATGGCGGAGGAGACAGACCATCTCATTCTCCTGGCTATTATGACTATCACCTTTGCCGTCTGTTCATTGCCTTTCACAGTAAGTTACTCACTTTGCTTTCACAGCCCAGCTCTGCCTCAGCCTCCTCACGCCCTCCCCTCTCCTACCCTTTCAACTGCCACATGATCTTTTGCAACTTGTAAAAATATGTCCTAATTTGTAAAGGTCTGTAGACTTCCCCTGTCCCTTTTCACCTTTACCCCACTTCCTTCCTTCCCTAATCCTGGTGTAGGGGTTTCTCTAGGCTAGTGTTTCTCATACAGTAGTACAGTCCCACTGATAAGGAGCCTTGACACTCACTAAGCCACCAAACTCTCCATCCTAGAATGAAAGGCCCCTTACAGTGTCGCGGAACCACCACCACTAGCATGGCTTAGTACCCGAGGAGGAGGCAGCCCCTTCCACCTCTAGATGGTTGCCAGTTCAGTCTGACTTCCCTGAGCTGCAGTTTGCCCCGTGGTACCCCCCACTCACTGCTGCTAGTTCCATACTTTGCCTGCTGTTTCTCAAAGGGCAAAATGTGGTATCCAACCTAGTGGACATTGATAATTGTCCCAAGTGAGAAAGATCCTTGTTGCAGAACTTCAGATCACTATTTGTCCTAAAAGTTCTACAAGTTTCTAGTTTATGGGTTTCCCAGTTTACATTTTAGGAGCATAACTCTGTAGCCATGAAAATTCATAATACATCTGTAATGATAATTATAGGAAAAGATGGTTACTTGGAGAAACCCTTTACTAAGCTTTTGAGATCCCTTTAAAGGAGGCATTTACCCTCTTACAAAATATCTTCCTGATGTCACTGTCAGAAATATATACAGGTGCTCTTCAGCTTACCATTGTGCATGTTATGAGCACAAGGTTATAACAGGAATGGCTGGTCCATCTCAGGGATGGGAGAATTAGACATGTCCACTTGCCATGACCCAGCAGGCCAGAGCCTGCCTGGAGACCTGGAGGCAGTTTAGGTACTGGGATGGGTGTTGTCCTGGTTTGGGGCAACCTCAGCAGTTAGTTTTATGATGCTGTGAGATTGAGCCTGCTGAGGTTTACTGAGCCTGGGATGTATCTGAGCACGGGCTGGCCTCTTACAAAGAAATAGGAATTGAGGATTCTGGCAGCTCCATTTCCTAATCTTCAGAAGAACAAGACTGACCCTGCAGGGAGTGAGGAGTTGGCAGTGATTCCTACCTGCCACAGTCTTGGAGACAAGAAAGAGTTGGACACTGCCTGCCATTAGCAGGTCTGACCTGTAGAAACTAAAGAAGTAACTTTATCCTACTTCCCACCACCATCACTATTTTTTATTATCTTCATACACTATTGGCCCACACTGAAGCTGTGTTCAGAAATGGCCGACACCGAGGTCTCACTTGAGGCAGGAATCATTTCCACATGTCCCATAATAACCAAGGACACTGTCAGGCAAGGCGAAGGCTTGTGGTTGCCTTCGGAAATTTTCCTATTATTTTAACAGAGCACATGCAGTCCAATAGAAATACAGCATGGGCCACAAATGTGAAACACATATGGAATTTAGGATTTCCTAGTAGCTACATAACAACAACAAAAATAAACAGATGCAATTAATTTTAATCAATGTATTTTATTTAACTCAATTTATCCAAAATATTATCAATTTAAAATGTAATCAATGTAAAATAATTAGTGAGCTATTCCAACTAATTTTCTTTCTTATGTCCTAGAAAATACTGGCAATTTACCAGTATTTTCTATCTCTGCCTGTTCCTGCTGGAACCGCTTTCCATGTCTTTTAAAAGTTGCCCAGCAAGGAGGGGAGTTCACAGCTGTGTACTCAGTGGTCTACCAGCTTATTCTAGCACTTCAGAAGTAGGGGGAAGAGGGTGGTGGGGATTTAGGAAAGTCGGGACTACTAACGCCATTGTCCCAAGATGTGGGCAGGTTAGAATTACTGTTTCCTCCAAGAATCCCAGTCTAGGACTTCCAAAGTTTGGGAAGTGAAACTATTGAAATGTAAAATGCTCAGTGCCCTGTAATGAAGTCAAGTTCAACTTCAAATATCATTATTATCAACATCAGCATGGCAAACATTTGGGGATGCTAATTTTTACATACACTATTCCATTATTTTCACAACTGCCTGTAAAATAGATAGTATTATTATTCCCATTTTATAGATGAGGCAAGTAACTTATCCTGGGTCCCACAGCTGATGAGTGTTGGAGCCAGGATTCAAAACTAAGCCATTTAAACATAGAGGCTATGCTCTTAACCACAGTACTATCGGAGAGAAAGTACTCATTTTTCACATGAGAAAATTAATCCAAGATTTCATAAGAGAAATGTGAAGAGTTATAAGTATCTGGACCACTTTGCCTCTTAGTTCCAATTTGTTAGTTTTAAAAATAAAATAGCAAAGACCTTTTTCTCCATGTCAGAAGAAGGGGCCAAGTGTATGTTTTTGTTTTTTTTAATTCCCCACAGACCTGTGAATTAAAAGGCTGAGAATGGGTTTTTAGGAGATTGGCTAATGTAAATGCTGCTCTAAATTAAGAAATAATCGGATTACCCCTCATGTAAAATCTTCCGCTGGTACCGTAAAACATTTCTCAACTGATTGGGAAAAAAAGGCATGTATTGTTTAGGAAATGACATTATTTTGGCTGTCCAATATGAAATCATGCATATGACCAACAACATATTCCCAACTGTTTATGCACTAAAGGGATAGCGTATATATTAATAAATTCCTCCTTATGTTAATCAGCTGTTGTCGTTATTTCACAGAGATAAGTAGAAACTTTCCTCCTGACATGGAATAGAACACAGGAAATATATCAGACCTCCATTCTTGCCTCAGATAGTTAGTGTCTTTATTTCCAATCCACATCAAGCCACTTTCTCACTATTTTACTAGTAATTGTGGATAGCTTCTGGTCATTTTAAATGGTTTTCCACATGCCATTAGGATAAAGTGCTTATGTATTTTATTCAGTTCTAAAATTTCAAAAGTGAACCACTGACTCTCTAAAAATGTCTTCATCTTTAGAAATTCTTTAGGGCTATAATTTCTAAGTAAATCTGATTAGTGGAAATCTGATCTTTGCAATACAGAACAAACTCAAGTAAACAGCCCTGGAGTTTCCTGTTCGTTCCTAGTACTCTTTATGACATGAATGGAGGTTATAAAACTGATATGAAATTGGTCAATTACATTGTGGAAAATATCACAATTCTTGTAGGGATGAGAGATCCAGAAATCTCTATGCATAATCACGATGAACTTTGCTTGGTGATATTTTAATGTCCATGTACTACTTGAAGGTCCTTATGGTTCATGCGTCATTAATGATGTATTTGGGGACTGTTGAAATAGTTTTAATATGCATTACTTTTCAAGAGAAAGTTTCTCTATATGAGTGTCATTACTTGACACTTTTTACTTTCCATAATATCATTTGATATTATGAAATGGTGGTTGTGAATTAAGACATGATTACACTGAGTTTATAAAATTTAGACAGCAAGAATCCTAGTTCTTTTCCCAAAAAAGAAGTTGTACATTATGTCTCCACCCTTGGTTGAGTTCATCCTCACTGCTATTTCAGATAATTAAGGCCTCAGCTTAAAGAAAAACAGCTTTTAGGGATGATATATTTCTTTTTGGCATGTCAAGAGCCTATCACAATATTAAGTTTAAAAAAGAAAAAGAGTAGAAATAGTGAAATAGATCACTGGAGACATAGTGTTTCAGGAAGACAATCAACAAGTCTTTTTCTACCTAAAGGCGTAAGGCCCAGTTAATCTGCAACTTGGTCTGCTGGGTTTCTGTGGCTTCTCCTGTCCTTTATTTCAAAGTTTCTGACCACCACTCTGCATCTTTATATTCAGTTTACCTCTACTGTGCCTCAATTTATATCACCAAGATGTATCTAGCCTCATTTTTCTTAGGATATTTTGCTGCCTAAAATTTTCCCCCTCTAATAGAAAACTAGATTTTAGACTTCTGCATTTGGGACATAGGTATGATCAGACAGGCCGAGGATAGGGAAAGTACATTTGGAGAAGGCTGACACTTCCTCTAGACCAGGGTTCCTAACCTGCGCTCCATGGACAGCACATAGATGACTGAAATCATTTGCAAAGTCTTGTGTTTATCTGAGTTCTGGGTGGATGTTTCGTAGTGTCCAACTTTTTTTTTTTTTTTTTTTTGAAGCTACCACCCTGGAATATCCAAGCCCAGAGCTCTAAACCTTAGCATTAATGCTTTTGTGTCCAGCTCTGGGATCACCTGGAGCTCAGGGCAGGAGACGCTCTTTAGTGCTGGAGCCACATCCATGCCCCTATCTTTCCTTCTGAAGGGAAATGGCTTCTGTTCCCTCTACCACAAAGAACTTGTGGTTTAGGGGAAGGGGTTTCTTTACAATATCACATACCTAGAAAATAATCTCCCTATGAAAGTTTTTTTTTTTTTTTAAAGAATGGATTATGCAAAGTCTATAGCCAGGACACTCTAATTTGTTTCACAAGAGAATATAAACAAATAACAATCTCTACTTGCAATTTATCCATGGAAAGTGGAGGAAAGAAAGCCCCCCAAAAAGCTAAGTAGCTACTTAGATGTAGCCATGGTCCTTCAATCTATAAACAGGAACAGTGATATTCACAAACTTTAGTGGCACCTTTGTGAAGAGAGATCTCCTTTAAACTTATAAACTGGTCAGTCAGTGGTGAATTTTACATGAGACTTTATATCACAGGCTTTTTATCCAGCTGGCAACAGGTAGTGACTAAAAAGAAAGTATAGGTCCCATGTCTCTAGTGTGACTCCATGGCTTTCCTATTAACCTGAAATGTGATATGAGACAAGGCAACTAATCTTCTAAGCCTTTGTTTCCTCCTTACTAAAATGAGAATAATAATATTGTGCAGGTTCATGTAAGCATTAAACAGAGTGAGACTTATAAATTGCTTAGCATCATGCCTAGCACACATAGATATTCAGTAAATATTAGCTGCTGTCGTCATAGGATTCAATTTCCAAGGGAAAAATCAGATTGTATGTTAATGATTAGGAATTCTGAAAGCTCAAACTCATTGGTTTGATTCACCAGGCCTAAGCAGGTCTTTTGTTTTTATTTCAAGTGTTGGATAAGATTCTGTAATAGAGCTAATAGAGCTCTCAACCCATGCTGTACATTAGAATCCCATGGGCAATTCTAATCCCATGTAGCTTTTAAAAACCACAATACCCACATTACAGGCCAGATTTAATTAATCAGAGTCTCTGAGGGAGGGAGCAAACCATCAGAATATTTTTAACGCTCCTCAGGTAATTTCAATGAGCAGCCAGGTAAAATTCTCATTTGCTTTAAAATTTGAACTGACTATGTGGTTGTATTAATGGTAGAAAAAAAGTGGAGAGGTAGGAGAAGACAAAACACATCAAAAATTTCAAGGGTTGCTGAAGTATGTCTCTTTTCCAAGTGTAAAAGAAGAAACTGTCTTCTACAAAATATTGGCCACCTCTCGAAATGCAAATTTTAAGCATTTCTAAAAATTACCCAGCATAGTGGATGAAATGGAAAGGAAACAAATAGTACAGAATTGCTTCATCCTCTAAAACTGTTTTCACTTCTCATTGCTCTGTCACACTCTAAAGAGATCGGGAACTGAAAACCTGACTCATCTTCATATGTGAAGCTGTGACACTAGAATACTGAGCCTCTCACCATTCGACTAGCCAATTCAGTGTTATCATATTCTTTGGCAAAACTAGATCATAAACTCAGCTACAGACTTTTTCTACAACAGAGTGCTTGTGTATGTGTGTGTGTGTGTGTGTGTGTGGTGACTAATATATTTTAATCTATAAGATTTATATATACTGTTATCTTAATTTCTAAACTCCAAAACCACTCCTTAAATATACCATATAAGTCGAGTATATTTGTCATCCAAAAGAGTTTAGCTTCCAAGAAAACTATTGCTCCATCACATATGCCCACCTAATTTCCCTCTTCTCTCCATAATCAGAGAAATCCACCATCAATTCTTTTTCCTTACTCATCTGCCAAGTCTTTTCTCCATTCCCTATGCCAAGATTCTCTGGCATAAACACCTGTGGCTGCCAAACCTTTCTGCTATTGTCCTAACATAAGCAAATCGAATATGACTACTCTTCTCCCTCCCTGCAATTTGCTTTGTATATCCAGTTGCCAGATGCCAGCAAAGTACCAGGAAAGAAAGAAATAAAACATTCCTTCTTCTGCTGAAGTAGAATGGAGGAAAGAAGAAATAGCTTTATAACTCACGGGCTACCATTGTTAAGAAAGTCCCTGGAGCATTATAAAGAACTGTTTTCAAATGACTGATGTGATTTACTTCTGTTTACCTCTTTTCTATAAGCTGTGTGGAAGTGTTTGATCTTTATCAAGCATGTACAGTTCCTTTTCTTTTCATCTGACCCAAAAGTTGTGTTTTTCCCTAAACATCTAAGGAATCAGACAAGAGCTGGTATAACAGTTTGAAATCACTGGTCAACATATAAAGACGCATCAGCTTTCCAGTGTTTGGGACATAGTTCTGAAGACCTTTGCTCTAATACAGATAAACTGGATGTAGCACATGGTGAGCGCCATGCTAGCGTCAAGGGAGTTGGAATCTGTGTCTTGACTCCACCACTAAACAGCCCTGGGAACTTGGGCAAGTCACCTAACTTCTCTGCATCTCCTTGTCCTCGTTGGTAAAATGGAGATAATAACTAATACTGTGGGGCACTTAAGCAAGCACTGTTTTAAGTAACTTACATGTTTTACTTCCTGTCATCCTCCCAATAACCCAAAGAAGTAGATATTGTTGTTATTATCATGCCCATGTTAAAGATGTAGAAACCGAGGCACATAGAGGTTAGTTTTCTTACCTGTGATCCCAGAGCTATATATGGAGGCCAGATTCAAACCCAGACAGTCCAATGGCCAGAACCCGTGCTCTGTTGTATACCTGTCTCACTGAATTGTGATAGTTAAATCAGATTGAGTATTTGGAAGTAAATGTAACATGTTGTTACTAACCTTCCTGAAGTTCACTTCCTCATTTGCCGAAAAGACAATACTTATGTTTCAGAGTTTTTGTTAGGAAAAAAAATGTGCAAGAAGAGTGAGATTTTGCTACCTACCTTCTACCACCACTACCACACACAAAACAAAACATGTTTTGCTTTTAAATCTTAAGAAATTGCATATGATCTAAGCCTGTCCACTGCTACAATGTTAAACTAACATCATTTTCCCCTTTTGCTTCTTACAGATTTTTGCGTATATGAATGAAACCTCTTCCCGAAAAGAAAAGTGGGACCTCCAAGCTCTTAGATTTTTATCAATTAATTCAATAATTGACCCTTGGGTCTTTGCCATCCTTAGGCCCTCTGTTCTGAGACTAATGCGTTCAGTTCTCTGTTGTCGAGTTTCATTAAGAACACAAGATGCAACACAGACTTCCTGCTCTACACGGTCAAATGCCAGTAAATAGACTGACCTTTGTGGACAATAGCTAAGTGCTTAGTTAGCCAGCATCTGGAAGATCATTTTGAACTGGTTCCTTGGAGAAATGAAAAAAGTTAGTTTATAAACAAAATGAAGCTACCCTAATAAAAGAGAGTAAACAAACATTTTAGCAGTGGTTTAGGCTACAGATGTGTTGACAAGGCACTTCTTGGAAGGTGTCAGAAAGATCTATAAAACCTACCCTCAATGAGCATGTTACATGGCCTTCAGAGAACAACAAACTGCATTTAAGATCCAGTTGCCTTTTGATTTAAACTTTCCTGTTGAATGAGAAAGCATGTGGTTTTGTAATTTGTTTAAAACCCTAAATAGTTACTGTGTATTTTCTATTTTAATCTTCTCTGTTACTACTGTTATAAACACACAGTGTGCAAAGACCCAGATAAAACTTCGTATTCTCCAGGAAGTCGACATGTGGAAGCAACCAAGCCTGGTGTTTTGTGATTGCTTAACGGACTCTTTCTTTGGACAATGACTTTGAAAATCACAGGCACTTTGTACTATAATGTTTGTGTATGTGGAAGTACTCTCTCATCACTACAGTATTACTCATAAAAGAGTAGGCTCAGTTGGTTAATGTAGGTTTTTTAACTAGTTCTCCAGAAACTGTGTGTCAAAGTGTCAGGTTGTTTATTTTGTAATGTTCATCAAGAAAACTTTAGGAATTTTCCTCTCAAAAAGAAAAAATAGGCTGTTAAGAGAGTTAATTCTGATTACTACTCTTTATTCTGTGGCTTTGTCTGAAGCCACATAATAGGATTAAAAACTGAAAAATCTGGTCAATTCTTCAGATACACTGGAACCTTTTTAATGCTGATGTTGAGGCCATGACTAACATCTACTTTATAAGATGATTGTGTTGTAGCAAAATTCATCTGTCTGTATTTTTCTACAGGAAACATAGTTTGACTCATACTACATTGGAAATCATGTAACAGTGAGTCAATTCTTATTATATTTATAAATCTAAATATTTGGCATGGTGTAAACTCAGCATCAAAATATTTCAGTGAATTTGCACTGTTTAAGCATATCTTATTTACTGTGTAAACTCATCTGAAATGTTATAAAAATAAACTATAAAACAAAAATTTGAAAATGGAATAGTATTTGATGAATTTCCCCAAATAACATTTTATAGTTAGTGCAGACATAATTTTTTTAAATAAGATAAAAGTGGAAAAATTATATATTATTTTGGCAAGTTTTTGAAGTATGGTTGCATTGTCAATTAGAGTTTAAAATATTCAATATAGTACTTGATATTAGAGGATTTTTTCTTTCCAACATGATGTTCAAAATAATAGAACCATCTTAATTTTTAATGAATGTTATTATAGGATAGCTATTATGAAGAAAAACAAAAGAGATGTTAATTTTTTCCAAAGTCTCATTGAGTTGCTTACGTAAAACCATGTCTTATAAGTAGTTATCAAACTAGATGATCACTTAGAGTTTTTCAAACTATTCTAGTCATCAGTGTATTTTGACACAATCTATTTCAAATCAGCTCTTATTTTAAAAAGAATAAATTAATGGTTTGCTTTTTTACTAATTTAAACAAACCAGGCAAAATTTAACTTAACTAAAATCTTGACATGCAAATAAATCTTCCCTGTCCACCGAGTATTCTAAAGTTAAGAAATTGTTCTAAATAGAACTAATTAGGCTCATGGGTAATTCTTAAACATAAAATTCTAAAGTTACTTTGAATCTGGAAGATTGATTTCTTTTATCAGATAACTTTTTTTCTTTAAATGCAAATGTTAACTACCCCACATCACCACCCCCAAAAATTCTGGAATAATGCCTGATAACTTAAAAAAATAATAATAAACTTAGACATAATATCGCTAGTGGGAACAAAATGATTCACTCTGGGGGCTTAAAATACAGCAGTTTATTTAAGAACTGGTAGATTCCTAGAGCTTTGTTTACTATTGTTCTTTGCACTGTTAAATGACTATATCCTATTATTTTGTTTGCACTGATATATACATAGATGAAATTGAAGGTAAAAATCCTATGTAATCGTCAATCGACTATTATTAATGGTAATTTAAAGATAACAGAAAAAATTAGATATGTAAATATTTTCTTTCTAAAAATCCCTTTCATCTGACATACTTGTTGAAGTTTACTGAGTCATTTTGAAGTTAAATAAAAAACACAGAATTTAGTCTGATATATTAGAGAATAGAACCATGATGAAAGAAGACCTAGATTTCATTCTTTGCCCTCGACAGTTAGTGGAATGAAAAAGGAGAAAGCAATTGATTCAGCTCAAAATGCCAGCCCTAACTTTAGGTGTCCAGAAATGGGATGAGCCAAAGCAATCTAATCTGAGCTGAATTATTCCTGGATGGCCCCAGGTCGTCTTTCCCAAGAGAGTACTGGGAAATTCTGGTACTAAACTGTGGCCTTGAATCTCTAAAGATCTGATAGGGACCTGAGTTTGTTTAGATGCTATAGAAAGCCTCCAAAGATCTAAACTCAAAATGGTTTGGACCCATGACAGCCTAAAGCCAGACCAATGCTCTAAAAACAGCACTAACCCAAAACAGCCATGCTGGCAGAGGCCGCAAGACCTGAGCAGCGGGGAGGGCAAAACCAGCCCATGTCATTACATTCTCATTGGAACTCAGTTAAACTTGGTGCATCTGCCTGTTCATATCAGTGCATGGTGAAGGTGTTGTCTTAATGTTTATGCAATGTCAGCTCTGATTTGAATCAAGAAAAAACATATTTAGGCTTAGAATTTAACGTATTTGAAAGGCAGGGGAAGACAATTAACTTGCACTTAAGCAGAACTTTATTTCACTTTGCCAGATCTAATGGCTTGAGCCAAATTTAATGGTTTTCTGAATTTGAGAAGAGCCTCTACTTGAGCCGTTCACAGACTGAGAAGCTGTCTTGTTTGCAAAAGTGATTTATATATGTGGACTTACAATGCCTACTCATGAAAGCAGTGTTGCAACTTGAATATTTGATGACTATCTTCCATCTTCATTAAATGCTTAACTCCATTGGATTTCCTCTCTGAGTGCACATTTATAACATACCTCCAATCACTAAGAGCATTATAATTTCTTTAATTTACAAAGCATTTTGATCACCTGAAATATACTATGGAAATAAATATTATTTTAACAACTTGCAAAAGCTATAGTCTAATTTATACATGGGCCCAAGGCCATGCACTGGGCATTAGTTTTTATTTCAGAAAGTTAACTCTTTGTTTTTCTGGTAGATTTTGTGATTTGTTTTTTATTATAAGTAAATTTTCTTGAGTTATTTTTTTATTTCCTATAAAATGTACATACTATTAAAGCTCAGTTTGGGTGGTTTAATTCTGTGATCCATGTGTTTTATTTTTAAAAATCTGCCAAGAGTCAAATATATCCATGAGGATTCCAGCAGAAAGAGATTGTACACTCAAAAGAGAAACTGAGGACTGTTGAATGAAAGGAATATTTACAGAGCGGTAGACAAGGTTTAGGGAATCAACAAGGATGGTGAAGGATCCCTTAGAAGCTGTCCCCACTCCTAGGCTGCAAAGCACAAGGGCAGAGCAGTCACTGGAAATGAGTGAGGGCTGTGGAGATGCCACCCAGCAGGAGCTATGGCCTTAAGTAGGGAAGCATAGCTGCTGCCAAATCACAGAGAAGGAATGAGGGGTCTACTTCCTGGTGGACCTCCCCTCCTCCTCTCCACTCTTCTGCCTGTTCCTCCTATTGGCCAAACCCAACTGTAATCCAGAGAGTCAGGGTAACCTGGGCGCTGCAGTCCATGAAGCCTGTAGTACAGGTGAAGAGTAGAGGGGCAGATGGAGAATATCCAGCATAAGTAGATTAAAAATATTCTTTTTTTAATTACACCAACACGAAAATTGAAACCATGAAGTAGTTTCCACTTAAAGCGATATTCTCTAGCAAGTTTGGGTATTAGAAATCAGCCCCATCTGTATGGAAAAGGGTAAAAAATATTATAGATTCCTTTATCAAAATATTTGTCCTTGACTCTACAGCCTGAGGGTCAGTGTTTACATCTGTCCAACTCTGGAGACAATTGATATAATCAGAGAAGAGAAAGGGGATCAGACCGACCATCTTTTTTTCCTCTAACCACAGCAGTGCAGCATAACAGCTATTTCTAAGCAGAACAAAGGATGATAGTTATGTATACTGGTCTAGAAATGAACTGAAGCTTTATTTTTAAGAAGGACCACTAATGTGAGAAAAAGCTCACTTAAGATGCTGAGGGTGGGCCGTATCCCCAAATTTAACACAAGCTGAGATAGGTCTATACAGCTATTATAAAGAAAGAGTATATGTAGCAACTCAGCAATTCCGTATAGTTTAAAATACTGATTAAAAAAATACCAGGAAAAGAAGCAAATTTTAACAAAATAGAAAAAGATTAGCCAAGGCCATCTGTCCATGTTGCCTTTTCAGCTAACACAGGATTCATTTTTACTTCTTTACTCACCCCCTTACAGAGCACCCTTTTCCTAGCGTAGACTGTCCCCTCTCCCTGCTACCACTAGTCCTGTTGTCTTTGATGCATCAATTCAACCTTTCCCCTTTCAGTAAATTCTAGATTTATCAGGGGGATATTAAAGACTTGTCAGACTCCTGGAGTTTTCTCAGTCAAGTTATTTAAACTTTCTGATTCTTGATTTCCTCATCTCTAAAACAAGAATAAAAAAATTATCCATCTCCTCAGTCGTTTTGAGAATTAAATGAGTGAATGCATGCAGGATGCTCAGCACGATGCCTGGACGTGGTACATGCTAATAAGGTCAGGGATTAGTATTATCTTAGATGTCTGGTTTAGTGGCCCCTCTGACCTCACACACCTCTGACTCAGATTGCTCATTCTTGGCGGGGGTCATGATGCTAAGCGTCGTGGTATCTATTTGGTAACTCTAGATAACTGTCAAGAAAGATGATGACAATAAGCATGTGGGACAAGTTTGTATTTCAGAAAATGAAGTGAAGATTAGCACACATGGGAAAATGTAGAGAAATGTGTGAGCATGGAAGAGAGGAATCCAAGAGAGACGGACAACAGGATGTAAAACATGTTTTCTCA
>NW_011888796.1:12859032-12866225 GCF_000151845.1 Pteropus vampyrus | reverse complement strand
TACCACTAGTCCTGTTGTCTTTGATGCATCAATTCAACCTTTCCCCTTTCAGTAAATTCTAGATTTATCAGGGGGATATTAAAGACTTGTCAGACGCCTGGAGTTTTCTCAGTCCAGTTATTTAAACTTTCTGATTCTTGATTTCCTCATCTCTAAAACGAGAATAAAAAAATTATCCATCTCCTCAATCGTTTTGAGAATTAAATGAGTAAATGCATGCAGGATGCTCAGCACGATGCCTGGACGTGGTACATGCTAATAAGGTCAGGGATTAGTATTACCTTAGATGTCTGGTTTAGTGGCCCCTCTGACCTCACACACCTCTGACTCAGATTGCTCATTCTTGGTGGGGGTCATGATGCTAAGCGTCGTGGTATCTATTTGGTAACTCTAGATAACTGTCAAGAAAGATGATGACAATAAGCATGTGGGACAAGTTCGTATTTCAGAAAATGAAGTGAAGATTAGCACACATGGGAAAATGTAGAGAAATGTGTGAGCGTGGAAGAGAGGAATCCAAGAGAGACGGACAACAGGATGTAAAACATGTTTTCTCAGTGGGGACAGGGAAGCAAGAGGGAACAGCATCTGAAACACTGTTCAAACAGGATGTGTTGTGTGTTGGGAAATGTAACAGTATCACAACACTGAAATTAAGATTTCATTTATACATCATCTTCTGAAGATCCCCAGAATAAATCCAAGCCATGTGCCACAAATGACCTTTCATGTTCCTGAAACCAGTACCCAAGACTTGCTCTCTCCAGGCAAAACATTCCTGATTTCTTCAACTGTCGCTTATGTGATACCTCACCATTTCAGTGCCCTTCTCTAGATCTTAACCAAGTATTAATGCCCATTTTAATATGCTGGGCCAGAAGGATGCACCAAAAAATAATTCTAAACCGGTCTTATCAGTACTAAGTACTGATATGTTAGTTGCTGGCATGATCTGAACATTATATTTCCATTGATGCAACCTGAGAGATTACAAAGCTTTATTAGCAACTGGGTCGTACTTTTATAATCTTTAGTAAATGAAAGAAGCAACAACATTCCACATTATATAGAGGAAAAGTGGATGTGCAGCGGTCAGTGCGTTGGTCTCTAAGGACATCCTTATAAGATACCCTTAGGATTATGGTGCTGATCTTACCTCCTGAAACTACAAAGTCCCTGGGTTTCTTGTTAGTCATTTGCCTACAAATTCTTGGACTGGCTCTGTAGAATAGGATTGTGAGCTTTGAGTTTACCAGCTGCCCCGGCCTTTTGTGTTAATAACATGGCCCTTGAAGTGGTACAGAACGTAGATGCCAGTGCCAGAGTTCAGCAAAAAAATTTTCCCTTGAAAATGGAACTCATTGATTTTAGTTAGCAAATGACATTTTTGCTAGCTGGCTGATACTGACCTCAGTCCTAAAAGTGTGCCTGACATGTCGCGATAAATTAAACATTTAAAAATGGCAACAGCTGCGCAATTAAACCTTTGAAGAGAATTGAGACTATCTTTCAGCCCTTAGAGAGACTCTCAAAATGTCCACACTGTGAAGAGCTCAGAGGAACAAGCCAAAAAGCTCAACACTTTTGAAAACTCAAGATTAACTTTTTATGTTTTTAAAAATAAATGTCCTCATGTTACTTGTAAAATGAAAGACATAGTAACCAAAACACGGCGAGCTGCATACTGTGGTGTACTACTCTTTGACCTGGAAAAATAAATCTTTCTGGTGTGAGTAGGCATTCCGATAAAAGAAGAGCATGCTTAACTATAAACTAGAGACCTTTATTCTCTTTACTACCTATTATGGTGATTGGGGAAACACTAGCTCACATGGTCACTCCTTTCCATGAAATGCCAGTTTGGAAGACTAAAGAAGTAGGCAAATCATTTTCCTGTCTTCTACAGAGATCTACTGTGTTCTCCATTAGTTATAATTACAGTGGTTCAAAGAAATACTAAGTGAGGAAATAATTATCCCGTATTATCAGTATTAAAAGCTTTTTAAAAATAAGGTCTTGCTTTTAATTTATCTCCTTGAACATGTTAAAATACTACTATTTGGAATGCTTTGTAACAAGAATTTTGGATTGAGACAAATCACATGGGGAAAAAAACTGATAGCTTTATTTTTAAACCAACACACTGAAAGAGGAAGGAAGCCTGGTGAAACTGGGGTTGGAATGCAGACATCTAATCGGTGAAGTTGCCTCTCCACATGTCCTCATTCCCGAGGGCTCCTCTCCCACCTCCCTTCCCTGCTCCTTGACTCCAGCCATCCAGCCCAGTGTGCTGTACCCAGAACATAGCAGCAAGCTTCCATCTCAGGGTCATCGCTATGGCTTTGTCTCTGCCTGGAATAAATGCTCTTCTCCCAGACAGCCATTGCTCACTACTTCAGTTCCTCACTTCATAATTTTACTCCAGCTATGCATCCTTAGTGAGGCCTTCGCTGATCAGCTTTCCTAAAGGTGCACCCCTCTGCACTCCCCATTCCCTTCATTCTACTCTATCGTTTTCCAATATGAACGACAATAAATAAACCTCAAGGTTGATGTTTTTATAACCTTAATGATGTTTCCTTGCACTAGAATGTGAGTTCCAGGATGTAGAGAGATTATTGTCTGTTTTGTTTTGACGGCTAATGTTACTGTGTCTTACAGTTGTCAGATGTCTCATACACTTAGAATTGTATTTTATAGATTTCAGGGCCTTCTTCTACTTTTTTTATTTCTTCAGTATATTATTCTTAGGATATTTTTAAATGATCCCATACTGTGTTTTGAGTGTTTCATGATATCAATCTCATTTAATCCTCAAAACAGCACTGTAAGACCAATATTGTCCCCCCTTTACAAAACAGATGTTCCAAGTTAAGCAAACAGCTCAAGATTACACAGCTTTTAAGAAAAAGTTAAAATGAAATTAAATGGTTTTCTGATTTCAAGCCCAGGTTTCATTCTACTGACCCCACAGAAGGGACATCTATATGGTCCTCTATTTCTGACTATTGTCCACTGGAATGAAAACTCCATGGGCATGGACCATGCCTATCTTTATCACCATCATATTATACTACCTAGGAGAGTGTCTGGTATATGTAGGTGCTTATAAGTATTCGTTGAATGAATGAATGAATGAATGAATGAATGAATGAATGAAAGCCTAATGTCAAGGATATAATCTCTATCCCTGAAAGACTTAAAATTGTTCATCTTCTTTTTCTTCTTTCTCTTCCCCTCCTCTCTGAACAACTTAATCCCAAGCCCATTGGTGAGGCGGAGGAAGATAGGCTTTTCCAAGTGGGGAACATGAGACCCTGACCAGGAGAGGGAGCCATGCAGGGGAGCCTGGTGTGAGGTGTCAGAGCCCAAGCAAGGTGAGGATGTATCCACACAGGGGGTGGTGGCATGTGGCATGTGGAGCCCTAGTGGACTAATGAGGGTATCCCCACAGAAAGGCAGCTTTCAGTGGGCATCAGAGCTCAAAGGGAGTGAGGAGTTTATCTACACAGGAGGAGCGACCCAATGTGGGGAGTCAGAACCCAAAGTGAGTGGGAGAGGGTAACCTGGCATCAGGCTGCCACAGCCTGAACAGAATGAGGCGTAAGGAGGGTGTCCATTCAGAGCTTGGGTAATCAGAGCCCATGGGGGATGAGGAGGCTGTCCACACAGGAAGTGAACTGGTGTAGGGTTGGAACATGAGTGGAAGAGTAGAGCATCCTTGCAAGCAGATGGTCCAGTGACAGGGTTTAGGAGCCTGAGCAGAATAAGATGGGTGTACAATTGTAGGGGGCGGCTTGGTATGGGCTGTCAGAGCCCAAACAGAGTGAGGATGGTGTCCACGTGGGGCACTCAGGGGCTCAGATTAGGGAGTGAGAGCTAGAGCAGGATGATAGAGGTGTGGGGCAGGGGGTGATAGCAGAGGTGGGAGGTTGGTCACATACGGAGGCATTATCAAACAAGCAAATATATTAAGGATAATGGAACCCAGCTTTGTCACTGTTAGAGAACAAATACTGTAGTGTTGGAATTTGGGGAATGAGTATTAATTCATTTTTCAATGTGTAGAGATAAATATAGAAATAAATATATATGTAAATGTGTGTGTGTGCCATAGTTTTGCCCACTGAGAAAGACTGGGATTAGTAAAACCCTTGACCACCAATAACAATGGGCACACCTAGCACACAGATCTTGATTTCTAAATGCCATTTTCTTCTAAAAGGAAACAGGGCTCCTTGGAGAAATGTCTGAGTCCAGGCCTGGGGCAGAGAAAGTGTAAGACAAACTAGGAATATCTTATGGTACGAGAGAACAAGAAAAAGCTCAATGAATGAGAGGGCCAGAAGCAGGATATTTTTATGATTTTCAAGTGCCTTCCAACAAAATAATTATTAATTACAAAAAGAAAAGAGTAATTTTGCAGTGAGAAATCCTGGCAGTCCCTAATTTAATCAGGGAATCAAAGTAAGCATCATCAGTAATGGAAGCAATTTAAATTGTGAGCCAGAAGATAGGATGCAATGAGAACACGGGGACACTTCTGTGATATTTCTTGCTGTCGAAGCTTCCTAACCTGAATGTAATCATGAGGAAACACCAGACTAACCCAAATTGAAGGATATTCTACAAAAAGGACCGGCTTGTAATCTTCAAAAGTCAAAGTCATGAAAGTCAAGGTAAGAGTGAGGTATGTTGTACACTTGAAGCTAATATAATGTTGTATGTCAACCTTAATTAAATTTTAAAGAAAAGAAGAGTGAGGCACTATTCCAGACTGAAGGAAACTAAAAGGAAGGACAATTTTACTGCAACGTGTGATTCTTAACTAGATCCTGTTCCTATAAAGGATAATATTGAGACAACAGGCAAAATATAAATGGATTTTGAGGAACAGACCATAGTAATGCATTGATGTTAACTTCTTGATCTTAGTTATTATATTGTGATTATGTAGGAGAATGTCTTTGGAAACACTCACTGAAGTACTGGGAGTGATGATGTATCATATCCAAAACCTGATCTCAAATAATTCAAAGAAAAAAGTTATGTATACTGTGCTTCCAATGTTTCTGTGATTGCTTCTGTCAGTTCTGTGTTTACGATTGCTTTAACATTTAAAAGTTAAAAAATAAAACAGCAGGCACACTCCTTGCAAGAGGAAGAAAACAAAAACATTATATTTTTTGTACATAGGGAGAAATTGACAAGGGTAAACTAAAATCAGAATCTAATTTCTATCCCTCTGATTTGTTTTTCCTCCTTTATTTTGTTTCTGAGTTGTGAATGAGTGAGCATCTATGAAATGAAAATCAAAACTAAATACTAATGATGAATATTTTACTGGCTGGAGAATGAGGTCCATAAAGCTGCTTTTCGTATGAGTTATTACCTTAATATTTCCAGCCTGTTCACCAGGTCAGGCTAAGTGTTAATATGAAACTAATAGTTTGGCTTAGAAAATTTATATACCTATCATCATGTTCCCACTAGGAAAAAAACTAAACACATTTATAACTATGAACTGTTATTTAAATTTGCATGAGTAATTTAGTGGTGGTGGTGATTGGGTGATTTCAGCATTTACTTAATTATATTAGAAATTATAGGAGAATACAATCGTCCAAAAGAAAACATAGTTTATTCACCAGGGGCCCAGCCCCATACTAAGATTATTTGAATCTGTGGGCTTTTACAGCTTCCTCAGAATCATGAGTTCATTCTTACCTATAGAGTAGCCCTGCTTCAATCTTCTTGTTTTTCAGTTCAACCTGCACAATATAACAAAGTTTTGAATCTCACAAATGGAGATTAATTATTCTTCAAGATGAATTTCCATAAGACCTTTCCTCATAGGAAGTCTATCTGCTTGCTCACCTTTCCTGTAAGTCATAAATCTATGCTCAAAAGCATAGAAGGATTGTGTTTACTCTGGAGATTTGTAATAGGATACCCAGGTGAGGGAGCAGGTTGTCAGAAAATTATTCTTAAGTACTGCCTCATTCTGTTTGGCAATCCTATCCTCCCCAGCCCATCCTCCACTCTGCTGTCAGGAGCATCGCCCTTGAAGGCAGAATAGCACAGTGGTTGGGATAAAGTACGGACTTTGATGTAACACAAACTTCATTTCAAACCCTGCCTTGCCACTCACTGTATAATCTTGAGCAAGTTAGTTGGACTTTCTAAGGCTCTTTCCTCACGAAGGTAGTAGTTGCCCACCTCACAGAATTTCTGAAAAAATCAAATAAAATGTCATAACATACTTAAAACAATGTCTGATGTGTGGTAAGTGCTTTTAAAAATGCTGATTGTTATCATCGTTATTGATTTTTTAACTGAAAATCTGATCATGTTATTAGGATCCCATATTTGTAGTGTATTGACTTCCAAACCTCTACTGTTCAAACTTTTCTGATCATCAGAGGCACACGACCACACAGAGACCACCAATACCACCACCAACAACAATACCAACACCTACACCAATACCAACAAAAAACACTGCCACAGCATCATCATATTTGTGTCTATTTATTGACTTTGGCAGATATGTCAGCAATAATTCTGAGGTTGACTGGGGACCCTGAGGAGCCCAGTGATGTCAGAGGTAATACAGTTGATTGAATCTATATCTGTGTTCACAGAAAGGAATCATCAAAACGGTAGTGACTTGAGCAGTTGTCCCACTCATCTCCATACCATCCAAAGACATTGGAGTCATTCATGCATGTCTTTTCCCCCAGTCTCATTGCTTGTTCTCTCATTTCATTCAGGTCTCTGCTCAAATGTCACCTCCACAGAGAATTCCTCCTTGACTAATATAAAATATAAAATAACTCGATAAAATATTCCCATCACTCTCTTTCCCCTTCTCCTCAGTCTATTTTTCTTTATAACCCTTCTCCCTACCTGGCATTATAGTGTGTGTCTGTCTATGTCTATGTATACATACTTATTGTCTTTCTCTTCAAGTAGAAAAAGTATCTCCATGATAGCATTGTTTTTGTCTTTTTTGTTTACCATTAGAACAATGTCTCATGTAATAGGTGTTCAAGAAATAATTATTAAGTGAATGAATAAATGAATGAATGAATGAATCTGATTGTCAGCCAACCATTTAAAAACAAATGACCATAATTTTTAATTGAGGCCAAAGTTTTTTGAAAGAATAAAATATTCCCATGTTTGTTACA
>NW_011888796.1:12845109-12858982 GCF_000151845.1 Pteropus vampyrus | reverse complement strand
GTCATAAATCTATGCTCAAAAGCATAGAAGGATTGTGTTTACTCTGGAGATTTGTAATAGGATACCCAGGTGAGGGAGCAGGTTGTCAGAAAATTATTCTTAAGTACTGCCTCATTCTGTTTGGCAATCCTATCCTCCCCAGCCCATCCTCCACTCTGCTGTCAGGAGCATCGCCCTTGAAGGCAGAATAGCACAGTGGTTGGGATAAAGTACGGACTTTGATGTAACACAAACTTCATTTCAAACCCTGCCTTGCCACTCACTGTATAATCTTGAGCAAGTTAGTTGGACTTTCTAAGGCTCTTTCCTCACGAAGGTAGTAGTTGCCCACCTCACAGAATTTCTGAAAAAATCAAATAAAATGTCATAACATACTTAAAACAATGTCTGATGTGTGGTAAGTGCTTTTAAAAATGCTGATTGTTATCATCGTTATTGATTTTTTAACTGAAAATCTGATCATGTTATTAGGATCCCATATTTGTAGTGTATTGACTTCCAAACCTCTACTGTTCAAACTTTTCTGATCATCAGAGGCACACGACCACACAGAGACCACCAATACCACCACCAACAACAATACCAACACCTACACCAATACCAACAAAAAACACTGCCACAGCATCATCATATTTGTGTCTATTTATTGACTTTGGCAGATATGTCAGCAATAATTCTGAGGTTGACTGGGGACCCTGAGGAGCCCAGTGATGTCAGAGGTAATACAGTTGATTGAATCTATATCTGTGTTCACAGAAAGGAATCATCAAAACGGTAGTGACTTGAGCAGTTGTCCCACTCATCTCCATACCATCCAAAGACATTGGAGTCATTCATGCATGTCTTTTCCCCCAGTCTCATTGCTTGTTCTCTCATTTCATTCAGGTCTCTGCTCAAATGTCACCTCCACAGAGAATTCCTCCTTGACTAATATAAAATATAAAATAACTCGATAAAATATTCCCATCACTCTCTTTCCCCTTCTCCTCAGTCTATTTTTCTTTATAACCCTTCTCCCTACCTGGCATTATAGTGTGTGTCTGTCTATGTCTATGTATACATACTTATTGTCTTTCTCTTCAAGTAGAAAAAGTATCTCCATGATAGCATTGTTTTTGTCTTTTTTGTTTACCATTAGAACAATGTCTCATGTAATAGGTGTTCAAGAAATAATTATTAAGTGAATGAATAAATGAATGAATGAATGAATCTGATTGTCAGCCAACCATTTAAAAACAAATGACCATAATTTTTAATTGAGGCCAAAGTTTTTTGAAAGAATAAAATATTCCCATGTTTGTTACAAAGAGATTATAAGGAAAAGACGATAACTTGAGTAGAGTTCAAGCAAACAAAACAAAACAAGACAAAACAAAAAAACAAAGTAGCCTTTACTATATAACTCTTAATATGCATTTATAAAAACGTATTTTTGTATTATTTCTTTTCTATTTATTTTCATGTTTGGGGTTTTTCTTCTTATGAAGTAGGTTTCCAGGAATAGAATCCCACTCTATAACATTGCACCAAAGGACCTAGGAGTCCAACCTGTGACTAACATCCAGAGCCAATTCATTCCTAAGTCATCAGTCTCCATAAATCACTGGCTCTCTGTCACCCACAGAGTAAGAGCCAGGCTCCTTAGCAGACAAGCGAAAAGGACTGCTCACTCTCTCTTCTCATCTCATGCAACCCCTGACCTCCTGACCTCTCATGTCAATGCTGAGATACTCCAGTTTCACCTCTCCATGCTTGGCTCATGCTGCCCTGAGCTTAGTCTGCAGCACCTCTATTTCCCTGTCCTCGTACATACCTGTCCATTTTTAAGACTCTAAGGGAGGTATTCTTGATCTCTTTTTCCTATCATGTCATTAGTGAAAATCAAACTAATTCAATATTATAATCAATAACATGTTTATAATCCTTTACTAAAACTAATTCGATCAACTAAAACTAACCCAGCCCCTGCTTTTTCTCCAAAAACTATATGTACTGGTAAAGGCATATCTTTAAAATGTTTTCTTTTAATTTACTAAAAAAACTCCATCCCATTTTATATCAACTGTAGCTTCTGAGATCCTGATTATGATAATATGCATCTCACCAATATCTGTAGTATTGTACAATAATGCAAATCTATAAAAGAAGCTGAATATAGGTAGAAAAATATACCCCAAACAAGTTGCTCTTCCCTCTGCAGATAATCTTACAAAGGGCACCCACTTTTAAGAAAAAAAACAAAAACAAAAAAAAATTAACACTGATTTGGTCAGATATATCTCTGTGAACTCATTTTATCATCTTTTAACTCAGCAAGAATTTTAAATAAAGAAGCCCAGTTTGGTACATCTTAAAATTATATTTTCCAGGAAGATTTTCAGAGTATAAATTATATTTCAAAAATAATGATGTTATATGAGAACACATTATTTTAAATGAACTTTTCTCAAGGCACAAAATAAAATAAAACTGATATCTAGTAAACCTTAGCATTTCTTATGCCAAAGAACAATATCCCAGATTAAAGCTAGAAGCTGTAGTTTAAGTTTCCTAAAAATTCAAGGTAAGATCTCAAAATAGTGACATAAATAATAAACTAGGCCAGATACCATATTTAAAAAAAAAACCTTTTTAGTAGGTTTCCACTTTAAACCTTTTCCCAAAAGTTTTGTTTTGTATTCGGACATTTATTTTGAGTAAAGAATTTTTTTTTTTTTTTAGGCAAGGCAACTCTTGGTTGACCTCACAGATTGCAAGGAACTTGTCAGCTTACAATCCTTTATTTTTTTATTTTTTACACCTACAGCACCTGGTTTTCCTAGGTGGTCTCCCATCCAAGTACTAACCAGGCGTGACCCTGCTTAGCTTCCGAGATCAGACAGGATCCAGCTTGTTCAGGGTAGCATGGCCGTAGACTGAGCAAAGAATTCTTAACCAAGAATCAAGACCAACATGGGCATGGTTCTGGTTTCAGGTTTGCCACAGGAGAGTTTTTTAACAAATTTGGAAAGCAGAAGTGAAGCAGCAGCCATGTTTAAGCTTAGAGTGTTGGTATTAGGTCAGGCACCATTGCAGCTCATGCAAATTGTTGTGGATTTGCTGGCTCACTTTGTTGTCATGGGAAGGTACTGGCTGGGCCGCCAGTTTCCCACCTCCTCCCAGATGGCCTTGGAACAGCAACTGAGCCCACTTCACCTCTTACAGGGCCCGCTTTCCTCTGGCTTGTTCCAACCCTGGGCCAGGTTTATGTGCTGCTCCAAGAGTGCACTAGATTTTCTGCACTCACAGTCACTCACATCGTTGAGGAGATAGTGGGAGCCTGATAAAATATACTATAGATATCTAGCCTAGATATCCTAGACTGATTAAAGAAATCTTTAAAAAATAGATAATACCGTTTTTAAGATTTATTTGGCTTATCGCTCCCTTTGGGGATATTTTTAGCTTCGTACCATAAGCGGCGTTTCTAAGGGTGAGCCTACTAACTTTCCCAATAAGGCTGTCTTTTGAACAAACTAAAACAAATGGTACAGAGATGGAGGCTCATTTTAGAAAGATCTTTGTAGAACTGACCGTGTAAAAAACGTACCTAGTCTCCGTGGTTTGGATAGGCTATCCCCAGAACAGTACAGGTTGCTTCATCATTCAATGTAGGGAAAAAACACATACAACTACAAAGCCAGTTGATCAGAGCCAGGAGGAAAAACTATCACAACTGTGATTAAATTAAGGATCTTGAGATGGAAAGATAATTTCTTCTGAAAGCTCTAAGAAAGAATCCATCCCTTGCCTTTTGCAGCTTCTTGGCTCATGGTTATATCACTCTGACCTGTGCTTCCTTCATCACATCTCCTTCTCTAATTCTGAATCCCCTGCCTTCCTCTTCTGAGGACCTTTATGATATTTATGCCCACCTGGATAATCCAGGATTATCTTTCCATCTCAAGATCCTTAATTTAATCACAGCTGCAAAGTCCCTTTTGCCATGTAGGGTTCAAGGGTTCCAGGGATTAGGATGTGTACTGACCATCAATACCACTTCTATAAATATACTGTTGAGAATATTATTTTGGTACAGGAGATATATGTACATATGCCAATAATAGTATTGTTTGTTATTGCCAAAAGAGGAAGGAGGAAAGAACTTTAAATAAATGAATAAATTGTGGCATGGTCTCACTTGTGTTAGAATTAATGGATAAACTATAAATGCTTCCTTATGGATAGATCAATGTCGAGTGAAAAAAGACAAGTTTTAGACTAATTTATAGAGTAAAATAACACTTGTGTAAAATTTCAAAACAACAGAAGTGAACCAAATGTTATGAATGCAGACATCTGTGGAAAGGCACAAAAACTTAGAAGGAAAGGATACCCCAATGGTGGTGGTTCCTGGGGATGGAAGGAGGGGGGTGGGATGGCACAAAGTGGACATAGTCTCTAATTTTTATTTCTTTAAAAACTCTGAAGCAAATAAAATACATTGTTAACACGTGTTAATTCTGAATAGTGGGCACCCACATCTTTGTATATTATTTTTTATGCTTTCTGTGAGTATGAAATTTTTCAGACTAAAATGACTAATAGTCTATTGACATGGAAAAATAAGAAGCAACTCTGCAAAGACAACACAAATGTGTAAATTTGGCTACAGTGAGAAAATCAACTAAAAAAGTTGTGCGTGCATGCGTGTGTGTGTGTGTATATGTGTGTATGTGGTGTGGGTGGGGGGAGAGGGAGAGAGAGACAATGTTTCATGCAATGGAAGCAGCCATGTTGTGTTTCTTTGAAGGAGAGACCTCCTAATGACAACTTTGGCGACATTCCTTAGTCAGGATCCCTGGACAGTGCAGTGCCCAGAGACTTGTACTTTTGCCCAGGACAATGTGTGCTGCAATAGAATAAGGGTACTTCCTGTTGCTCTTCCAGAAAAGGCAGCCAAATGACAAATCCAGAACAAAACTATCACCCATTCCTGGTTCATCCAATATTTTTTGTATACTTCCTGTTCATTTATTTGCTTATTGACTTAAATCTGACACAAGACGTAATGTTATTAGAAATCAAACACAACTTTTTAGATTATCTTTGCTATTATAATTACAACAGGAAAAAAATAAAAGGTGATCTCTGACCTATTTACTTTTGAGGCTGTTTCCTGATATCAGTTCATGTTTTCTGAAGAATAACAAATGGAAAGTTATCACTGATCATCTGGGCTGCATATTCTGAAATAACATCCAAACAGCCACACAGAAATAACAAACTTCTTGACAAAAGGGCTAAGAGGCTTAGTGACACCACAGTTCAGAACTCTTTTTTGGTGGGCTGCATTCTGATTGCTTGCTTGCTCATCACACAGGAATGCTACTTTTTAAAACTAATAAACACTCTTTCCTAAGGCGGGGCTTGCTGGCAGAAGCCCTGACTTAGTCTTCTTGGGGTTTTTGAACCCTACCACAGGAGATAAAGCAGAGAATTCTGTTCCTAAGAATCATCACGAATTTATAAATATTACATGTCAGTGAATGCTACATGAAGATAGGATTTCTGTTTGGTCAGATTGGTGACTGTTATTTGCACAGCAGGCTTTCCGAAATAAGGATAGTACACAATAAAATTCATAATCCTTTTCCTACATCTCATCACACAAAGTTTTCTAGAACACAGGCTTCCCTATTAGCATATAAACTTCTCAGGAACAGGGACTTGGTCCTACTTATTTAGCACAGGGTCGGCACCTCATTGGTCCCTGTTGAGAACAGTGCAAACACTAGATGATCATGGAGATCATGGATTGCATTATCTCACCAAGAGGCAAGAAGCATGTTCTATCCTCTGGTCTTCAAAGACTGAATAAAGAAGCCAACAAACAAAGAGGTGAAAATACTAGGATTCTCATCATTCTCAATCAAAAACAAAACAAAACAAAAAAACCTGTCTTTTTACATGTGAAGAAATCATAAGTACAACTACCGTGATTGTGATTTTAGAAAAAGATACTCTCACACTAAAATCTATAATAATAAATAGCTCACAAACCCATTAATCTTTAAAGAACAATGTTTTATATTGCAGGAAGAGGACCAAGATTTTAATTTTCATGTGTAGACATACAAACACATACAGGACAGCAAACATTTACTTTCATTTATAACTTCAAACTTTTAAACATGAGGTGGATGGGCCTCGGTACCTAAAGGAGACTTTTTCTGCTAAGCAGCTTGATGGGTTTGAGTATTTGGGTACAAGCTCAGTGGCAGAACTGATTATTTCTTTGTAGTAGCTGAAAGAGGAATTTGGGATCTGAAAGAGGTCATCGCATAGCAGAAATACATTTGAAAAAGAGAATGACCAGAAACACTGAGTGTGCTGTATGGAAGACAGGGCCAGGGATCAGGGAGGGGCTTTAGGAAATAATTGTCTGATTCGTGTTTAAGCTGTTTGCTATGAGATTTAAGACATAAAATGCCTCCCCTGTCTCTCAAGTGAACGCTTCAGTTCACATTGCTCCATAATGATTTTCTGTATGTGTGAATTCTATTTAAGAACCTAAGAGATAGACTGAGCTCTTTTTCTGGACTTCCTTGAAGCAAAAGAGAGAGAAGACATAAGGACAAAGGAGATAGTGAATGGTGTTTAGCTGACTCCCCAATAGCCCACCTTGGGTGTCTTGTAAGCATCTGAAACTTAACATGGTCAAAACGGAAGTCTATTCTAATCCTTCCTCAGACCTCCTCATGTTATTAAATGGTACTCCAGCCACCACACGGCTCAAGCCAAAAACCTAGGTATCTGCTTTAATTCCCTCCTTCTCACTCTCTACTTGCTGTAATCCATCAGCAAGTCCTGCCGAGTCTACCTTGCAAACATTCCCCAAATCCATCCACTCTGCCATTCTTGTCCAAAACTCCCCATCTCTCTCAGAAACTACAATAGGCTCCTAACTGGCACCCTTACCCCTGCTTTTATCAGCCACACCCACCCTGCACTGGCTTATGGTCTCTTCTTCACACAGCATCCGTAGCGATCCTCTTTCTCCCTTGCCGATCCACCTCAGCAGCACTGCATTACTCCTGTTGCTCAGTCACCTTTGCCACAAGAACATTCCCTTTGCTGGTGTGTCACTTCCTTAAAAAATGGTTCCCCATCCTATTGCAGCCATCCTTCCACTAGAAACTCTATCATATAACCCTGTTTTATCGTCTTCATAGCACTTATCACTATTGAACTTTTTTTTCACCTTCACATTCTTTCTCTCCTCACCAGAATGCATGACTCACTAAGGGAAAAACTGTATTGTTCACTACCATATCCCAGGACAATGCCTGGCACATAGTAGAAATTCAGTGGTTATTTGCTGAGAGGCAGTATAGCATAGTGGTTAAACATCTGAACTCTGGCAACAGGCAGTCTGGATTTGAACTGCAGCACCGCCATTTATTAGCTGTGCAAACTTTGGCTACTTACTTAACCTCTGTGTTTCTACATCTGTAAAACGAGATGATGATAATAGCATTTGCCTCATAGAGTTTCTGTGTGGATTAAATGAGTTAATATATTTTAAATGCTTAAAGAAATGCCTGGCACATAATAAGCATCATATGGACTATTGTTTATTTACTCTGATCTGCCCTTAATTTTTTAGGTAGAAAAAAAATTCTGTATCCTCAGACTTTTAAATTCATTAACGCCTAGCACCACATATCCAGTGATTTATATACTTTCTACTATTCTTTAAAACAGTATAGAAAAGAGTCAGCAAAGGGTCCTGGATGTTCCCTCCCACTTTGTAGCTGGGAGAATATCCCAAGAGCACATGACCAGAGGCATTTGAGGTCACAGACCTTATAAAGAGTTGACTCTTAGGAGTGGGAAAGGAGGGCCTCAGCATCCTTCCCTTTTAAGCCTTCAGAGAGTGTGTAACTTCTTCCGCAGGTGTAACAATTGGTTACTTTCAAATACACTCTTATTAGGGTGGAATGAGACCTGATGCTCTTACCACATACAGAGCTGTCCTCGCAACAAGAACGCTTCATGTTGGTAGAGTTGCCAGATAAAATACAGGACACCAATTAATTTGGATTTCAGATAAACAACAAATAATTTTGTTTTATCTGAAATTCAGATTTAACTAAGAGTCCTATTTTTTAGTTACTACAATCTACATGCTGGGCACTGAAAGGTGGCTTTGCAACAGACAGATCTGGGATCAAATGTGAATTCTTGGATGCAGTATAGAAGCAACTTTGAGCGAGTTATTTAACTCTCACTGAGCTTCAATTTCCTGGTCTAAAAACAAATCTACCTCACAGAGTGTTTATGAGGTTCTAATGAGGTAGGCTTTGGGAGAGCACTTAGCATAGAGCCAGAGGGCTGAATAAATAGGAGACTTGCAAAAAAGCATTCATTTGCTTCCCTTCCCTTCTGGTGCTTTAGGTCTGATCTCTGCCTGAGACTCTGAAAGCCATTTTTTTCTAGGATAATTAGAATCAGTCTTGAGGGCAATTGAATTAAGGAAATAAAGTTATGTTTAAACACTATGTTATCCTCTCAGTTATCTATTGTCACAATAATGCTGGGTAACAAGCAACCATGAAAACTCAGAGGCATTCAACAGTAACATCTATTCTTGCTCATGAGTCTAAGCTTGGCTCAGAGTTGTGCTGATCTGAGCCGGGTTAGTGGGGCTCACTTATACACTTGTTGTCAGCTCTCAGGTGGGCTGGCTAGTCTAGGATGGCCTCAGCTGGGATGACTTAGTTCTCTGCTACATGGTCTCTCATCCTGCAGTAGGCTGGTCTGGGCCTGTTCTTCAGACAGGGTTAAAGATCTAAGATAAGAAGCAGAGATATGCAAATGCTTTTACAAGACCATTTGTGCCAAGTTTGCTATTGTCCTCTTGGCCAAAGCAAGGCATGCAGCCAAGGTCAAATTAGGTTAGAAGGGCACTCCCAAAAGGTATGAATTATACTGGCACGAAACAATCTACAGCACTCCCAGTACGTGGATTTGTAATTTGTAGAGCAAAATTTCAAATTTAGGAAGTCAATAAATGAAGGCATGAACAAAGTAGACACCTGTTGAGGGGTCTGCCCTGCCCCACAGCTATAGGAGCTACTCAGCCCACCCACAGGGGTGGGTTCCTGGCAGCCTTGCTTATGCTGTGTGGCCCTACACTCTGGTTTTGGCTGACCAGCCAGAGGCAGAACCACTGACCCAAGCTGACCTGGTCATATTCTCTTTCTGGAATTTGGAAATGGAACCAAGAAAGTTGGGGTGTAACGTTGAGCGCTCTGGGAAGGCCGTGTTTTGCCCCTTTACTGGAGGGCAGGAAAAAAAACAGCCAGTCTCTCAGCCAGTAGAGAGAGACAAATGAAGAAAATGCTATATTAATTTCCTATTGATGCTGTAACAACTTACCATAGACTTAATGGCTTAAACAGGTAAATTAATTATTTCACAATTCTGGAGGTCAGAAGTCTGAAATGGGTTGGCTTAGCTATGTTCCTTCTGGATGCCCTAGGGGCAATTCCATTTCCTTGCCCGTTCCATCTTCTAGAAGCTGCCTGCATTCCTTGGCTTATGGTTGCATTGCTACAACCTCTGCTTCCACTGTCACATCTACTTCTCTGACTCAGATCCTCCTGCCTCCCTTTTTTAAGGACACTTGTGATCATACTGGATAATCCAGGAAAATATTCCCATCTCAAGATGTTTAACTTAATCAGAGTAGCAGTCCCTTTTGCCATGTAAAGTGGCATTTTAACATATTCCAGGGATTGAGACATGTTTGAGGGCTATTCTTCTGCCTACCACAAATGCTCATGGGAAAAAAAAAAAAAAAAGATGAAAAGTTAAAAAAAAAAAAAGAGTTCCAACAGCCTTCTGCTTCTTGACCTAGTCAAGACATTCATGAATTCCTGTCCTCAGGTTCCATGACACACTCTTATATCTTTATAATAAGTCTTTTGGGTGATAGCTGTCTGGAGCGCTCTGTTGAGAAGAATTCTGAAGGCTTATTGGAATGCATAATCAATGAACGATGGGTACTAACCAAACTGGAGAGTTATATACAGTATGTGTCACAAATTTACCATCCTTGCTCTAGATTAGAAATGGTAAAAGCATTATGGCTGAATGTAAAGAATATTTTTTTTCTTATTAAAATGGGGCTTAAACTATGAAAATGTAAATCCTTGCTAATGGCAGCAGAACCTGAATTAAGAGCTATCCCTTAGGAGACTGCCTGTAACATGTAACTTGGAGACTGTGGGTAGGCTGCATTTTACCATGTACCGGATACTTAGCACTTAAAAGGAGGAAAACGCCCAACTTTGTGATTTTTCTATTCAATATCTTTCCTTTTGAACGAAAGAGCTGCTTTTCAGGGCCCGATCACGACCCCGCATCAAATGGCCATTGCAGTCTATTGCCTCCTCCCAGTCAGCCAGGAGGCTGCAGGCAGGAGGCAATCCGTACCACTACGCAAAAAATTTTTCCATGTCAGAGCACTTTCTCACAGGATAAGGTCATTGATTTCAGGAGTTCTGAGTTTTATTTCTTGTCGTTTTATTTAGGACCGTGTGCCAGGAGCTCACTTATGCCTGGATCATTGGCCTGGCTTTTATAGGGAATTCTGCTCTGAAGTGACACTTAATAACCTCACTAATCACTCACTCTAGTGTTCTCGATGACTTCATAGTGCTGAAACTACACTGTCACATTAACACCAGACAGGAACAAAGATAAATGAGCCCATTATGCCCCAAAATTTATGAGGAACCAAAAGGGGTTCTGGGGGGAGGGGAGGTGTTGCTCTATTTTTTTAAGTGGCATCAAGAATTCAAACTGTCTCTCAGAATCAGTTGAAACACTTGAAAGGAGAGGAGACAGACCCAATGCCTTTACAGAAGAGACTCCTTTCTGTTAACTGCCATGAAGTTCTCTTTTCGTCAAGAATTCTTTTCTCTCTGAAGATTTAAGGAGGCGTATGTGCTTTAATCCCCCACTGCAGCTTTTAAACCCCGTAGAATGAGTGTTTACAAAGTGGGATCTTTTACTAGATATTGTAAAAGAGATGTCTGCGCATATGTTTTGCCAAGAAATTAAAATCCGGTCTTTGCCAAGGAGCATAAATATACTTGGCAGAATCCAGAGACCCAGTAGCAAAGATAAAAGTAGTCGTTCCCTTCAGCCAATTGCTCACACTTATTACAAAACATTTGCCTTCTCCTGGGGTGAATTTTCTCCCTTTGCGCTGTCTGACTCTGGGGGATATCATCCTCTGGCCCTGCAAGTCCCACCAGAGAGATGTTGAAGTGAGATGCTCAGAGTCACGTAATTCCGTCTCTACTCTGCTCCAGATGCCCACAGACCCACAGAGGCTCGGTTTTTGTCCAGAGACATTTCATCTCTCAGTAATCTGATGTTTTCCCCACTGGTAATGATCAATTTTTAAGGAAGACATTTATATTTTCACTATGCTATTCTTTTTCCTACTTTAAAGACTAATTCGATTCCCTTCAGCTGACTGGGCTTTATATAAATATCAGTAAGCACTTTGATGATCAGTTAACAGGGAATGTCCTAGTTTTCTAGTCCATGAAGCAGCTGGGGAACTGCTTATGTGAATATGCTGGTAATTTTAAGATTTTTCCCTTCACCTTTCTATATGTATGTCCCCAATTTCACACTGAGAGAAAAACAACCACAATGGCCTGATTCTGACAAACCGTCTTTGTTCTTTCTTTTCCTGTGACATGTGCTCAAAACCAACCAATTATCAGAAAATTAAAATTTTTTATATACTCAAAGTTAAGACTGGTTCTTTTTTCAGCTACTTAAAATATGCTAACCTGATTTAAACGTTAGAAAAAAAAAGTCTAATTTAGCAAAAACTTGAATTATCATCAGTAACTAAAATTTGATAATACTGCTTGGCAGTTCATTCAATTTACTCGATGTACTTGACAAGACTACAGCTGTATTTTTTAAAAAATAGCCTACATAAAATTACTCAGTTGCTTGTTTGCTTAGAACTATAGTTGTTTGTGTGCTTATCGCACTTTTCTTCTAAACTGTGGGTTCCTGGAGGGGAGGTATCTCAAAGCATGGTACCAGGAAACCAAACAAATCCCTGAACTTCAGGAACCTGGACGAATGCAAGAGATGAGGCCCTACACGAAGAGCTAGTCTCATCTTCTTTTTTAATTATTATTTGTTTAATTAAATGTATTGGGGTGGCATTGGTTAATAAAATACATAGGTTTCAAGTGTACAATTCTAACAGCTTCTTCTCTTTCTCCTTCCACCCACTGCAAAATAAGCATTTCTCATTATTCATTATTTAGCTTTTGTCAAAATCTTCTACAAAAAAAGCGGTCATCACAGATCCTTTTTGAAAAAGTAAGAGTAATATACACTATAAATCACCCCTATAAGTCTAAATAATAAGCAGTAAGTAAGATTACCACTTGGAATTCTTGTGGTTGGGAGGGAGAGTAAAAGGAAGAAAGAAAGAGACCTCTCTTCAGAGAATGACTAAAGTAGTTGGCACTATTGTGACACTGTAGTTTACACTTTAAGTAAAAATTTCACATTGTAGATTTTAAATTATAAGTTAGTTTGAAAAGTCAAACATCTTGGGGAAACATTTTTAGTTTGTTAATAATATTGTAGACATATTTTCCCATAAAAGTATAAATAAAAGGGTATGAAAAGTCATGGTCTTGCCCATTTCATTGTCCAACAAGTAGTTATACAAACTCGAATTGCTTTTAATAAACCAAGCAAGTCAAGTTTATCTCAGGAAAAAGAAAAAGTAAAATACAAACAAATTGAAATCTATCATTAAGATTTTCAGATGATAAACCACTTCGGAATAATTGCCTTCCATCTTTCTTTGGCAAACTTAATACACCAGAGCTTGGATTTATACAATAACCTAGGAAAGAGTTCTTTGATAACATGAAGTAAAATTTCTTTTAGTATCTGATTTTTCTACTTCCATTAAGCAGTTTATAAATATATTTTAGTACTATGTGTGTTAAGTAAAACAAAGTATATTGTAATGGGAAACAGACTCCCTTATGAGTAAAACACAAATCTTTCAAGATTTTAGCAGAAAATAAAAGTCCACAGGAAGTCACTCCAGAACGAGAGTGCCCTTAAGGTCTCCACATGTCAATTTCCACTGAAACTGGCTCGGGAATAGACATACCCTCCTAGTTCTTTAGTTCTCCTTAACACAGTTGAAACTGATTTCGTATTTTCTTTTATACATGTAAATGCATATATTCACGTTGTTTTTTATTTTGTTATTGTGGTTTGTCATTGACCTTAAAAAACTTGACTGAATAAGGGAAAACATAAAAAATAATTATGGAAAATCCAAATTTGAAAAAGAGGCACATTTCCAAAGCACATATTTCTGATCCTAAAATAACCTCCCTCTAGCCCTAAAGGACTAGCAGAACTTTGCAGACACCTTATCCAACTTCCATCTCCTCCAGTTTTCTGCATTTCTCAGTTTCACCAAGCAGTCTTCCAATCTATACCCACAAGAACCAAATGTGACATTGTGACATTTCCTTTTATTTCCTTTCTTTAAATTTCTTTCACCTTCAGATTCTCCACTTAAGCCTAATTTCTCATCTGAGGGACACAAATTATTTATGAGGATATGATGATTCAAATAATAAATTGTTCTACCCCTTTCTAGCCCAGTTTACTAGCTCTGTCCACTTTTGAAGAAGGCTATGATTCAATGACAGCTCACCAAGTATAGACCCAATTCAGTATTATCCCTGATCTGGACAACAGCCATTGCATACATACAATACTATGACTTGGAAGACATGAAATTCAGAGG
>NW_011888796.1:12842816-12845059 GCF_000151845.1 Pteropus vampyrus | reverse complement strand
TAGCAGAACTTTGCAGACACCTTATCCAACTTCCATCTCCTCCAGTTTTCTGCATTTCTCAGTTTCACCAAGCAGTCTTCCAATCTATACCCACAAGAACCAAATGTGACATTGTGACATTTCCTTTTATTTCCTTTCTTTAAATTTCTTTCACCTTCAGATTCTCCACTTAAGCCTAATTTCTCATCTGAGGGACACAAATTATTTATGAGGATATGATGATTCAAATAATAAATTGTTCTACCCCTTTCTAGCCCAGTTTACTAGCTCTGTCCACTTTTGAAGAAGGCTATGATTCAATGACAGCTCACCAAGTATAGACCCAATTCAGTATTATCCCTGATCTGGACAACAGCCATTGCATACATACAATACTATGACTTGGAAGACATGAAATTCAGAGGGACTCAGGTTGCCCGGGTCTTATTCATAAAACTATTCACATCCACTGAGAATATGGAGAATAAAGCGCCCCAAGATTGCAGGAACGAATGATGTAAAATCCTAAGAAAGGAGACATAGGACTGACCATCTGAGCACGAAAGGCAGTGAGTCGTTTGGAAATGAAACTTCAGATTAACAGCCCAGGGAGTACTGAGATTTGAGTACATGTTCTTTATGACTCAATGTGGAATGTTACCAAATTCCATTCATGGACTTTTATTCAGATATGAAACATAAGCTGGAGAAAAAATCCAACAAAACAAAAAATAACAACAAACTCTCACTATTAGGAACAGATTCTATATTTCAACTCTTTGTAGAAAAACTGTAGTTCAAGAGTGGTAGTTTCTTATAACCTAATTAACTCTTTATATCCCAGAGAATACAGCAGAAGCAAAAGACTGGTGAGTTTCTTTACTCCCTTTTCTTCTCTTAGCTGTTGCACTTATCCTCTTCCTAAGGAGAGATTGTGTTTTGAGAGTAAAGATGTCTTCATGAGGGTGGTCTTTTTTACAAATTGGTGTCCTGGTCTTCACAGGCTTACCACAAACATAATCCTTTTCATAAGGTCCAGACAAACTTCTCCTCCTTCCTAAATGTCTCTCTCCCTAAGCATCTTACCCACTGCCTTAAATTCTAATGGGCAACTCCAACCTAGAGATTCATACTATCTGACCTTCAGAACTATCTACCCTAAAGTATGTATTGATAAAAAGTAAGATTTTTTTCAGTGTTTAAACATAGCATTTCTGAATGAATCAGTTGTTGTTGTTTTTTTTCTAAATGGTCTGTGACATTTAACATTGTAAACTATCTTCCATGAGAAACTATCTATCCAGTTAGTTATTCAAATGTCTCTTTCCAGGAGTTGACAAGAAAAAAAAAAACCTGAAGTTGATAAGATTTTTATCATTGCAGCAATGAGTCTTTGATACATTTCAACTAAATTATGATCTTCCTATAACTTCTCTTGGCCCCAAGAATCATTTTACTCAGTAATGAAATGAGAGCGAGAGGCATGCTCTGAACAAAAATTGGCGCAAGAGGAATTGGATCCAAGTGCTGAAGCTTTAATCGAAGTTATTTATTATGAAAGAACAGACATGAAAGCCTTGGACTCTACACCAGCTGTTACTTCCAAGGAGCCCACATTCTTGGTTGGCCTATTTCTTAGATTGCATGATGTTTTAAAGAAAACAGATCCCATTCCTTCTGATTTCTATAATAAGCCAGATACTAATTAACGTCAAGAATTTTATGGCAAAAAATTATAATGGCAAAGAATTCTATTTTTGCAATAATTATGCAGGTAATTTTGTGGGGTTTGTTTATTTTTGTCTTTTTCTTTCGTTTTCTTTTTGAAAGGTGCTAAATATGCCAGGAAGTACTGTGCTTTGATGCTCATAGTACAATCCTTTTATTTTCATTACCGGCATTTTTACATGCAAAGAAAAGAATCCTTCACTAGGTGACAAAGCAATCCTGGCTGTTTATTGCAAGAGTCAAGTATCTCTTCAGCTAGTTTTCATGACATATGCTGTTTCTGGGCCTCTTTGGGTATCTTTGCCTTAGGACGAGTCTCTAATCTTTAAGGACTCACAGCCCTGGAATCTTTTATCCCAAAATGCTGAATTTGTCCACAGGCCTGGAAGAACAATGTGAAATACTGATACCCTGAACCAATGGTTTGTACCTGCTTTCAGTGTGGGCACACTCAGGAAGAAATAAGGCTTGACAAAGCAGCCTCTGTAAGAAGAGCTGTTCCGTGAATTGTATTTATTTGGAGCACAGAACCTTGA
>NW_011888796.1:12839803-12841891 GCF_000151845.1 Pteropus vampyrus | reverse complement strand
CATCCTCCCAGCATTCACTCACTGACTGAGAACACCTGCGGCTCTTAGGGCTTTCTTCCTGACCAGGGAGAAAACTTACAGGCTGAGCCAGAAGTGTCAGAGTTGATGATCCTGAGAGCAGAGTTTAATCCATTGATAGATGGGGAATTGAAAGATAAATACTCTAACTTCCTTACTACTCATTGGTATAACTCTGAGGTATATTCTACGCTGTCATCTAGGGGTGCCCGGGTGCCATGGTCAATCCATGTAATACCATCACACATACCCCTAGGCAGAGCAGTCCCAGTTTTCTTGTTTTATCATTTCACATGAAGCCTTAGTGGGGACTAGAGAAGAGGGGAAGATTGTCTCATGCCAATGTACTTAAAGCATCAGATTATAAAGATTATAAACATTGAGTCTATACAATATTGGTGAGTGTGTGAGAAAACAGCCATTCTCATTTAGGAGTGAAAAAAACGATATAATTCTTTGAAGGCAGTTTGGCAATATCTGTCAAAACTTTGAATGTGTGCAATACACTGTGACCCAGAAATACCTCTTTTAGGAATTTTTTTCTGCAGCAGAAATACTTGCATATGTATGTCTAGAATTTTTCATTATAAGATATTTATAATAGCCAAATAACACAATGACCATAAAGGACACAAATAAATTGTGGTACATTCATAAAAGAGAATACTTCATAGCCTTAAAAATGTGAGATGGATATATATACACACACAAAGTTATTGTGACGTTATGTATATATGAGAGAGAGAGAAAGAATAGCTCCAAGATATACTGTTAAGAAAATAAAAAGGCAAATTACAAAACATGTCCTTTTTTGTTTTTAAAATAATTATACATACAAAGTAAACAAGAACATATGGAAAGATACATTGTGTCTTGGATAGGAAGACTCAACATGACAAAGATATCAGTTTTAAGTTATTTAATAAATGTAATGCAATCTCAATTAGAAAAATAGCATTAGATTTCTTTTCTGGAGCTAAATAAATTAATTCTAAACTTCATTCTAAAAAATAAATAAATAAACAAGCAAGAATAACCAGGAGACCACAGAAAAAAATAAGCAATTATGAAGATGGAGGAGGATCATCTTTATCAAATATCCAAACATATAAAAGCTTCTGTAATTCAATTGCTCAGTACTGGTACACGAAAAAACAGACCAGTGGAACAATAGATAGTACAAAAATAGAGCCAAATTGATATGAAAATGTAATAAATTTTATAGATGTCATTTCCAATCAGTGAAGGAAAGAAATTTTATAACATTCTTTGTAATTAAAAAGTTTTCTGACCTAGAAATTTTGGAATGGATAGCCATTTAAACAAAAATTAGATTGGATCCACATTTCATATCATATACCAGCATAAATTTCAAATGGATCAAGGGTCTAAATATATAAAAATAACTCATATTAGTATTAAAAGAAAACATGAGTGAATTCATTTAAAAGTTGAGAGTGAGGAAAACCTTCCAACCTAGGACTCAATATTCAGACACAATAAAATAAAAAAGCTTTTATTCAGCCAAAAGCTTCACAAGCAAAGTCAAAAGATAAAGGACAAATTGGGGGAAATATTTGCAATTTTTATCATAGAGCTAATCTCTGTGATATATAAAGATCTCTTATAGATTGAGAAAAGAAGACTGACATCCTGGGTGGGAGAAATGAAATGTTGGTCAAAGGGTACAAACTTCCAGTTTTAAGATGAATTTAATTCTGGAGAATCTATGTACACCGTTGTGACTGTAGTTAACAATACTGTATTATATAATTGAAAGTTGCTAAGCAATAGATCTTAAATGCTCTCACAACAACGAAAAATGGTAATTATGTGAGGTGATGGAGATATTAACTAATCTTATTGTGGTAGTCATTTTGCAATATATACATGTGTCATATCATCACGTACATCTTAAACTTACACAACATTATGTTAATTATATCTCAGTAAAGCTGGGGGATGAGAAATGACTGACAATCTGATAGAAAATTTGGAAGAGACATGAATAAATGGTTTGTAAAAAAATTAAAGCAAATGAGATTTAAACACAGGAAAAATTCAATCTCA
>NW_011888796.1:12802098-12839068 GCF_000151845.1 Pteropus vampyrus | reverse complement strand
AAAAATCAATAAAAATGGTTATGCATAGAGCAGATAGGAAACAGAGTGGAAGGATCAGGGATGGAGGCAATATTTCTCTCGAGATACCTTGTTATACTTGGACCAGATGTACTTTTTTAAATTAATTCAAAAAATAAAATTAAGTCAAAATGAAAAAAAGAAATCTTTGTAAACTGAAAGCAAACTGAAATAAATGGAACTAATTGTATGGCATAATTATTAAAATATATTTTTCTGCCTCTCATCATTGAAAAGTCACAACCATCTATCTTCTGAATGCATGTTTGAAATTTTTCCAAAAAAAAGTAAAAGGGACAACTTGTAAAAACTAAAATTTTAGTACATTCCATTTTTGTTTTTAGAATATATATGTGTGTAATTTTCTGTGTATAGAGAAAGTTTACTTTCACTCACTCATTCATTAATCAGTATATATCTTCTATGACTGGCGCCGCTTGTCACAATGGGAACAAAGTCCAGGCCCTCATGGACCCTACATGAAAGCAAAGGAAGCAAATATTAATCGAATTACGAAATTTATTATTTAACTGCAGCTGTGATGAGACCTCAAAGGAGAAGTCCAGGCTGTGAGGAGAGCATCTAACACCAGGAGATCTGGCCACCTCTGGGGAAGTGATGGTCAAGCCAATGGAAAACAAATGTATTGTTTCTCAAATGCAATAATAGAACCTCAGGAACTCACGAAGAGAAGTGGCTGCATAACTGGTTGCAAGAGAGGACTTAAAGGTTAAGGGCTGGAGCTAGCCTTCAAATTAGCTCAGGGGTCAGTCAGATGTGGACAGTGTCCAAGGGCACAGAATCTCTAAGGATCCACACAGAGATCTTGGTGTTAATCTGGCAAGAAAACAGCTTTTTACCAAGCCCAACCAGACAGAGGAGGCAAGGCAGGTAGAGAAGCTGGTTAGGGACTTCCTGCTTGGAATCAGCAGAACTCCATTTGCAGATGGAGAGAGTTGAAGGGCCAGCTGGGAAAAGCTGGGGAAGAGGACCAGGGAAATTGGACAGGGCTCACCCAAGCACACATAAACTTAGACGAAAGGTCAGACTCCAGTTTGTTTACTAACAACAGTGCATTACTTGAATTCCCTAAAGTAATACTTTTAGAGGAGCATTAACTATTAACTAAAAATCCCTCCAGATTGTAAACTTCTCTTGGAGCAATTATAAAGCATCCTGTCCCTTCTTTCTATAAGAAGAGGTTGGATTGTCTCTTGGGTTCGGCTAGGTAAATGCATTCTCCTCGGAAAAGCCAAGGTAGAACATACCTTTCTGTTCCCTTTAAGATGGAACAAATGCGGCGAATCTAAGAGAGACTGAATCTATCACTTGATCCTTTTAAAAAAATAATTATGAAACATTTTAAGTACAAGAGAACTGCAGAGAATAATATGCAATGATACCTACTACACGGAATTTCAAAACTTTAACATATGATTAATATATTTATTTAAGAATAAGTTGAAGTCCCTTTTATATCCCTCCCCAAACCTGTTCCTCTTCCCTCCTGGAGGCAACTACTTTCCTGTATTGACATGTCACATTAATACATATATAGTACATATATGTGAAAAGCCTATGTGCATACATATGAAAAGTATACATCTACAAATAACAGATGGAATGGTTTTGTGCATCTTTAACAATTTTTACAATAAATTACGCAAGCTTCATCATACTATAAAATATCTATAACTTGTTTTTGTCTCTTAATATTATCTTTCCAAGATTCATCAATATAGATCTAGTTTATTAGGTTTAACTATTGATTATATTCCATTTTTGGAATACACTACAGTTTGTTCATCTGTTTCACCTACTGGTGGGCATTTTAAAGTTGTAAATTTTCAAATATTACAGACCATGCTGTTGCAGTGAATCTCTTTGAGCATTACTTTAGTTGCACACATGCACGAGTTTCTCTAAGATTTATACCAAGAAGTGGAATTTCTGTGTTTCTGACTTGTCTAAATATGACTCTATTATTCTTAGGTACAAAATCTATCTTCAAACAGCTTTGACCTTGAGGGTAAAAGATATTAGCAGGACCAAGGATTGCTAAAAGGTGATATCATCTTGTGGAATAATTAATAAACGTTGCTTTACTTATTCATTTATTATAATTTTGCTAATCAGTTAATGACTGTAGATATAGGTTTGTGAATTATTATTTACCTGGCATAAATGACTTTGATTATAAGTTTCTATTTTGTTAGTATTTATTCCCTTTATCCTAGGGTATTTAGTAAAACAAACCTTAGTTTCCCTGGAGAAATCTCAGAATTATATCTTCTTCCCATCTTTCAAAACTCAAAGACTATTTTTCTATTATACTACATATAACAGTATACTAAGAAATACTTATACTAAGAAAACTAATATGTTAAGAACTGCTCAACGCAAGTTTTAGATCTTTAGATAATAACTAGTATTGCCATACTGTGTTTATCTACTTTCAGTTTTAAGCCAAAAATCTTAGCATTTTAGCTATCCCATGGTTTCTTCAAAGAAACCTGCTAAAATGACACCTCTGGTCTAGAACCCAGTGAGCTTATCTATAAAATCTAAACTTTTGAATTAATAAACACGATTTTAGATACTAACATATTAAAACATTTCATTTCACCTATTTATATGTGTAAATCATACATTACCTAGAATAATGAGAGAAAAGAATCAAATGTTAAGAGCAAAGTAAATCAATGACTAGTGCAAATTATGTTTCGATGAGTTCTCTAACGACAATTCATAGCTAGATATTTTTTCCTTTTCGTCATTGTCTTGTTTTCCATCCACAAAGGAAATAATCCAATGACTCTTTTATTCACATTTGCTTGAAAGATGTGAGAGCTGATATGTAGCTTTAGTCAAACTCATTAAATTGTCAGATTTATTGAATTAATTTAATTCACTTAGTTAAAATAAATCAGGTTATGTCAGCTTAGACCACAAGACGGTATAATCTGGCCAAAAAAAAAAGCTCGATTTCAGTCAAGTGTAGCAGGAATAGGGAGAGTCTGTTTTCCATTCCTAACTTCATAGATATCCTCTGAACTTTAGATGACCTGATATCATTCCAGAATGGGCCAGAAACCTGGGATTCTCCTCCATTCTCAGTTGTACTGCTGGAGCTGGATCAAAAGGAAGCAACCCACAATTTGTATATCAGCATCAATAACTATTAAATTGAATAAGCAAGTTCTGAGGGCCATAGTGAGATAAAATCAAGAAAACTTACTCAGCTTTATGGATGCTTTTAGTTTCTATACATATGATATGTGCATCTTGAACATTTTAAAAATAAAAAGGTACAGCAGCACAAATCATCATATATGCCCAGTGTTAATATTTCAATCTCATGAGATAAAAACAGAAGTTTACTTTTTCTGAGAAGAAAATGTATGTTTTCAGGCATCCCTTAATGATATTTTTTATGTGTAGTCAGTTTTGAAGGGCAAGATTGCAGGTGGGAGAAAATTTTGTTGTTAATTTGCACTTAGACTAAATCTACCAGTTGAGAGCCACTGACTTGGGCATATAGTGAGGAAAGGATTTCCCTCTCCACCATCATCATTTATGGGACAGCATCAGAGATTTAAGTCCTGACCCAATAACAGCTCATGGTTTTTAGCACTTAACTGTGTTCCAGGCACCATTCACACGTTTTCGAATATATTTATTCATTGAATCTTCCCTTCACATAACTACATGGCTCAGATGCTATTATTATCCCCATTTTACAAATGAAAAAATTGAGACATAGCTTGAGTACCTTACCTAAGTCACACAGCTCCAGAGCTTCTGCTCGCAAGTGATAGACCACATTGCATATTTTACGTGGCTCCAGTAAGGTCAGTCAGCTACGCATTGGCTGTGGTCTCGAGCCCTCATGGAGCCTGGATCTCTTCTGGAGCCATTCTAGGTTTTGGGACCCCACTGCCAGACCCAAAATACCACAGAAAAGATAAAGGAAACCAAGAACTTGCCCTGCCATTTGCTCTGAGGTGGACATCAAAATGTCCTGGAGGTGCTTCAAATCAAAGCCAGTTTGGAGCAAAATCAGCTTGGGTTTTTCTCCAAGCTATAATTTCACAAACCCACTAATAATTCTTCAAATGCTAATAGCTGAACTACTAAAAGGTGATGAGACATCTCTTGGTCAAATAAATACGTAAAAGGTAACATTCTACTGTAGATTAAGTACGAATCATAATAAATATAAATATATTGAAGGCTCGTAAAAATCCTGCAGTAAAGAAACACATTTAACTTTGTTTAAGCAAGAATTTCCCAGATGTATAACACTTAACATTTCCATGGAACATCATTTGGAACTGGTGCTCGAGAATGAAGCTGGCCAGTGGCACCTTAAGACTGGTATGGAAATATATGGATGCTCTCTGGTCCACCTTGTTTTGAAAACATCCCAGGGGGGTGGTTCTAGCCCCTGCATCGCCCCTCCTCCCAGCATGGCCTCAGGAAGGCCTTCTCCTCTGAGAACTTTGGCAGAGCCCGGGTCCTTTGTTGGCGCTCCACACTCCCAGACCTACGCTTAGCTTCCTAAATCTGCTTGGACTTTTCTGTCAACGGCTTCATGTGTGGCCCTGACCAACTTGAAAATGAGCCATTCAGTTCTGATTCCAAAACCAGGGAGCAAGACATTTTGTTTGGGTTTTTAGAAGATCTTTGGCAACTTTCCAAATAAGTGGTTCCTCGATCAGCAATGAATCATAAACATCCATTATGGACAGGGGCAACTGGGTAATAATAGAACAAACTCATGCTGTCCTTATGGCCTTTTCTCTAAAAGGGGGCTAAATTGAATTAAGTTCATTCCCACAGTATATTATGCAGTGTTTCTTAGGGGTATGAGAAACCTGGAAATTACAAGGCAAGCCACAAATGAATTGCCATTAACACAGTTAATAGAAAGTTAAATTCCTCTGTGGCCAAGCACAGCATCTAGTTCATAGTCTGTTAAAAAAAAACATCAAGCCAAGAAGTGACCACTTTACAGGTATCTACCATTTCATCCAATCAAGGACCTCAGGACATTTTAAAAGTGTAAACTGATTAGAATGCTTATCTTACTGGAGCAGAACCACACATAGGCTAGTGAAGTTGTTTTCTGACATCCTCATCACGTTCTCCTTTTTCAATTGCTAGGGAAAGCGGGAGTTAGGACTGACTTTTTTTCTTAAACCACTTAATTGAGGTATGATTGACATATATACAGCTATACATATTTAATGTATACAACTTGAGTTTAGAAATAAGTATACATCTATGAAACCATCACCACAATCTATCCCATAAACATATTTATCACCTCTTAAAGTTTTCTCCCATTTTTTCTTTACTTTTAAACTTTTTATTATTAGTTTCATGTGTGTGTGTGTGTGTGTGAGAGAGAGAGAGAGAGAGAGAGAGAGAGAGAGGGATAAGAACATTTAATGTAAGATCTATTTTCCTAGCACATTTTTAAGTGTACACTACAGTATTGTTAACTTTAGGTGCTATGCTGTACAGTAGATCTCCGGGACTTACTCATCTTGCATAATGGAAACTTAGTGCCCTTTGACGAATACCTCCCCAGTTTCCCTCTCCTCAGCTCCTGGCAATCCCTGTTCCACTCTCTGCTTCTATGAGTTTGACTATTTTAAATTCCTCTTGTAAGAGATTACATGTATTTTTCCTGTGTCTGGCTTATTTCATTTAGTATAATGTCTTTCAGTTTTATCTATAGTGTCATAAATGACAGGATTATCTTCTCTTTAAAGGCTGAATAATATGTGTGTGTGTGTATGTGTGTATCACATTTTCCCCCATGCATCTGTTGATAGATGTTTAGGTTCATTCCATGCCTTGGCTATTGTGAATAATGCTGCAATGAACATGGGAGTACAGATATTTCTTTGAGGTCCTGATTCCGATTCCTTTGGATATATACCCAGAAGTGGGATTACTGGATCACATTATTGCTATGATGCTATCCATGAAAATCATGAAAATAGTTAATGTTATTTTGTGTTTGTTAAGCTATAATTCTCATAAGAAATACACGAAACTTCTCATTAGATTGCTACAGTAATGACCTAAAGCTGTTATTATAAGTGAAATCTGCGCAATGAAAAGGGGGATAACTATGTGACCTTGGCTAGAGTTCTTTGTTTTTATGATCTATTTGCCTCATATTAAAAGAGAGAATTGAAGAAGAAAATTCATTAAGCTTCTTTTGAACTTGGAAGTATATGAATATACCGTAGTCTATTATAAGTTGGAAATGATCAATTTTGTAGAATCACATAATTCGTATTGAACTTTTCATGTGAGTTCCTCTTAAAATTCCTCAAAGAAATGCTAGGCTCTTCAAGGGCAGGGTTATAACTGCCGTTTTCTATACCTTTTCATCTTGTACCATATCTGTTTGGACCTCCAAGCTTAGTACAGGGGCTAGTACTTAGAAAATTCTTGTTGGCCAACTCATCTAGGAGGCACAATTCTTGCCTTCACTGAGCCACTAAAACTTCTCACCCAGAGTCCACTAACCTCTTAATGTCCAAACAAAATGGCCTCTTCTTGATTCTTATTCTTCTTGATCTCTCTATAACTTGAGACATCATGGGATTCAGTTTTCTGCTTTTCTCTGAGCCTTCTGTACATGTCTCAAAAGTTTTGACCATCAGTTACTCTTTCAAAGGAAAATAGCCTTTTCTGAAGAAGTTGCACCTGACCCCAGTCACAACTTTGACCTTCAGGTGGTCTGCTATGAGCCTGGCTTGGAATTCACTCTCCCAAGTTCTTTGAGCCAGAGCTGCTTGCACTATAGGCAAAGAAAGGTCTAGGCTCTTGCCTTGAAAACGAAGTGATAATAGAGAGGAATCAGCTCAGGAATTCACCAAAAGCATGGACTGGCCAAACATGATAGCAGAGTCAGCAAGGGGACCACACTTGGAGCAAAGTTTGAAAATCAAGAAACTTTAAATGATAGCAGATACCCTCCAGTGCTTAGGCCCACAAAACAAAAGTAACAAGGATGTTAAGGAGCAAGGTGGCTAGGCAGCCTTCTGGGCCTGCTATGTTGGCTTAGTCCATCTGTAAGGCACATCAAGTTCCTTGGACTCTTCATAAACAGAAGACGTTGAACAGGTACACATAGACTAGGGGAAAGAAAGGCTTAATGGGTTCTTTACATTTTATGCTTTCATATGATCAAAGAGTTAAAGTGGTCCCCTTATTTTACAATAACATTTATTAGGCACCAGGTTTTCTACCTGCACTATCACATTTAATTGTCACAATATGAGACAGGCATCATTCTTCCAATTTTTCAGGAAACCAAGGTTTAGCAAGGTTTATTACTTGCTCAAGCTAGCTAGAATTTGGATCCAAGTCCCTAAACGCTCACTTATAGTGCACCTCAACATTCAATAGATATATGCTGGGTACCATATTGTACCTATAGAGGTTAAAAACATGAATTAAACATAGTTCCAGTGCTGAAGTTTATTATAATTTAATAGGATATATAAGATTTAGTCAAATAGGTATAATACAAAGCAGAATTAAGTGCCATAAGAAATTTAAACATTTATAGCAATTGAAGACAGAGTGAATAGTTGGAGTACAGATATCAGAGAAGAAAAGCACAAGGTGGACACCGGTAATGATGAATAATTCAGGACTGATCAGGAGAAGAAAGCTTGAAAGGAGGAAGGAGGAGATACCCTCAGAATGAAAGTTTGAGACAGATAATGGAAACTGTAAATTTTCAGCCTAGATTTGTATTCATTCCAGAGAATAATGGATGTTTTTAAGCAAGAGAGTGCTTTAAAAAAATTGTCTGGAAATGGTCTGTGGTGAAGATTGAAAGTGAATCTGCCTGCATCAAAAAAGACATTAAGGAGGCTGGAGACTCTGGAGGCTGAGAACTCCAGCCAAGAAGTAGAGAACTGAATTAGGGCAGGAGCAGAGGGAGTAAAGAGAGGGAGATGGATGGGAAGTGAGATTAACAAGGTTAGCAAACAAATGAATGTGGGGAATAAGCGAGAAGAGAAGTGAAAAATACTCCAAGATTTTAACCCTGAATGATTAGAAAAGATGGTGGTGGTATTACTGGAAATGATAATAGAACTCAGAAAGGAACTGGGCTGAAAGAAGATTTAAAGGGAAAGTGATGAGTTCAATTTTGAATATACCAACACATAAGTGTTCACAAAATGTTCAGGGGTAAGCATCTCATAGGAATTGAAAATGTTGGACAGATGATCAGAAGATCAGTCAGTGCTATGTACAGAAATGGGTGTGTCCCATGCATGAAGAATTGAAGCCATGAGAATGCCAAAGGAAAGAAATCATTCATTCATTCAATTAATTTTTATTGAGCCCTTATTCTGTACCGAACACTGTTCTGGGTCCTAGAGATGCATGATAACATAAGCCTTGCTTTCATGGAATTTATTTTCTGGAATGTAAACTAAAAGAGAAGAAAGCAGAATTTTAGAGAACATTTACTCTTACAGGATGGAAAAAAAAGTAAAGCAAGACAGAATAAACAGAATACTATGTCTCAGGTGTCGAAGGAGGAGAAATTTCAAGAAAGAGTGGAAATATTGCAGAGAGAATGAACTCGTTCTAATTATTCCATCAACCTTTATTAAGTGACCTGAACTTGCTAAGCATGAAACAGAAGACTAGAACAAAAAGTCTGTCCTGAAGGAGTTTACATTCCAGTAAAATGAAGTAAAAATAAACAAATCAAACAAGGTAATTTTGTACTGTCATAAGTACCATAAAGAAATAAATAGGACGAGGCAACAAGGAGAAGCTAGAGAGAAAGAGAAGTCTTTATAAGGCAGGCAGGTGAGACCTCTTAAGAAAGTAACATTTCAACTGAGACCTGAGGCTGGTTAGCTATTCCAGAACGGAGAAAAGAGTGTTCTAGGAAGAAAAAACAAGTGCAAAAGGTGGAATTGTTAGAAAGCATCATTAGAGGAACTGAGAGAAGGCCAGTGTGGCTGGAGCCCACCAAACAGGCAGAAGACTGGTATGAAATGAAGAAACAACAGCCAGTGGTCCAGTAGAGAGAAGATTTGCTTTAGTCTTGGTTGTTTACACAGAAGATAAGGAAAGGGCCAAATATAGAGTTAGAATCAATGGACTTTGTTAAGAGATTAGGTAAGGGAGATGAAGGAAAGAGAGAATCAAAGATAATTCTTAGCCCCTCCATTGGAATAATCAGGTGAATACTGGCACCATTTATTTCGATGTGAAAGACAGAGAAACACAGTTGAAGGATAAAGAGCTCCATTTGGAATATATAAAGTGTAAGATACCTAGGTGAATATTATATAGCTTGCCAAATAAAGAGTTTTGGCAATAAGGAGGCCACTGGTTTCCAACTAAAGGTGTATTTCATGGTTCTGGGGTTATATCCTTACAGCCACTTCCCTGCTAGCTCCAACAAAAAGTTTATGTAAAGGATCTGATTGGTATGACTTGGGACCAGCGCCCAAATGCTAACAGACTCCTAAGATTGGATTTTACCTGTCACATTTCCATTCTTGTGGCTAGTGGGCAGTGGGGGCCAGAGGAAGTATGCAGAGTCTATTACCAGACAAACAGCAAAAACAACCACCAAAGGCAGAAGAGTTTGCCTTTCTGCCCATACAGCAACTTTTTTCTGGTATCTTCTACACCAAAACATTATAGTAATATGCATTTTGTTTTATTAAAAAGTCACACTGAAAAATGATAGCTCTATGTAGACATCTTTGCCAAAATAAGCTGAGTTTGATGATACAGCCAGTTGGCCACGCTTTGGTGATTCCTACTTAGAGACAGGAAGGCTGAATAATAAGTTGGCTACTTGATCTAAGTGTTCATTCGTTTCTTCATTAAACAAGTATATCTTAGGTACTTAATATGTGCCAGGAGACATGGCCTAGATATAGATACATAAGACAAAGAGTTTAATCCTGTGGGGGAGCTTAGACATGAACATAAAGAATAATGCAAAAGAGATGTGTTAAGTGCCATTTGAAACAAATTCTGCTCTAGGAACCTGGCTGTGATAACTTACGGAGGACGTGATACTTATTTGGAGAAAAAGAAAGACATGAGAGGTTTTGCCAAAGTATGGAGACAGGAAGGACCAGGTGGAATTGTAGAACGGTCAAAATATCTGTTGAACTGGGTTTTAAACTTGTATTACAAAGGAGTAGGATATAGGGGTTGAAAGGTAGGTTGGGGCCAGGTGATAGAGAGTCTCATATGCCAGGCTTGGAGGACTGAATCCAGTAGGACATCTCTCAGTGTTTGAGTGGAGGAAGCAGTGCCTTAGGAGGATTGCCTCGGTGGTGAGTTGGGGAAGCGTTGGAGTGTGGAGTCAAGAGGTCACCACACCCTCTGTGCATGAGGAATAGAGCTGAGCTAGAGAAAAAAAGATGGAAGGAAGAGAGGGTATGAAGAAATGTTCAACCAGATTGGAGGAAGGGAGGGAAGAGTTTCAGAGAGGAAGCAAAAAAGATAGTAGTCAAAAGTGACTGAGATTTTGAGCTTAGTGAAAATGTAAAGGGCAGCTTTACTCCAAAAACAGGAAGGTCTAAAGGTTTGAGGAAGATATGGTTAGTCGGTTTTAGACATAGTTTATTGAGTCTGAGGCACCAAGGGGACGGCCTGGAGTAGATTTTCAGCAGTGGGTTGGGCATGTGGAATTGGAACCAGGAAAGCCACTAGATTGGAGACAAACCTTAGGGTGTCATTAGTCAGCAGGTGAGCTCTGGAGATGTGGCCGCAGAAGAGATTACTGGGCAGAAAGTGTTGAGGGAAGGGCTGGAGTCAGGACCGAGGGAAGCACAATTAGAAATCAGGTAGCAGCAGGAGTCAGAGCTGGAGTCTGAGGAGAGGTCAGAGAGTAAAAGAGAAAATGTGGTTGTGAGGGAAGCTGAAGAACCATCAACTAAATCTTTCATGTTGCTTAACCTGGTTTCAGAGAAACAGTTACCTTGTGGCAAACTGATAGTATACATTTTATCCCTACTCAACTCACAGGGGCAGATCCTTAGGCAGAGTAGTAATTTGCATGGAAAACGTGCCACCAGTTTAGCAAGATTTGGCACTTGAGAAGTGCATTTGTCACATGACTTAGAAAAAAGAATCTCCCTGTCTCGCAAAGGGCCAGGCCCTGACCTCACTGGCAGGGTCTGCACTGCTTTGCGGGACTTCCTTTCCTCAGGAATGGAGTGAGAGCTGGAGGAAAGGGAGCCAAGAAACTTGAGATTCAAAGAAAGGAAGTTCACACAGAGGCAGATTAGAGGGGTAGATTATTTAGGGAAAAAGAGAATCTTCTGGCAGGGCAATTAGAAAACCACATCGAGAGGATAATCTCTATTTTGCTAGGAGAAGGGAAAGAGTCGAAAACAAAAATTAAAAGGAGAATTAAGAAATGAAGACAATGATGTCAAATACTCGTTAGTACATTCTAATTGCCTCAGTTAGAAACTTCCATATTACGTTACATGTGAATTGTCCACTTTTAAAAATAACTGAAAGTCACTTACTTCTAAGAAAGTAATGCACGTTGAACCTAGAAAGTGTGGAAACACAAAAAAAGTACAAAGAAAAAAATCAGGTTTCCTCGAATCCCTAATCCGGAGAAACTTCTGTTAAGTGTTGGTATATAAAATTCCACCTGGAATTGGACAATTAGGCTATCTTTAATCTTTTACTCTTATAAACAATATTATGATGAATACCATCATACATTCATTTTTGAATACTTGTTTGAACATTTATTTACCATAAATCCCCGTAAGTAGAGTTGTTAGGCAAAAGGAGAAGCACGTTTTTTAAAGCTTTTGATAAATACTGCCAAATTACTCTTCCAATAATTATATAAATTTGATTCTCTGCCAGAAATCTTAACAGAGTTCCTATTTTCCCCCACATTCTCATCGAATCTCTCTCTCTTTTTTTTTTTTTTTGCTTCTCTTACTTTATTTAAATTTTTTTTTAATGGTGACATTGGTTAACAAAATCTGGTTAAGTTTCAGCCATACATTTTAACAGTAAGGCATGTATATATTTATATTGTATGTTCACCTCCCATAGTTAGATTTCTTGACCCCCTTTCACCCCATCTACCTCCCCTTCCTTGCCCCCCCACATCTGGTATCCACTAGTCTATTGTCCATGACATCAAAGCTTTTATATTAATTTATATTTCACCAAATTCATAGCTGGGTTGAATTTTTTTCCAAATATTGTTGACTATTGCTATTTTTTTCCTTAGTGAATTGCTTGCATATGTCCTTTGCCCATTTTTCTTTAGGGGGCATTCATCTTTTTCTTATTTTTTAAGAGTTTTTATATAGTACGAATGTTCATTTTTTATTCGTCACACACATTGCAAATGTTTTATTCATAATTTTCTATCTTCAGGTGTATGTACAGTTTTTTAAATGTATAAAAACATTAAAAATTTTTAAATGTATAAAAACATTAAAAAATTTCAAATGTATATAGTCAGATAAGTCAATGTTTATCATTTATGCTATGCATGTTATGCTTAGAAAAGTCTTCCCCACCACAAGATCAAGAAATGTTTGGCTATGTTTTCTTACAGTTTTTTAGTTGTTATGTATGTGTATATGTATATGTATGTAATATATATAATATATATAAAACGTTGTAATCCATGTGAATTTTATTTTTGTATTTTGTATTGTCGTATATGAATAGTTAATCAGTTATCCCAGCATAACATTTCACAAGCTTCGTTCTGAGGACTCTTTATTCAGGAGTATACAAATTGGTGCTGTGGAAATATGGGTCCTAAAATCAATTAAGTTTGGACCAGCTTCCATACTATAATGTCTCTTTTAGGAATTAATAGTAACCATTAGCAATCTAATAAGGAATCCTGATTAACTTCAACTCGGGGCTTTATAAATGTATTTGAGCATGGAAAACTCTCTTTGCAACTCAACTACTGAATTCAAACAAATGTTTATTGCATGTCTGCTATTTTCAAACATATAGAATTATAGTAATTTAAAGGTGAGCAAGATATAATCCTTAACTTCAACAGTTTAAAACCAAAAGAAAATTATAGTCTAATAAGGGACTGTTTCAGAGGACAGAATATGATGCTCTCTGTTCAAAGTGGACAAAATCTTTAAGGTTCATCAACTGAATGTGCAGAAGAATGAGAGAAAAGGAAAAGTTGAGACAAGGGTCCCAGTGACTGGAAGATAGTGCTATACTGAGTCTAGACTTGTTTCTCTTAGACTGACAGTGGCACATCCAACCAGGGGCAACGAAAGTCGCAGAACTAGAGTTTAGGTGAGAAAATAGAAATATAGATTTAGAAGACATCAGCTTAGAGAAGACATATAAAGCCCTTAGTATACATTAATACTATGAGAAAAAAGACCAGAGAGCCACAGCATGGGCCCTTGGGTCTGCCTACATTTAGGGAGCAGCAAAAAGAGCAAGGGAAAGGAAAAAAGATGACATCAGAAAAGGAAAGTCTTGAATAAATTTAGAAGTCCTTGGAATAGGTTTGTTTCACAGGATCATTCTAAGATATTTTATTAAAAATTAGTTGATAATTACCTGGGTGAAAAGTTTGGGACAGAGGGTTAAGTGACTTGCTCAGGGGACCATGATGAAGCAGCAGCTACACATCAGCCCATCACACATGAAATCAAACTGGAAATGCAGATGCTGAGAAAGGAAAGAAAACTGAAGTGCTACAGATTACATACAAGAACTACATCATTAAAAATTGTAAGGAGTTTTAAATACATAACTGTAATTTCAAAATCATCATGACTATAAATGAAACCGGCCTTTCTGCGTTGAGAAAGAAGTAAACAGACTAACGGCAGAAAGAATGGGTGATAGTGGGTACTTTGTGAACTGCAGCTGAGGTTAGTGGTCAACTCTATCTAGTGTTGAAAGGTGGTGAGTGGGCAGGAGAGCTTACCAGTAATAAGTAAAACCACAAGAGCCTCCTGAAAGAGTTGACATAGTCACAGAATATTAGAGCTTGTGAGAAATATTTGGTAAACCATAGGCAGAGTACTTACAGATTCTCATGTGAGAAATGAATATTCAGTTGGGTCACAAATAAAACTCTCTTCTGCTTGAAACTGTTCTCATGACTTCCATAAGGGAATCTTCTCTGGTTCATTTCCTTTCTCTTTGGTTGCTTGTTCTTGAACTTCTCTTTCTCTTCCCATTTCTTAAATTCCATGTTTATCAATATGGTTCCCTAAGTCCAAGTCTGACTTCTTCTATCTATAAAATCAATTGCTTAAATTATTTTCAGAAGATATTTTCATCTTGTCTCCATTCGGTGTTTCTTCTTTGCCTATAATCAAAACCAAGCTCTTCAGTTCTCTACTCCCAATTATCATCATCTGGGAAAGCATTTCCTGATGGTGTGGGAGCTCAGATGGGGCCAATGTCTAGGGATGACACTGGTACTGGCAGTGGCTATAGGGTATGCACCACAGCTAAGTTGCCATGTCCAAAGTCTTACCTTCACTCAGCCTCTCTTGCTCAAACTCTAGATTATAATTAGTGCCTCCAAAGGTAATCTCCCATATGCCACTTGTTTAATTTTTGAAATCAGTCCTCAACACCAATTAAGGAACAGCTAACATTATAGTTAACATTTATCGATTGCTTACTATGTGCAAGTCACTGTTCTAAAAACTTTATATGCATAAATGGATTTGATCATTATTAACTCCTCTTTAAAGAAGGGGGAACTAAAGTACAAAGAAGTTAAATAATTTTCCAGCTGGTAAGTGGAGGAGCCAGGATTCAACTCAAACAGTCTAACTCCTAAGTTGGTATGAAAAAAAAAAAAAAAAAGGTGGATGGAGAGAAAGGAACACAGTACTCAGAACAAGCAAGTGGTTCAGGCAGCACTAAGAGAGGAGTTGGGTGTAAAGCAAAAGAGATGGATACAATATGCAGGTATGGACAGGGAAGCAAAGATGTCCATCTGCTAGAAAGTGACCTGATTACTCTGTCCCAGTCATTCTGCCAGACTAGTCTCCTCCCCCCTCCCTACATGCCATCCTCCTTGCTTCCTGCTAGTCCCTTCCTGCAATGCCCTTTCTGTTCAGTTTCCCTCTCCACACCCTGTCTAGCCCAGGGAAACCTCCTCTGGTGTTCACTACGTTTACTTTCCATGATCACCCATCACACTTAGAGGTATTTCACTACTCTAAATTATATAACCTTGTTCTGCTTTATATTATTTCTTAGTAGTTTCATATGTTTCCTGATTGTTCCTCCAAATCAGTGAAAGCTCCTCAAAGTCAGGGACCATGTCTTAGGTATGGTCCTTCATTAGTCCCCTTTCCCATCCCCTCATAAACTTTACCACATAAAAGGCATTCAGCGAAGACTTGTTTACTCAAACAAGTGAGAAAACTTCTGAGTGACTTTTGCATGAGTAAATTCTCAATATTTAACTTTCTATTTGTATGTGGCAGGCTACAGAGATTCATTGTTTTAAATTACATCCAGAACTTCTATTTACTAATGCAGACAAGAAAAAAAAAAAAAAAGACTATTGGCTTCCGGAAAACATTTTTTATAACATTATTATTGGCAACTCATGCTGACATAGAACGATTTCTTCATTTTGGCTGAACTTTGAACACAGATTTTCACATTCTCCAAGTTTCTATTGTAGTCAACTTTACTCTCATGCGAACTTCCTAAAATTGCCAGCTAAATCTCAATATGAAACAGAAATGGTCATGTGTGCAGAAAAATGATCTAGATTAAAAGTCCAAAGTCTATTTATATTATTGCTTTTAGTTCAAATGTTCTGCAAGTGGCGAGTCTGCAATGTTCACATGTTCACCATATGCATAAGCCCAAGCAAATCAAACAATTTTCAACTATAATTGGGTAATAATATGGCCTACCTTCTGTCCTACTATTTGAGCCTGCAATGTGAGCAGTAGCAGACAAATATCATTTATCGTTTATCAGGCCAGTATCATTCCAGAATTCATAGCACACAGTTCCCAGAATTCTGCACATGCCAATAATTGCCCCAACTTCCCATGGTCTTTGAAATGCCCACTAAAGAGGTTTTTTCTTAATGATAATACATTGTAATATTCTAATCTTGTAAAGTTATTCAATTTTATTGTGTTTAAATCCTATCTTCCAATTAGATTTCAAACTGTAAGTAAATAAACTATTTTAACATTCCTTGTACTTTGTACAACACCTAATTCCAATAAATTTAATTGACTCATGAGCAAGCCAACAAAAGCTTAAATGGCTTTTTTCCATCAGAGATTGTAGTTATTTCTTTTTTGCTATTTGGTATTCAGAGAATATCATCATCTTTATTTATAAAATTTACTTATATTTATCTTATATTTAGTCAGAGGGTCATCTAGACCAAAAAAAAAAAAAAAAAGTTAATAGAAAGCCAGAAGGAACTTGCTAGTATGTTCGATTTTTCAAATATATATTTTTTTAAATTATTGAAATACTCTTTAACCTTTATCCCAAGTCTAGTCCCATCTCAGTCAGCTTTTCTCTTTAAACCATTGCAAGACCAGTTGGACATTTTATGAAGAGCATCCTCAGTGATAACTTGTAGGGTTTACAAACATGGTAGTACTTCTACCCCATGTCTGATAGCTAAGTCCCTAATGCTTAGCAACACAGACAGTGATCTTAAAGACTATTCACATCAAGAAACTAGGAATCTATTGATTCCCACCCAGATTTTTAATGTACCTCAGCTTCCTCCATCTCCTGAGGGTACTGATAACCAGTAGAATTCCCTTCCACACTGTGTACACCAGCCAGTTGGCTTGGTCCTACGCCCCACCTCTCTTTTTTTCTTCTCTCCTCTTCTCTCCTGCCTTCTCCTCTCTTCTCCTGTCTCCTCCTCTTCCCTCCCCTTTCCTTCTTTTCCTAACTCCCTCTCTCTTTCTCTTCCTTCTTTATTTCATTCATCAAATATTTAACATTTACTCTGTGTGGAGTCCTTTGTCAGGCATTGAGGACACTAGTTAGAATTTATGGTTGAATAGAGAGATGGATATTAATAAAATGATCCAAAATTGTGATGAGTTCTGTGAAGGTAAAAAACAGAGAGAGTTATGATCACAGGTTCCAGAGATCTGATCTGATCTGGAGCGTTAAAAGTATACTTAGTTTTAAACTTAGATCTGAGTGATAAGTTACATTTACTTACTTATTATCTTTTTCATTTCTGAGAGAGAACTCTCCCCATCTCTCCACCTAGAGCCTAACGTAATGTTTTTATACCTTCTCTCATGCTATGTTAGAATTTGTCCAGGAATCAATAAATAGATATTGAAACTAGAGTTTGGATGCATATTTGATTTTCAACAAGTGTAAAGATGCTATTAGTGTAAAATTGACCTTGCTTCTCTCCCACAGACTGGTGCCTCCGTGGACACACGTCCTCCCCTGCCCCTCTTTCCTCTTTGTTTCTCTCAAATCAAACACCTTCTTGGTCTCTATCTTTTGGTTTGGGGCTGACCTCATCTGCCATACCCCAGGCTGAATTTGATTTCTGCAGGCTTCTCTACCTGTTTCCTCTTCCTGCTAATTTTCACTAAGCATCTCCTTAGCGAGACACATCAAAATTCTTACTCATTAAAGAAAGTTTCTGTTGTTGCCAATGTACTCACTATATTCTCTCCAAGGTAGAAAAGTATATTGTATTCATATTTTTAAGAGCAAGGTATGATTCAAATCAGTTTTATTTGATAAAGCTTAATGTTGGCAAGGATATGAAAAAAATAGAAATTCTAATTCAACGTTACTTACACTGTAAAATTTCGAAGTTATTGGCAGTATCTGCCAAAATCTTAAATGCACGTGCTCCTTGACCCAGCAGATCCTCTTCCAGAACATACGTGTACAGTTGTGCGAAAATATCTATAGAGGAATGTTCATTGCTTCTGTTGTAATAGAAATTTGAAAGAATCCAAAAGTCCATCACTAGGGGGTTTGAGAAATAAACAATGGTTCAATCACACACAGGGATACTTGCTGCCAATAAAAACAATAAAATAAATCAGTATGGGTTAACATGGAAAGGTGTTCACAATATATTGTTAAGTGGAAAAAATCAAGGTATAGACAATATAGTACTATGATCCTATTTCTGAAAAAAATCATAAATAGCAGTTCCGAAAGAATATGTGAATAGTCATCTTCTCTGGTTGGTTGGATAACTGGGAATATTCGTTTCTTGATGCATTACCTCTCTAATGTTTGAACTTCCAGTGAGCATATATTATTTTGTTAAACAAGTAATTGTGGCCGTATGACATTTTATATATTTAGAATGGAGTTTTCCCCCTCCTATTCCCTTCCCTTTATTTGAGCAGGTTCTGTCCTTCATTTCCTCAAGGTATGTAACAGAAAATAAAAATAACCTTTGCAGTGTTTCTGGCTTTTCTGTTCCAGAAGCATAAGCCCTTAGGAGAAAGGAATTTATTATGTGCATAAACAAAATTGCCAGACTAGAAAAAGATTCACACCTGACTGAGGTAATGAGGGCGAGTGTGAGAGGCTGTCAGAGGGACAAAAAGATCTTTTGAGTTCCTAGAGCAGAAAAAAAAAAAAAACCCAAAAAACAAAAACCCACACACCATTCTCCGTAGCTGGCAGGTGGGGCAGAGGACAATGGTAGGAATAGGTATGATTCAAAAAATAAATGTCTGTTTACAACTCATATGCCTACAGAGGCTAGACAGGTGACGTAAATGAGGTAGCACAAATGGTTGTAGAAGACCGTGAGGAGTGACGGGCTGTGGCGTCCTAGAGTGAAATGGCCCACCTGGAGGGACAGCTGTTCCCCAGAACCTGCTGACCACTGCCCAGCAGCAGTGGGGCCCCAGTGGTGCCAGACCTTCTGATTTTTCAAATCTAAACTTTAAGTTACAAACTCTTAATTTTTAATTGGCTCAATCGTCTAGATTAAACTAAATGTAACTGTCTTAGACCATGTGGAATGCTATACAAAATGCCATAGACTGGGTAGCTTATAAACAACAGAAATGTATCTCTCACAGTTCTGGAGGCTGGGAAATCCAAGATCAAGGCGCCAGAAGAGTCAGTGTCTGGTGAGGGCCCGCTTGCTGGTTCATAGCTGTCTTCTTGCTACGTCCTCACATGGTGGAAGGGAGGAGGAAGCTCTCTGGGACCTCTTTTATAAGGGCACTTATCCTATTTATGATGGGTCCGCCCTCATGACCTCAACCTCTCCAAAATGCTCCACCTCCAAAGACTACCACCTTGGGGGTTAAGATTCCAACAAATGAAACAGGGGAGTCGGGCAAGGGGCAAAAAAATTCAGTCCATCATAGTACCTGTGTGTTAAACCTAACGTACAGTCCACACAGGTGGGAACTAATCCAGGTAGAAGAGGCAGCCTCACAAAACAGTTCCTGTGCTCCAAGCATAAGCCAAGTAGCAATATCTGTGTACATCTCTCCACAGGTGCCAGTGCAGATTTCCCACTTCCAAGGCCTCTCTTCAGACCCAGAGCCATAGATATTGAATTTAAAAAAGAAATGAGGGGACAAGATGCCCCAGAGAACTTGACCCTCTGCTTTTTATTTGTCAGTACCAGTGAATAGAGACACAGAGTCAGAAATGAAATTGAGTTAAAATAATAATAATAATAATAATTAATACTATAGATTATTTTTTTATAATCCTTATAGGAAAAGCTGAGGCACTCTGCCCCGGCCCCCTGAGAGCCAGGCTTTTCTGAGAACCCAGGCCTGGTGAGTCCCTCCGCACCACTGCCCAGGGCAGGCAGGGGCCTTTGCCTCACTGCTCATTATCTCTTCCCACCAACTCCACAGCTGCTTCCTTCCCCTCCCTCCCTGCCCAAGCCAGGAAGCCCCCCGCCTCACCTTCCACCCCTGCTACCAGGGTACATGTGAAAGGCGGGCCCCTGTAAGTGAAAGGCTGGGAGCAAGAGGCAGGGAGGAGGCCCTTCCATGTCAGGGATTGTGAGAAAAATGAGTTCCTGGAATCCCCAGCTGGAACCTGTAACAAATAGAAACAACATAAGGAGGGATTTGCTTCTCTACTGCTGTGAATATTATAGTTTGGTCATACTAAATCAAGATGTGAGGACTGGCATGAAAAACTAAACCAACTCTTGATTTAAAAAAAAAAAAATACTGGGGAGAGGCGTTTTAAACTCTACCAACCTACAATCAAACCCACGGTTCTCTTCACCGCTTTCCTCTCTTTCATCTCTACTTTCTCTCCCTCATTTAGCCCACTGATTCTTACAGCTTTAGTTCACACCTGTACACAGATGAGCCAAATCCTAGACAAGCGCAACTTCTCTAGGCACCAGACGCACACTTTCCACAGCCTGGGGCACACCTCAGCCACGTCTGTCCAGAAGTTTTCCTGGAGACCTATGAGAAATTTAATAAGGAACTCCCCAGAGTTGGGAAGGTGGAAGGTGGAGGGGGAAAAGGGGAGGGGGGGACATAAAAAATGCCCTCCCCTTAATCCGGGGGAATAGGGGTGCGGATCCCCAGGCCAGGCCACTCAGCTTGGCTACCCGAACACAAGCCAAATTTCAATCCCTGAGCTGGACAGTCTTCCTCTCATCTTCCCTTTTTCTATCATTATTTTTTCAGTCATCAAGATGTGACATCTCCCAATTAATTTAGATTTCACCCTCCCAGAAACTTTTTCCTGACCCCCGGAGTTAGAAGTAGGTGCCCCTCTGCATCCCATTCGTCCCTCCCTATTACAGGTCACACGCTGTAGTATAATCCCCGGGTTGACTGCATTTCACTCTATACTTAAAGAGAGCTGGGAGGAATGAAGAAACTTAGCCATCTTCTTTACATGCCTTTTATGCAGTGAGCTTATTTCATTTTATATTCATGGTTTAGACAGTTAGGCAAGAAATACTGGGTGTCCTTATTTTCCTCAAACCGATCTTTTTGATCCCGAGCCCCATCCTGCCATGCTGGAGTGTATTTCGATCTCGGGAATCTTGGCCCTCTTGCAGGACCGAGACCCGAGGGAGGTTCCTCTGGACCTCAGTCACCAGGATCCCCCCATGGTCTCTTGGTCATCAGCTGTGCTGATTCTGGGCTATGCCTGCGGGCACTGGAATCCCAGCAAAGTCAGGAGCCACGCAACCCTTTCTCTGAGGTCTCACCACTTCCAGGGGATCAAGAGCTCCCACACCACTCCTCATCCCACCTCCCCACCCCCAAGGTGAGAGGAAACCCCTCCCTCCATCTCCAGGTTCTCTCTTACCTCTCCCTCCAGGACACCAAGTACAACTTCCTCCATGCACTTAGGCTTTTAAAAATCGCATTTAGGCTTTTAAAAATCGAAAGTCAGAAAGGGAAGTGTTTTGCCAGCAACTTCTGCTTTCTGTCCTCTGTGAGACAATGTCAGATCCTGGCTCCCTGCTTAAGTGAGGAAAGATAAAAAATAAAATACAAGAAGAAAAATATAAATTTGTATCTGAGAAAATTTCCCAGCCATTTGTATTTCATCCTTGTCCTCTCCTCTTGGCACCCCTACAGTGACTAACGCCTCCTGATCAAAGTCGTCCACATCCTAATCCATGAATGTGTGAATATGCTACCTTACATCCTAAAAGGGACTTTGCAATTGTGACTGAATTAAGATTCTTGAGATAAGGAGATTACCCCGAACTCTCTGGGTAGGCCAAATGTAACCACAAGTTTTATTAAGAGGAGGGTCAGAAAGAGACAGAAGACCTAAGGATGGAAGTAGAGGTCAGAGAGGAGACACGCTACACTGCCGGCTTTAAATGTGGAGGAAGAGGCCCTGAGCCAAGGAATGTGGGCAGCCAGCCTCTAGAATCTTGAAAAGGCAAGAAAAACGGATTCTCCCCTAGAGCCCCCAGAAAGAACACAGGCTTGCCAACATCTTGATTTTAGCCTATTGAAAGTGGGTTTGAACTTCTGACCTCCAGAACCATTAAAATAATACAGATCTTATAGGCTAAACTGCTCAGTTAGTGGTAACTTGTTCTAGTAGCAATAGATAACTAATACACGCCTGAGGGCAGGGACTATGTGTATATCCTGTAGGACCTTATAAAATGTCTTGCACAGAGTTCTCAAAAATGTTTCTATAATCGAATTCTCTGCCTCACAAATAGAAGCCTAAGAAATTGAAAGACAGTATACTGAACTTAAAATATGGTTTAATCTGCAGGATTTTGGCAGGATTGTGTTTTGATTTAAAAATGTATTGTCCAGATTTTTGCTCTCGCTCTTCTTTATACCGACAAATCACTTTTAGCAGAGCTGAAATAGAAACTTTTGTTGGACTGAAACCCAACTTCATTATTTAAAATTTGTTTTTACTCACTACACTTCAAAGAAAATAATTCCATTTTATGGCTTCATACTTAAAGCATTTTTTTCCTTAAAAAAGAAAAAAAGATTTTACAGTAGTCTTACTGGTTTTCTTCTTGAGGCCAAGTAAAATTAGATTTTACAGATAAACTCCACTTTTAATGTGTATATTTTGTCATAGGAGTCTTTCCTCATTTATCAAACATGAGTTGATTATTAAAAACTCCATCTTCCATCCCACATCTTAGAAACATCCTTGAGACAGAGGGAAGATAATCTTGACCCCCTCAGGGAAAGAAAAAAGCCACAATAACTTATTTTTATGACATAACAGCACAATGTAGTGGAAAGGTCACAAGCTCAGGAATCAGGAGACAAGGTCTCTAGGCTCCTACCGTGGGAGTTTAGTCTCCGGGTGAGTTACATCAGCTTATTCATACCCTGTTTCTCTTCCAACATTTGTAAAATGAGGAGGCCAAAAGAGATGAGCTCAAGTCTAGGCTTCTCACACATGAATGTATGGATTTTGTCAAAGTGGGTAGAGCTAGAAAAGGGCCTGGCACTCTGCATTCTCACCAGCCCCCAGGGGAGGCCGATGATGCACAACCTCAAACCACACTCTGAGAATACACTTTGAGTAACAAGGCTCCAAGGGACAGCTCATATCTGAAATTTTTTGTCTCATAAACACACGTATGTGTTCAGAGTCATGCCATTGTTCACATTTATAAAAAAACATATTTTGGAAAATTAAAAAGACCCATATTGTCCAAGTTTTAAGTTAATTATGGATTGGGATCACTGTGAAGGATTGCAGATCACTCCAAACAAACGCGTAAACACACTTTTTTTTCTCCAGCCCACTAGTTCTAGCCCTGGCCACACATTGGTTATCACTTGGTGGAATTTCCAAAACACCCGATTCCTACCCACCCACCTGACATGCACTCTGGAATACAATTCAAGGTCTGGGAGGGGACCAGTCACCTGGTTTTTCTCAAAAGCTTTGTTTGTGATTCTAATGTGCAGCAGAGGTGGAGAATCAATGCAGACCAGCTTCTCTCACTGCAAAGGCACTGCAGGTATGGCCACATTGTTTTTAATACTACTCACAGCTGTTATTTATTAACTCAGTGCATTCTTGTAGAAAGCTTAAATTATACAACTCACTTAAACATTTCTCTTATGAACTTGTAATTCCGTAAGGGTTCTCAACAAGGGAGATGATACAGAGAAATCCTCCCAGCTTCATTTGGTCCTTTTTAGAAAAAATAAAGACAATTATTGAATTATTATGCACAATGTGGCTCTAGGGAGCACACTGATTTTAAGGGAGATTTTGTCCATTTTCTCCTTTCCAAGGCCAGCAAAGTCTGATAAAGTTGGCGGAAGCTCATAGAGGCAGTAAAAGTTCCTGGAGGTTCAAATGTCAACAGAACGACTCCCCCTGGGAGCAAGTCTTTTCTAGGCTGCCAGTTGGAATCCTATCTGCACCATTTTCTAACTACAGGACTTCAGGCAATTTTCTGAACACCTGAGCTCTCTTACTGATAAAATATGACGATGATTAGGTGATGAAGATTAAAATGGTTAATGTCTATAAAGTGCTCTTTGTACAATGTTTGGTCTATAGTAATTATTATTAATATCATCTACCCCATGAGGTTAGAAGTAGAATATCACTATTTCCCTCTTTGAAATGACATTTTAGCATCGCCTCAGCAAGACCATAGCACATGTGTACTTGTTCAGAGAAGGACGGAAAGAGTAGTGTGGCGGCTGGCTGGGCTGGGGCAGTTATAAAGCCAGAAAGATAAATTGAGCCTGCTTTGTGGCAGTCCTTATAAGCTGGGCCAAAAAGTCTCTATTAATCTTGTTGGCAACAGAGAGCCATTTAAAATTTTTGAGCCAACAAATGATATGGTCATTTTTCCGTTTTAAAACAGACCAGTGTCAGGTTCAAATGGGGTGTGCAAGTATCTCCCCTCTTCTCAGGCTGCCAGAATTTCTCTGCTCTGCTTCTGTGATACTGCCACAGGATTTGCATTTGCAGTTTGTGGTTTCCCGAAGCAAAGAAGGACTCTCAAACCACTGATGTTTCCTTTTCTGCCCCAAGAGGATGAGAGTAAACCAAACTTTGAAGACTTATCGTACAGTCTGAGAACTCTCAGCCGGCTACAGCTCTGGAGTAATTTTATGTTTCCCTTAAATCTTAAAACAGGTGTTTGTATTATCTAAGGCAGCGGTCTCCAACCTTTCTGGCACCAGAGTCCGGTGCTCCTATGAAAATCTGATGCCTGACAATCTGAGCTGTAGCTGAGGCGGTGATGCTAGCACTGGAGAGAGGCTGCAAATACAGATGAAGCTTGCTCACTCACTGCTCACCTCCTGCTGTGCGGCCCAGTTCCTAATGGGCTGCGGACCGGTACCGGTCCTCGGCCCAGGGTTGGGGATCCCTGATCTAAGGCATTTTGGAGATTTATATTCCAGTCCCCTGGCAAGTCCAAATCAAAGTAAAAGAGCAAGGTGACTGGGAATAATGTCATGGACCTCCCAGGAGTAGCTGACACCCTCCAGATGCTATAGGAATTTCATGTAATTGGGAGAAATTGGTAGCCTGCTCTCTAGTAGCTCATTGGATTAGGGTCAAGGAGTTTACAACTGAGACTTGGGGCTTGGGCAGATTTGGTACAGAATGTGAAAATTTTTATAGGCTGAGTATTTTACCCCAATCATCTCCCACACGTTAAAACCAGAGTGTATAAAATTACATAGCCTGACTCTGGACTTCTACTTAAGACAAAACATTCAAGTAAAAGAAATATATTTCTTCCAACTCAGAAGTGGGAGGTATTTGGGAAGTGGAGTCAAAGTAATGTAACTTCTAAACCTGGTTCTTCTCCGATGTGAGGAAAGTGATTTAACACTTAAATCTTTGTTCTCGCATAATAAATGGTAATAATAAATTCTCAATCATCCAGATGTGCTAAAGTTCAACAAATGCTAATTGGTGCTTACTGTGTGCTAACCCCTGCGTTTTATTGCCTACATCATCATAACGGTATTGACTAGGTAAATCATTAACCTCATTTGCCGACAAAGATACTGAAGCACAGAGAGGTTAAATAACTTGCTCAAAGCCACAAGCTTGAAAGTTGCAGATCCAGGATTCAAACACAAAATCTGGAATCTGTGTGGGTGCAATAAAATGCAGTCATTGCCCTGAACAAGCTGAGAGCCAAATGGGGAGGAATAGAATGTGTACAGATATGCTTACAGTACAGGTGCACATTCAGGACATTCAAATGACGGTGACGTTGAGGGAGAGGGTCAAAGGGCTTCTGAGAAGAGTGGTGTTGGAGATGGGGCTGAAGAGGTGCGTGCATAGGGTTCTACCTGGCAGAGAGTGAAGACGTTTTAGATGGAGGGAACGAGCGTGAACAAAAGCATGAAGGCAAATATTGGACATATTTGAAGAGGGTCACTACTGTGCTGTAGTAAAGGAGTGTCACAGAGGGCTGCGGATAGACTCCGCAGAAGCCAAGAGAAGTAATAAAGGTTTGAACCAGCCAGTAGGTGAAAGAAGAGAAAGTAGAAAGAAATTTAGAAGACATTACTGAAAAAGAAGGCCAAGGATTTGGCTACTCTTTAAGACTATGTCTAATTCAACTTTGTTCAGGGGTGCCCAGCCTTACATCTGGCACATAATAGACTCTTAAGTCATGTTTCTTGAATAGATAAAAGGGAGAAAGTGTCAAAAAACAACCAAGGATGGGAGAGAAAGTAGACTAAGGATAAACAATTCAATAAAAACATAAAAGAACTTTGAGGTTTTACACATGAGTAAATGGTGGGTCTGTGAACTTAGATAGAGAAGTCAAAAAGGGAACCTCGTTTGGAGGAATACCAGTCTACCTCAAAAGGTTCTGGCAAAGGTTAAATCAAATGAGGTTAGTACAGTGCTTCTGTACTCTATCTGAGATACATGTTTGCCTTTAGTCACTAAACGTTCTTCAACATTCTCTGTGTCATGTATTCACTCAAGAAATATTTTATGAACATCTATAACCTGTGTTTTAAAGATGAATATAACAGAATACTTGTCTGAGAAGCTCCCTGTCTAATGGTTGAGGGAGAAATGAAATAGAGTGATAATGATTATAGTAGCCAATATTTATTGGATATTTACTTTATGACAGGCAAATGTATTTGTGTATTGATTCATAACAATCCTATAAGGTGTATATTATTACTACTGGTGGTAAGTGGAATAACAGCCCTCCCAAATAGGACCAGAACCTATAAATATGTTGTGTTATAAGGCAAAGAGAAATTAAGCTGCAGATAGAATTAAGGTTGCTAATCAACTGACATTGAGAAAGGGAGAGTAGCCTGGATTACCCAGGTGAGCCCACTATAATAACAGGGCCTTTAAAATTGTGAGGGGGTGGGGAAGCAGAGTCAGAAAGAGATGTTATCATGGGAGTGATGGTGGAGTAATGTCAAGTCTTGGCCCAACATCGTTGTGAGGGAACTATAAATCAAGGAATATAGGCAGTCTCCAGGAGCTAGAAAAGGCAAAGAAACAGAGTTCCCCCTAGAGCCACCAGAATGAACACAGGCTGGCCAACACATTGATATTAGCCTGGTGGAAAAGACCTATTTTGGACTTCTGCCCTCCAGAAATGTAAGATGATACATTTTTGTTATCTTAAGCCACTAAGTTTATGGTACTTTGTTGTAGAAGCAATAGAAAACTAATACACTGTTCTAAATTTGTATTAGTTAATAAAATGTATTAGTTAATAAAAACTTAAAAATTTATTTTATAAATTTTTATTTTCAGGATGAGGAAATAGGCACAGAAAACTTAAGTTGCTCGTCCAAATCTTGATTACTTAACATTGTTCTGTGTTGGGGACTTCCTGGTTTTTTTTCCTACCTCTCTCTCCACTTTTTCCTCAGTGTTATTGCAAATTCCTCTACTCCTATCCAATCTCTAAATTGGGAATTTATCCTAGATAGTCTTCTCTTTTTCTTTGAATTCTTTTTCCTAGGTGATCTCATACATTCCCAGAGTTTTAAATACTGTTTATAAGCTGATTACTCCCCAGATGATATTTCTAATTGGGACCCTGCCCTGAGCTCGATACTAGTAAGCTTGTCACCTGCCAACTTGACATCTTTATTCAGGTAACTTACAAACATTTCAAACTTAACATGTTCAAAACAGCATCAATTCTTACAAAATCACTTTCCTACTCCCACATTCAATTACATTTGTCTGAAGTCAGAAAGTTGAGTCAACTTTTATTCTTCCTCAACCTCCACATTCATCCCACCACCAGTCCATCCATTTTTTGTCTGCCTTCACTACTACTAAACTGGTCCAAACCACCACTCTGTCCCGCCTCAGAAACCACAGTGGCTTCCCAACACTCCTCTGCTTTTTTCTTGTTCCTCTATAGGTCTGTTTTTCTCACCACAATGAGAGTGTCCTTCTGAGCCAGTAAATTAGTTCTTGCCATGTCCTGCTTAACACTCTTCAATGGTTTTCCAGTGTACTTAGAAAAAGATCCAAACTCCTTTGCAATGGCTCATAAGGTTCCACACAATTCAGCTTCTGCCCACCTCACCAACCTCACCTGCAAGCACTGCTCCTCATTCGTTCACCTTTTTCCAACACTGGGCTTCTCTCAGTGCTCCAACTCCCAAAACTCTTTCCTGCCTCAAAGTCTTTTTATCTGCAGCTTCCTTTTTGTGGGGTGTGTACACATACACACCTTTCACCTATTTCTCGTTCTTCAGTTTTCAGGTTAATTTTTTTTTTCTTAGAAAGGCCAAAACTAACCACATTATCTAAAGTATTTTTACCCCACCACCCATCTCCTCCCCAACCTGATTTTCTATCTCACTCTCCATTTTTTTAAGCACTTATTACAACTTGCATTTTGGTTATGCGCTTTTGTTTTGTTTATCTTTCTAGAATGTTCATTCCATATGGGCAAGGACTGTGTCTGTAACCCCAGAGCACTATGCCTGACACATAGTAGGTGCTCAACAAGTATTTGTTGACTACTGAATAAATGTCATATGTACAAAGTTATCAATGTTTAAAATGATACTGATATTCTATCATTATCTAACAATGCTACAACTACTTGAATAGTGAATTTGAATTTAAGTCAACAAATTATCAATAGCCAGTTGAGTTGTATTTTATAATAACATGTTATTCCATTGATTATACTTATCTATACATTAAATCAACTATGTATTTAAAAGTAAAATTTCATGTTATGACAAATTAGATTTTTTTTTTACCTAAAGACCTTTTGAATCAATTAGCTTCTTTTTACTTTTACTTTACTCTTGTGATAAAACCACACAGTGCAAAGTCAGAGAAAGGAAATACATATTTAGAATAGACCAGATCATCACACATCGTATGTTTTCCTCAAAGATGGAGGTGCTGAAGTTTATGGACCAGATATGGTTTATAGGAAATCCCCAATGAGAAATAAAAATAGAATATAAATAATTCAAATTATACATAGCAAATGACTAATGCTCCTCAATTAGGTATTTGGAGATGAGCAAACAAATGATAAAATATAGTAGCAGGCAAATGAAATAATGTTGATATATTTAACCTCAAATATAGCTATGTTTAAAGTATTCCAGTCAGAAAGGAGCCTACTCCTTTGAAAAATATCTGTGGAATCTCCCTCCATCCTTCATTGAAGCAACACATACTCGATCCCCCAAAGAGGACAAATGGAGATGTGGGATCTGTAAGTCTGAGGAATAATGTTCAATTAGAACATTTTTATTTTGAGGCTACAGCATGCTAGGTGTTTTTGAAAACAGTGAGATGAAGCAATCGTAATATCTGATTTTAGATAGGTTACAATCTGGGAAAACAAGGCAAAATATGCAAACAGTCAAGCAACACATCAGGATCAGAGATTCTATAAGGCAGTACCAACTGACCATATATGCACCCTCAAGAGACAGACATGGTGTCAAGTTATGGCTCTGAATCTTCACCAGCTGGACAACTTTTATCAAGCTATATAACCACAGAGCTTTAGTCTCTCTTTTTAGAAGAGGATTATAGAAGCATACCTATGTGTCAGGGTCACGAGAGGATAAAATGAGATTATCTATGCGGAATGCTTAGCAGTGAGCATGGCACAATGTAAGAGCTCATTAAACATTAGCTATTGTTATTTTAGTCTTTTGTAAATTATATGAATAATTGTTTATACAAATGGAAATGGAGAAAAGCCTTTGTTTGGAAGCATTATTGGAAACAAACTGTTGTTATAAGGAATTTATCGTAAACTTACTAATATTATTGGGACAAATCCCACTGTAATTTGTGCCAGAGTTTGTGAGTTTGAGGTAGCATTTTTTGGAGTTAGAAGGTTCTTTTCTTTTGAGATGCCTTTCTTTTAACTAAATACTGCCACATGGCAAGAGGTAGAGAGATCTTTTTTATGATCAAATGACCTAATGTACAAATGTAACTAGTCAACAAAAACTTATACCAAAGAATGCAAAATATCACATATAGTCCTTGCCCCTTAAAAATGCGTGCGTGCATGTGTGCGTGTGAGTGTGTATGCGCGTGTGAGTGTGAATGTGAGTGTGAGTGTGCGTGTGTGTGTCTGGGTGTCTGGGTGTCTGGTTAACTTTAAGAAAGTTTCAGTTTCCACATCTAAAAAATAGGTTTGCATATTTTGTCTCTAACACTTTCAACCTTTCCAAACCCTTCCTTCTTCACCTGATTATTTCAAGGACCACCGTATTGGTGAGATACTGCCTACTCTCCTTGAGAGATTTAGAAATCCATGATCCTTGGGATTCAGCATGGACTAAGAACTCATCATAGTTCTTAAAACTAGAAGCTTGACTATTTTTAAAAAGAGTCGTCTGTACCATATTTTAAAACAATTTGGAAATTAATGGAATTTCTTAAACAAACTGTGTCTTGATTTTTTTTACAAAACGTTTGACAAAGTTTCTCATGGTATTTTTACAAATAGAATGATGAAAGCTAACATACTGATTAGGTGGAGGTGCAGTCAACTGAATAAAACTTTGAAAGAATATTGATTACTGGTTCTGAAGAAAGTTTACTTAATGGCACACACCTACTCAGTCTTTGTCCTTGGCCCTGTTAGGTACAATATTTTCCACTAATAATGTGAAAGAAAATGACATGTAATTGATTAACACAAGCAGAAATTAAAAATGATCCTGCCCATCTTATAAAATTGTATAAAATTTTTAAAAACCACTTTAAACAAATTTAACCCAAGTTCTACATTTAGCCTTGGGATAGGAAATTCTGGGCTTCAAATCAATTCTTGTTCAATAGATCTGAATATACAGTTAATTACAAGCACAAAATCATTTGCAAAAAAGTTGTGATTGCTTTTTAGCTAACTTAGCTTTAGGTATTAATAGGAATATAACACTCAGAACTCAGAAAGTAAAATGCCTCGGCACTGATGAGATAATATCTTGTGTTATGTTCCAGAGAGAGATGTAGGGGGGCAAACAACAACAACAACAACTAGACTATGTCCTGGAAGAAGAGACCAAATGTTGGGGGATCTGGAAAACACTAAGGTCAAAGGCTTTCTGGGGATGTGTAACTTGATGAGGACAAAGACTGGCGGGGCCGGGGGAGGGACATGGTCTTCAGTTTTTCTGGGCCCTCACAGAGCAGAGGCTGTAGAATTGCTTCCTTTACTTCACAACATAGGGCCAGAACCAGGGTCTAGGGAGCTGGTAAAGCAGGTTCCATCTGGCTCAGGATGAGAGAAAACCAACAACCACTGAGCAGACTCTCAAAAAGTGAACTCTCTATCACAGGCTAGTCTTCAATAAAGATTGCATGTTTTCATCAGTGATCTTGAAGGGAGTTTCTGTTTACCTGGTAAAACTGGATAGGTAAACTCTGTTTCCTTCTAACTCTAAGTTTATATAATTTATTTACAAAGTAAGACAAGAAGTTAAATCATATAGACACTAGCCCCTCACAATGTACTTATTTTCACAAACATGAGGTAAGGCAAGAGGAGGAGGCGTCCATGGGCGTCTTATTGTCTCAATTATTTACCTTTTGTAGCGATTGTTTTGCTTTGGTCACTATTGTAGCCAGACTGGAATTTCTGTCTGGTTATACTCCATTCATGGAGCAGTGAAGAGCTCCAGAGTCAGAAGGCCTGTGCTTAAATTCTGGTTTTACACAATAGGTTTGGAGCACCTTATGTAGCCTTAAGGCCTCAGTTTCCCATATGTAAATTAGGAAAAATAATAGGCCTGCTCATAGGGTGCCTCTGAGGATCAAATGAGATAGTGCATGCAAAGCACTTAGCGCAGTGCCTGCAACATAGCAAACCTTCAGTGACTGTTACCTGTGGTTATATTACTGGTACTAATAAATTGTACCCTCCTTTGCAGTATAGCTTCTGGATTTTACCTTCAAATTTGCTCTAGCCTATTTTAGCAGCTAAGTAACTGAGTTTGTTTTGCAAATTGTTTTGCTTCGGGAATAGAATTTGAACATATGGAATGGGGCTTCTTAAACAGATGATAAAGGGCAGTATGGTGCAGTGGTAAGAGCAGGAGCCTGGTCCCAGTCTTCCATTCAAAGTGACTCTGTAATTGGACAATCATTTATGTTCTGCATAAGAAAAATGAGAGTAGACTGAATCATCTTTATGCTCTTTCCTGGCTAAAATGTTTCATCTGAAATGGGGCCGTGAATGGAAAAGAATAATAAACCATGAGGATAGACAGAAGAAATGGGAAAACTGAAAAGCCTAAACACTGACTATTTAAAGTAGTCTGTGTCTCAAAATACCCCCTTTACAAGTTTCACTATGTAATTAATGGTCCTTGTGAGTGATATAAAACAAGGCAATAATAACCATGTCTTCCAATTATAAATTACTAAAATTCCCCTAATTTTTATTAAAGGTGTACTTCATTCAACTGAAGGGATATTAAAGGTGGCATCTGCCAAAGATTGTCACACTAATTCTATATAGTTCCTCATTATAGGCCTGCATGCTATGGAAAGTGGTCACAGCTGAATGGAATAGAAAGTGGCCAGCTATATAACCCTGCTCTGTTTTTTTATTTGATTTACATTGAAATTCTATAATTGGTTATAGGATCAAGAACAGATGAAAAATTTTAAATCCTTTTATTGCCAGATGGCCACCTGAAGCTTTTTACTCTATGTCAGAGCCACATATTCTCTGAATATCACATAGAGAGCCCCAGTAACCAAAGGCACAAGTTTTACTCTCCCCATTCTTTCCTTCTCTCCTCTATTCTCTTCCCTCAATTTATCTAGCACCTTCAGTGTGCATTCACTGTGCATACAAAGAACAAGACGTATTTCCCGATTCAAGGAATTCATCGTCATAGAAGAAACAGACACGTAAATAGGCAATCCTAATACAATGGGCTAAGTGTAATGTAGTAAATACGTTCAGAGCTATATGGGAGCATTAGAGGAGGGCCGTCTAGCCCAGATGAGGAGTTAGAGAGGAGGGAAGGCAATTAAATGATAGAGAAGACTCAAGGGATGACGGGAACTGATCCATAAGTTAAGTAGGAACTAGCTGGAAGTGGGTCAGAATTCCAAAAAGAGGGTAGAACATGAACATAGGTATGACAGCACGAAATACCATGGTGACTACCAAGTACACTATAAACAGTTCCACATTGCTGAATCACAGAGTGCAGGGCAAGAGATAGGAAATACAGACTACAGAGGTTGACATAGACTGAACTAAAAAGATTGATTTGTGTGATGCTAAGGAGCCTAGCGCGATCCATGGACCAACAGTATCAGCCTCACCTGGGAATTTATTGGGCATGCAGATTCTCAGGTCCTGTCCTAGACCTACTGAATTAGGAATTGATGTCTCTACTGGAGATTCCAATGTGAACTACAGTTTGAAAAACACAGGCCTAGACTTTATCCACTAGTAGGAAGGGAACTTTTTGAAGATTTAAGAAGAGAAACATGGTCAGACTTGCATTTTAAGTCTCTGCTCGGAATCCTACTTGCCTGTTAAATCCCTTTCCCCATCTACTGCAAAGACCTCATGGTGATCTTCTAGATCAGAGCAATCTTAAAACTTTATGGTGTCCTGAGCCAAGCAATATTGATAGTAGGGGCCCAGCTTAGTAGCTATTTCTGGAAGACCATTTCCATGACAAAGTGTGTCTTATATTAATCCCAACCAAACAGTGCTACTAAATGAAGAGGATTCTAACAAAATATCTGCTAAAAGTTCTAGCCGAAAGGTCAAATTCCTTTAAGCATACCACTGAGTTCTGCTACCACAATGTTGTCAGTACTTCGATCCATAATACCACAAGTTTTACTCACCTCACACCAATGCTTTGGAACTTTGTAAACATCAGTTTTTCTTCCTTCCCAAGTTCCTGAATGCAATAGCCAAAAGAGATTCCACCCAATACCTGATCTTGTGTCTACATCTTGGTTTAGTACTTTCACTAATCCTAGAAAAACAATTTGGGAATATAAAATCAAATGCACATTTCCCTGCCTTTGATTTTAGAGATTATTTTTCTAATGAAAGGCCATTCGAGAATATGGACTGTCATTGAGGAAGCAAAGTCAGTTATATTTTCTTACGTATTTAAAAAACTATAGAGCTGGATAGAATCAAGCTACTGAAGAGAAATGTCCTGACAAAACTTGATCAGAGATATCTTTATAGGCTACAAAAATATATTTGATACATTTTGATATATTACCTCTTCAGTCAAAAATTACACTAATTTTTTTATTAAAAATCTTATGTAGATACCATACATATGTAAATTTTGAGAAATTTGTCCATCTTAACCATAACCCTCTAATTTCCAACCTTTATTTTTAGCAATGGAATTATTTTTTTAAGCACCATTACACCATTTTCTAACATATAAAATAAATAAAAGTCAAGTTGCTCTGGTTGAAGCTCAGAAACAGGAGAACAGGACACCTCTCAGCACTGTAGTTATCCCTTTTGGCGTGCTCTGGGACCTCTCCAGGGGACCATTGTTTTAGAATATTGATCTAATTTATTCCTAGCAGGAGTGGATAATCCCACTTCATTAATAAGGCTGATAGTAACTGTGTCAGAATTCTCCAGAGAAACAACCAATAGGATGTGTACATGTGTGTCCTAACCCACCTAGTCAGGGTGTGTGTGTGTGTGTGTGTGTGTCATATATACCCATACATAGAAGAAGGGAGATTTATTGTAAGGAATTGGCTCATATGATTGTGGGGGCACTGGCAAGTCTGAGATTTGCAGGGCAGCCCAGCAGTCTGGAAATTCCAGCAGGAGTTGATGTTACAGTCCTGAGTCCAAAGCCAGTCTGGCGACAGGACTTTCTCTTTCCCCCAGGGACCTCAGTCTTTTCTCTTAAGGACTTCAACTGATTGTTCAACAGCCTATGAGGTAATCTGGCCCAAAAGCCTTACCTCGCAGAGATGATGGTGACAAAAAGAAACAATTGTCCCTTTGAAGACATTTTGAATTCTAAAAAGAAAGTCAATTAAAAGCTGGCAAGGGGAGTAAAGACTAGAAAACAGACAAGCCAGGAGACAGGAGTACAGAGATGACCAAGGCAGAAGATGATTTCACAATTTGATAGCGCTGTCTAACAAGAAAAAGAGAATTATAATACAATGCGATAAATATTACAATAGCAAGACACACAGAAGACCAAGGGAACACAAAGAAGAGGTACTTAGAAAGTGATTAAGGATGGCTTTCTGGATGAGACCACACCAATAGCTGAGGCATAATAATGGCAGAGCGACACAGAAGGGATCCATGGAAGTGACATGATGATGCCCTAAAACTAGAACTGGATCTCAAGGAAACTTCTAGAAACCATCTAGTTCTCAAATTACGTCATGATTGAAATATAGCCCAGATACGTGTGTCTGTGGTTATCTTTACAGTTGGCTGACTTCTAGTTCTGTTGCTGCTACATTGTTCCCAGGAAGCCCTGGATACCACTTTTCCTTATTCTTTTTCTATATGTATTTACAGTAAGACCCCATTACTTGAGACAATCAAGATAGTCACTGTTACCTGTAATCTGAAAACCAAACGTGCTACTTTTGGTTAACTACTTATATAAAGAAGCTTCACAAGTTGAAGCCAAAACAACCTAAAAGCCAAAGTTTGAACTCGGGATAAATCACAGTGTCCTTAAAATTCAAATTTTCTCAAGTTCAAGGAATAATTTCTATTATAACTGTTAAATGTCTAAATGTCATTTTTCATGTAATTTTTTTTATAACCCTTAAAAGATTTTACTTACATATATTGTGATTGATATGTAATAGACAAACCAAGGGGAATTTATACTCTCTTCTCTTTCAGTTAGAGATGGGAAACCATGAGTCAAGAATCAAAATGAATGGCCCAATTTACTATACCTCAAACCATTTTCAAATGTTAATTAAAAATTTCCACAGAACACCGAATCAAAATGAAAATTAAATATATACATTACACATACTCACACTTTATGAAAACCAGAATTGGATCTCTATATTTTCAAACCTGCTCTTAACTGGTATTTTATTTGGTTCAATATCTCCTTCCACTTGGAGTTCTTCAGCTGTCAGACTACTACATGCTATAAAAGCAACACAACATCGATAACTACTGAAGAAATGAAGAGAAATTTATTTCCCTTTATAGATTAGTTAAGCCATTGGTTACAGTAATCGTAGCAAAAAAGCAGTGTTAGTAGCACTATCAATTGTGCAAAATTATTTGTGAATGTTATCTTACAAGAGATAAAATTGAGTTAAAATTTTGAGCATCCTAATAACTAAGATGAATTCTCAATTTACCACACACAATGTAACATACCCAATGCAAATATATGCAAATTAGAATTGTATTAACTTGAAAAGGCTGACTTTAAAATATTAAAGTTTCACTTTCGGCATAAATTTAGAAATAATGTAAATTTATTTTTTAAATCTTGAAGAATTACAATTTTAAGCTGGAGAAGAGGTGAATGAATTACCAACTGTGTTTATGTTATTGGCACATTTTTGGGCCACTGTCAGTAGTAAACATTTCAGTCAGTCCTGTGGGAGCATTTAGACATGAAATATGCAAGTTTTAAATTTTGCCAAGTCTTCAGAAACACATTATTCTCATAAAATTTCACTGTATTATGTTTTCTCTTATTTAGTCATATGTCTATACCATTCATGTCAATAAAGTTTCTTTAATTTATTGACTGGCACCTGGGTCTTAAGGGGCAGAAGAGAAAGTCAGAAAAATTTATGTTTCAGGCTATTAAGTTATGATGTTTAATTCTGTGTCAACTCGACTGGCCTAAGGAATGCCCGGATATCTGGTAGAACGTTATTGTGTGGTGAGGGAAGAGATTAGCATTCGATTTGGTGGGCATCATCCAATCCACTGAGGGCCTGAATAGAACAAAAAGGCAGC
>NW_011888796.1:12793637-12801528 GCF_000151845.1 Pteropus vampyrus | reverse complement strand
TTCTCTGCCTTTTTTGGTTATGAAATCCTTTGACAATCTAAAAGGAACTATGAATCTAACCCCCAGAAAAATGCATATTTGCACATGTATACCCCATTTTGCCTATAAGAAGTCTTATTTATATATACAATTTTTATGGCATGGAGTCCAAATAAGCAAGTACATACAGTCTACTACTACCCCTATTACCCTATTACCCAGCAGTGCAGCAGGCAATCACAGCCTATGATGTACATGTGTAGATAGAATGTGGTCCTGGGTTCAAATTTGTTTCAATTACCCTTCCTACAACACTCTTAAATGTTCTGGGATTTTTTTTTGTATTCCCCCAAACTTTAGACTGTTAAACCAAAGATGAAATATGATTCTTCATGTTACAAATATTTACAAATACTCTTTTTGGTAACCATTAGAGAGCAGTAATGACAAGGAAAACAAGTTAAAACACAAACAGAACAAACCACTCAGTGTGCTAAATTTCATACAATAAAAGTAAAATATGAGCAAGCTAATCAAGGGTATTTTTTTCTCTTAAAATAGTTTCTTAAATAAATTTTTACCAGGAAACCACATCGATACACATACAATACACACACAGGCATACATATATACACATGCACATATATAGGCTTACGGAGCCAAGCTCTGAAATTACATGAACATACACAGAATTTTGAATATTGTTTAAGACTATGCCTTTCTTTAAACAGCAAGATTTGAAAAATCTAAAGTATAAGAACTTTTGGGTGAGTTTTCAGTTAGAAAGCAACTCTTAATTTAAAATAAAAGTACAAAATGGTTTCTTTAACTAGAAGTTTCATCTATTCAACTGCTTGTTATACATATATATGAAAGAGTATTTACTCACAGGATTACTCATTCAGAAAATATAAAATGTGAGTTGGAATATATCACTAAAGGAAAAGAAATCCCTATTTTAAAGACACTTGAGAGCCATAAAAATCATTATTTTCTCTAGTAGATGAAGAGCTAACAGCAATGGGCAGAGCCTGAACTCTCAGATTTCCTGTTACATTAATGGGGATGGAAAACTTCTTAATTTTATGAAGTTAAGATTAGAGCAAGTGTTAACAAAATAAAGCCAGATACACACATTTAAAAAAATTCTGATACCAGTCCATTAAGGGAGCAAGGGAATTACTAGAAATAACTCTCAAATTCTTTCCCACCAATACTTAAATTCTTTTTACAATGCATGTTTGCCAATAATTATGAGAAGAAAGAGGAAAACAAGGAAAACAAAGAAATTACTGTATGATAGGTATTGTTTTGTTTGTGGGTTCCCTTATGAACAAATATATATTTTTTAAATTTTATATTCTCAATGTTAGACTTGATATGTTTATAATTGCATTTGAAGTGATTTCTAGAGGCTTGGAAAACAAGAATCATCTTCATTTTTTTAAATTCTTTTTTGAAAGAAAATTCCTCTAAGATTTATCTTTTTACCATCAGTCCACATCCATCTACATCCCTCCCCCCAATCTCTGTCTCTCATCCACTGCTTCTACCTGACTTGTGATCTATGAAAAACACCTTTGACTTGCATCTCTGGTTTGAGTTCTGGTTCTGTTCCTTAAGAGCTCTGGAAAAATCTCCTTAAATAGGGGTTCCCAACTGGGCTTCACTCTATCAACATCATCTGGGAAGCTCTTGAACTATTAAAGCAGAGTCTTGGAGGTTGAGCAGGGTGTGAAGCTCGTGAATTTATTTTATGAAAAACTCTCCTAGGTGTTGGGAATGAAGGCTTAAGTTTAAGATCTACTTGCTAGAACCTCTGAATTACTTTCCTAGTTGTAAAGTGCCAAGTCAATTTTATAGGGATATCATGAAGGTTAAATAAGGTAATGTATGGGAAAGGGCATTAGAAATAGGAAAAACAAATGCAATACAAGGCATTATGAATTAATATTTTTGTGGGATTTAGAATAGAATAAGATCATTATTAGTCATTTCTGCAGCAGCCACTACACACAGAGAATTAGAAACAAGCATGTCAGCACTGAAGATCTTCTGAAATGTTTGCAGTCTGAAATCTTAGGGTATACCAGAACACGAGTTTAAAAACACTTTAAAGGGATTTTAAAACCAACAGACAAAATGTTTTTACTGCACTTTAAAATAAAAAAGCCTAAAAATAAATTTCACCCTTTCTGACTTCTTGGATTACATTAAGACTTTATTGTGGGAATTGGCTTCTCAAAAACCCAGTCTTCTAGAAAACCAGAGAAACATTGGAACTCTTTGAAGCCAAACGAAAAGAAAGAAAATTGATGTGCAGATATCAGTCTCTGTCTTTTTGCCTGAGTTGTTTCCTGGAGCTATAATAAATGAGATGCTAAGAGAGATTTACTAACTTGGCCCCCATTTTGTGCATTTTGTATTGCAGGGGGATAAATGGTATTCTAATGGCCTGGAGAAAATACTGCAGGAAATTGCTGAGCCCTGGAGACTTTCTAACTCCTTATAATTTCCGGTATAAAATGTTCACCTACAACTTTGAAGTCCTCAGAGGGATTAATCTACTTAAGCTAATGCAAACAGAGAGGATGGTAGAAAGGGACTATTATTCTAACATGATTGTAATTATCATGGTGGGAACAACATAGGCTTTACACTCAATCCATCATAGACATTTAATTTTCCTCTTTCATTAAAATAGAGACAGTCGAAGTTTATTTCTTCACTCCTGGAGAAAATATCACCTAATAAGCTTGTAACCTAAATTCATGACCTGTGATCCATAATTCAAGCTCATTTGTTCAACAACACTTTGCATTTTCTGGTTCCTGTTCCTCTGTAGCCCCTTAGAATTCATTTCTCCAAACACCCTTCATTCCATATGGAATTCTTGTGTTTTTTTTTTGTTTTTTGTTTTTTGTTTTTTTTGCATGCAACAGGTTGTATAGTCACCTGGCACATGCAGAAGTGATCTGGTGCACGCAGAGACGATGTCATGAGCACCCTGTCATCACCCATTCTCTTTCTTCTCCGTGGAAATTCCGTTAGCAACTTTTCATACTTCAAAATTCAGCTCAAGCATCCTCTCTCCCCTGGCCTGATTTAGCTGGTGCCCAGCCTGATTTAGCTGCTTCTCTTCTAGCATTTCCTATCATCCTAGGCATGCCTCTGCCTTCAGAACACAATAGAGACAAAAATGATTTCCCCATCTCTCTCACACACTAGATGCTAAGGTCCTTCAGAACTGTGCCTGATTTGACTTTGTATCCACAGCACTTAGCTCAGGGTCTGAGACTTAGCAGGTGGTACAGATGTTGGTTGGTCAAAGGAATGAATGTAAATGAGTGAATGATATGTTCTAAAGATATGTTACATAAAATCTCAGAGAATCAATTATGCCACTTCCAAGCATTGCAATTACTGTATATTTTCTAATTTATTGTATAGCCAGATTTTTTTTTTTTTTTTTTTTTTGAGGTGGAAGGTGAACTCCACCTCTTTGGTAAGCAAGTAGGTAATAAAAGAAGTCACCTTGGATCATTTTCCTTGTTCTTTAAACAGTCATTTGAATCATTCTTACATGTTACGCAAATGTAAATGAAGCTCCACTGCCTATAGAAAAAGCCATATGAAGACTACTCCCCTTTGGCATGCAAAATTTCAAGAAGGAGTGAACTTACTTGTATAGGATCCCTGGACTTTGGGAGATAATAAAAAGATACTGTAATTGTTGGTTAAACCAGGACTGAACTCATAGAGAAGAGCAACAGGGATCATGAACTGAGAGATGGCATATGCCAGAACTGCCTCAACACGGCCTCAGGGCACATTTGCTCCCGGGGCAAGTATCTATATATGAACCAAAGGAGTTGGTCATTAAGAGCTGTAATAGAGGAACCCGGGCCTTCTCTTGGCATGAAGCTTCTCAGTGGCGAGCTTGTGAGTCTCCTCACTGCTATGACTGGGGCATGTCTTCAAACCAGCACCAATAAGAAAAACTAAATAGAGTAGTCATAACCCACTCCCTCATCTCCTACTGTAGCTCCTGTGCCAGAAGCTATGGATCAATTACACCCTTTTCTGTTGCTGTTTCCCACTGCAGAGCTTAGGAAGTCAAAGATAGGACTTACTCCCCAGCTCTTTTGCAGGTAGGGGTGGCTATGTGGTCTAGCTCTTGCTCAAGCATGATACATAAGCAGAAGTCTCCCAGGGAACTTCTGATTAAGCTTTTGTTTCCTTTATAAAATGGTGAAAGACATATCTGGCTCTTCCCTCCCTCCTTCCTTCCTGCCTTGAATATATGCTAGTTGCTTGAGCTTCAGCAAGTATCTTGTAATCAAGAGTAAACAAGCTATCACATTATATATGGCAAAGCAAAAAGACAGAACTTAGGATATTGATACTATCATGGAGCTGCTATATCTTCAGACTTTTTGTCACTTAAATAAAATTAAAAAACGACTTTTTTTTGTTTAAGCAGTTAGATTATCTGCTACATGCAATTAAAGCATTCTTAGCTGATACAACATTCACACCTGCATCAGGCATCAGTAACCACAAGTGGTACCTAGACACGTGAGGGAGGCAGCCTGTCCTCAGCAAGACATCCGGTTGAGTGCTACTCAGTGCAGAATGGTGCTCTCACGTGCTACCCTCTGGGACACCAGGGGGATGTTCTTTTCAGCCAAACAAAGGACACTAGGTTTAAGTATGTTAATTTTTAAAATTCAGGTTTGAAGAGCAAAGCCCAGTATAAAAAAGCAACTATGGACCACATTAACAATTAAATGAGACAATTCTTCCACAACCTCTCTCCTTCTTGACCTTAGTGTGAATGTTAAATATGGACTTAACACCAGAAAGTAAAGGCAAATGTTTTAATGTTATATATGGAAAGAAAAGGGAAATTGAATTAAAAAAAAAATCTACTGACATAGGAATCTCAAATCCTAAGAATAAGTAGTAAAATATTTAGGTCAAATACAAACCAAATTGTTAATAGTGATTACCACTTGACTGTAATTAGAGCTGGAAGGAAATGATGCAACAATTGCTTTTTCTTTTTCTTTTTCTTTTTTTTTTTTTTGTATATTTCTATACTCTTTGGATTCTTGTTACAAGAATGTATTACTTTGCTAACAGGATAAAATTTCTAATAAATGAACACACCTCTAAGAATACATTTATCAAAGGCTTACTATAAATTTTCCTGTTTAATCCTCAACACTATGTGGTGAGCAGTATTTTCACCACTGAAGAAACAAAGATGTAAAGATTGTTAGTAACTTTACAATATCACACAGAGAATTTGAAAAATTAAGACTTAAAGCTTCAGTCCAAACCCAAAGCTCATTCTCTAACCGCTCTGCAATACTGCCTCTCCCTGATGTTTCTGGATATGTAACTATTCTTAATTATCTTTACCAAACATGAGAGTTTCTTTGAATTACATTTTCTTTAGACTATTTTTAAGAAAACTCTCTTCCAATAGCTTTCTCCCCGCAACCCTGCCCCAAGTATATCTTTAGAAACAAGAATAATCTTACCTTCTTTTAGAGTCTCATTAGGGATTTATGTACTGTTCACATTGGCTAAGACCCTTTAGGGCTGGTGTGTCCATAGAGTCCAGTGGGGAAGAGATTTAAATGCATTAGTCACTCTCAGTACAATAAAACAGACATTCAGAAGGAGTTTCATGGCACAAAGAACTGGGTAGCTAGTTATGTTGTATCTCTAACAAGGAAATATGTTTAAACGTAAGGAAAATTAATTCTTCAAAAACAGGCTTCCTAACTATGTTAAATATCCCCATGAGAAACAGAAAACCCAGACTGCATCTAATGTCAACGGAAATGAGTGCTTTATTTGATTAAAAGGCTGACATGAAATTTCACCTACTATAAGTCAGGAGGGCTGTCTGGAATATTTCACAAGACTCCAGATTCTGCATCTTTTTTTTTTAATAACTCTTGAGGCCTTTATAAGGACTTGACTGAGTTATCCAAAAGGAATCTTGGATAAGCTTCTATTAATGTATCTTATTTAAAAAAAAAAATAAGGCTGATTTTAAGGGACTATGAAGTTATAATCTACAACCATAAAGTGTTAGAACATGGATCAGCTCTAAGTGGAAGAGATGTTTTAATTCTCTGCTTATTCAATAATCCAGTAATAAACCATTTTAGTATGATTTTTGCATATTGTATATATTTAATTTCCAATGCAGAAAGAAATATTATGAACAGAAAAGACTTTCTATGCTATCAACCCATGAAGTGGATGTGAAGGAGACTCAAGTTTAATTCCATGTTTAGCCATTAATATTCTTTATGACTCCAAGATTTTAATCTCAAGCTTAGTGTTGCAAACCCAGTTCCTTAATGCTACATTTCTAGTTATCGTTTTGCTATCGATTTCTGGATTAATGGCACTGGTGATCAGAGAACATGTTCTGTATGATTTTAGTCCTTTAAAAGTTATTGAGACTTGCTTTATGGCTCAGTATGTCAATTTTTATAAATGTTCTGTGTGTGCTAGAAAATGTTCTGTGTGTGCTAGAAAAGAATGTGTATTCTGCAGCATGACAAATTTATCAATAGCACTGTTTAAATCTTTGATTAAGTTCCCTTATTTTTTTCTGCTGACTCTATTAATTACTTAGGTACTTAAAAATCTAATATGATGGTAAATTTATGAACTTCTATTATGTTTTTTGCTGAATATAATTTGAAACTGTTATTAGGTAATTACAAATTTATAACTATTATAGTTACTGGTGAATTCAACATTTATCATAATGAAGTGACCTTTCATCTTTTTGCCTTAAATTCTATCTTATCTGACCAGCTTTCTCTTACTTAGAAATTGAATGATATATCTTTTTTCTATTCTTTTACTTTGAACCTTTCTGTATTTTTAAGTTTAACACATATCTCTTATAAACTTTATATAATTAACATTTTTTTTGATCCTGCGTGAGAATCATTTAATTGGAATATTTGATCCATTTGCACTTATTTACTGGCATTTCAGTTTGAATTGCTGTCTTATTTTGTGCTATTTATTCAACTGTTCTAAGTTTCATTTATTTTCCTTTCTTGCCTTCTTTGGGTTATTTTTTATAGGTACAATTTTTTTCTCTCATAGTTCGAAAGTTTATTCTTTTTGTGGATACCCTAGAAATTACAAAGTACATCCTTATTGCCTTTTATAACCTAAATTAATAACTTTATCCTTGTCCCAGGGATTATAAAATACATTAGCTTTATTGACTCCTTTCCCTACTTATATATTATTGTTGTATATTGTGATTTCATCATGTTTGCTTTTTAAAACCCCACAGTTTTGTTTTATGCATTCAGTGCTCATTCTAATTTACCCACATCCTTACCACTTTGCCCCTCTGGGATCCAATCTTCTGGGATCTCTTTCCTTCTACATGAAGTATGTACCCTGGATCTCTTTATTTTGCTGATGGCAACTCTGCTTCTACTATTCTGAAATGCCTTTACCTTACTCCTTGTTTTGAAAAATATTTTCACTGGATGTAAAATTCTGGGTTAGCAATTATTTTTCTTTCAGTCTATTGATGATAGCATTGCCCTGTCTTCTGGTTCAGCTACCTGTTGTCTAACTGCCATGGCTTTGAATGTAATCTGTCTTTCTCTCCAGCATCTTTTACGATTGCCTTTGCCTTTGATGTTTTCTAGTTTCACTGCATATCTAGTGTGGATTTCTTTTTATTTCATCTGCTTATGAATTTATAAGCTTCCTGAATTTGTAAACTGGTATCTTTCACCATCCTGGAAAATTCTCAGTAATCGCCTCCCCGTGTGTCTTCTCTGCCCCATTCTCTCTTCTCCTTCTAAAACTCCTATTACACATGTGTTAATTTTTCTCACTCCATCTC
>NW_011888796.1:12790931-12793587 GCF_000151845.1 Pteropus vampyrus | reverse complement strand
CCCAGGGATTATAAAATACATTAGCTTTATTGACTCCTTTCCCTACTTATATATTATTGTTGTATATTGTGATTTCATCATGTTTGCTTTTTAAAACCCCACAGTTTTGTTTTATGCATTCAGTGCTCATTCTAATTTACCCACATCCTTACCACTTTGCCCCTCTGGGATCCAATCTTCTGGGATCTCTTTCCTTCTACATGAAGTATGTACCCTGGATCTCTTTATTTTGCTGATGGCAACTCTGCTTCTACTATTCTGAAATGCCTTTACCTTACTCCTTGTTTTGAAAAATATTTTCACTGGATGTAAAATTCTGGGTTAGCAATTATTTTTCTTTCAGTCTATTGATGATAGCATTGCCCTGTCTTCTGGTTCAGCTACCTGTTGTCTAACTGCCATGGCTTTGAATGTAATCTGTCTTTCTCTCCAGCATCTTTTACGATTGCCTTTGCCTTTGATGTTTTCTAGTTTCACTGCATATCTAGTGTGGATTTCTTTTTATTTCATCTGCTTACGAATTTATAAGCTTCCTGAATTTGTAAACTGGTATCTTTCACCATCCTGGAAAATTCTCAGTAATCGCCTCCCCGTGTGTCTTCTCTGCCCCATTCTCTCTTCTCCTTCTAAAACTCCTATTACACATGTGTTAATTTTTCTCACTCCATCTCTCAGGACTTTTAATCTCTTTTCTACATTTTTTACCTATTTGTCTCTGTGTTATATTCTGAATAATTTTTATCATAAATCTTTTAGTTGTCTCTCTTTTCAGCTGTATCTAATTTGAAATTTTCATTTTAGTTATTGTAATTTTTCTAAAAGTTTTATTTGGTTCTTTTTCAAATCAGCTCTGGTGACTTTCATAGCTGCCTATTTTCTGCAGATATGTTTAAGCTTGCCTTTTATTTCTTGAAACATAGTAAGCATAATTGTGTCTCATAATTTTAATATCTGAAGTCTTTATTGATTTGTTTTTACTGTTAATTCATGCTAGTTCTCGCTCGTAGTGTGCTTGGCTTTTTCTTGTGTGCTTATTTTTGGACCATGTAGGTTATGTCAGTTTGTTTTGCAAATCTTCTCCAGGGCCGAATGCAGTTCCAGGTTCTCAGGGATGGTTTTGCTTTTTGTTTTTCCTTTGCTTTATGTGGCATCAAAATCTCTTACCTTGTAGTTGAGCATGCAGACATAGAAAAGTGGTGTTGTTTTTTTCTAGTTCACTTGTACCTCACAGGTATAGCCCTTTGGAGTCCCAACTTTCCATCTTGGGTGGGCCCTGGGCTTTGACTTTTGTCCCCATGTCAAAGCTGAAGTTCAAGTTCATACACATAGGCAAATGTGTTTAGGGGAAAGCACCTAATGTGTTTGTTTTACCTCTCTCATTTCCTGCTTTCACTTAGATTTTGGCCTGGTAACTTTTTGGTCTTTTGTCAGCCCCTCAATTCTTTTTTAAAAAGTTTTTAAAAAGTATGTAGCATTTAAAATTTTCAATAACAGGATCAATTTAAATGACATAGCTGCCATATTCCTAGAACCACTTGGTAGTAATTGTTTTCAATTATATATGCTTCAGGCATTTGATTTGTGCCTACTTTTGGTGAATTCTGAATGCCTTAGATGGCATTCTGGTCCAATGGTATTATGGACATGTCAGTGGGCCCTTCATTTAACCGTTGGCCAAAGTGTACCCAAAGTATTATCTCTATTACATTATTACCAGCAAATAGTTTTACATGGAGTCTTACATGAAGCTGGACTGGTCTTCCAACTTAGAAAAGAGAAATTCAAATGGATCAAGGATCTCTTTTGTGCTATTACAGAAATTTTAATTTGGGCACCAAGAAGGACAATGACATTTAGAGGTGATAATCAGATCTGCAGTGGAGGGGGAAAACACACCTTCTAGGAGAAAGGTACTACTCACTGTGGCAATTCCTGAAAGTGGCAGGAAGGAATGATTTTGAGCAGAACTCAAAATCATTGCCTACAACATGGATGCCTATTGTCTATACCTCTGGGAATGAGAAACAAAGTTCTGGGATAGAAAAGCTGAGTTATTTTGAAAGAACAAGTTTAATAAAAGATTTGCAAGAGAAGAGATATATTAAAGACATGGAGTCAGAAGACACCTCTGTGCGGGTTTAGTAAACATAATTTTAATATAAATGGGTAGAAGGCCCCTTCTTACTCTCTCCTTTATTTCAGAACAGTGATTAGATCAGATGAACAACTAGAACTACAAAAAAGGAAATGGAATGAGAACCAATATTAAAATATCCCAGATAAACTGTGGTAATGATAGAACAGGAAGAATTTCTGAGTGCTTAGAATTTGCCACTACAAGATGAGGGCAGAAAAGGGTAGGAATGTGCAGAGAACTGGAGTCCTGCCTCAGAAATTGCTATTATTCTGATCCAACCAATCTTAGTGTGACCTTCAGGACTGGCATGTCCTTAAAGCCAGAAACATCAAACTCCACAGAGAATAAAATTCTGACAGAAGCAGGTCTTTCCTTTTGGCTTCCTTCAGGGGAACTCCATGAATCACAGAAGAATTGAATCAGGTCTTCAGAAATACGTTAACATTTTAAGACTAAAACTCCCATGCACAACTTCTGGAAATGACACTAGCTCATCAACCATATCATGATCTTCAATCC
>NW_011888796.1:12785886-12790881 GCF_000151845.1 Pteropus vampyrus | reverse complement strand
AGTTTTACATGGAGTCTTACATGAAGCTGGACTGGTCTTCCAACTTAGAAAAGAGAAATTCAAATGGATCAAGGATCTCTTTTGTGCTATTACAGAAATTTTAATTTGGGCACCAAGAAGGACAATGACATTTAGAGGTGATAATCAGATCTGCAGTGGAGGGGGAAAACACACCTTCTAGGAGAAAGGTACTACTCACTGTGGCAATTCCTGAAAGTGGCAGGAAGGAATGATTTTGAGCAGAACTCAAAATCATTGCCTACAACATGGATGCCTATTGTCTATACCTCTGGGAATGAGAAACAAAGTTCTGGGATAGAAAAGCTGAGTTATTTTGAAAGAACAAGTTTAATAAAAGATTTGCAAGAGAAGAGATATATTAAAGACATGGAGTCAGAAGACACCTCTGTGCGGGTTTAGTAAACATAATTTTAATATAAATGGGTAGAAGGCCCCTTCTTACTCTCTCCTTTATTTCAGAACAGTGATTAGATCAGATGAACAACTAGAACTACAAAAAAGGAAATGGAATGAGAACCAATATTAAAATATCCCAGATAAACTGTGGTAATGATAGAACAGGAAGAATTTCTGAGTGCTTAGAATTTGCCACTACAAGATGAGGGCAGAAAAGGGTAGGAATGTGCAGAGAACTGGAGTCCTGCCTCAGAAATTGCTATTATTCTGATCCAACCAATCTTAGTGTGACCTTCAGGACTGGCATGTCCTTAAAGCCAGAAACATCAAACTCCACAGAGAATAAAATTCTGACAGAAGCAGGTCTTTCCTTTTGGCTTCCTTCAGGGGAACTCCATGAATCACAGAAGAATTGAATCAGGTCTTCAGAAATACGTTAACATTTTAAGACTAAAACTCCCATGCACAACTTCTGGAAATGACACTAGCTCATCAACCATATCATGATCTTCAATCCATTGATGTAACTACTTTCTCTTTAGACTCTTCTTGTGTTCATTTACCTATTTGTCTGACTTAGATTCCATAGGCCATCATTTAGTCACTAGCTAATATAAGCTCTCAATTAGTCATTTTCCACAACCACCTACCCCTATTCTCCCACTCTTACCCCATCATGCTTGCTTGACAAAGCTGAAAAAATTCAAGCATCTGCCTTCTGTCATTAAGTACCCTGATAGCTGAACACAGCTGGAGAAAAATCACATCACAAGGCAGAATAAATTCATGTTAAGTTCATGATTCAACTTCAAATAGGCTCTTAATACAGCCCATCAAACCAATTGTTTCTCTAGTTTCCTGCTCTCAAAAGTGACTATGCTTTCTTTTCTCCTCAAATTTCCTACCTCACTGCCCCCATTTTTAGCTTATGACCCTGTATACTTCGTTGACAACATAGAATAAATTGGGCAGACACCATTACTGACTATGCAAATCCACCTGTTCTACACCCATCTTCTCCTTCTTACCTCCTTTTACTACTAAGAAAGTGGCTCTCCTCTACGGAAGAGCAATCCTTCCACCTAAATGATGTAACCCAGCCCCAACCCCTTTATAAAAAACTTCCCTCTTTTGATCATCCCTTTCTACGCTAAAGTATCTCCCACTCTAAAACAATTACCCTGGCTTCATATACCCCTCTAGCCACTGCCCCATATCTCTGCTTTTCTTAATAGCAAAATGTCTGGAAAGTTGCCCACTCAGTGTCTTTCTTCCCTTCCAATTCACATCTCAGCCCTCTCTAACCTGGCTTCTCTCCGCAACCTCTACACTGAAACTACTTGTTTTGAGGTCACCAGCGACTCTTGCTGCCAAATCATTGTTTTGCATCTTGCTCTCTTAGCCTTTTCTGATATAAGTGAATACTCAGTTTTCATGAGACACTCCTGTCTCTTGCCTAAAGGCACTAAAGTGATAGCATATTCTCTTGGTTTTCCTCCACCTCTCTGGTAGCTGTTTAAAATGCTTGGGTTCCCAGGATTCAGTCTCTTTTCATTCTACATTCCTACTCTGAGTGATCCTATCCAATCAAATGTGATTTAAACAACATCCACATGCTGAGGACTCCCAAATTGCTCTCTCTGGCTCAAACCAGTCCCCTTTGCTAGTACCTCATCTCTCTGACCTCTAAATGTTGGCATACCCGAGGTTCAGTAATTGAAATATTTTTTTGTTCTACCTGCCTTGATTTCCTTGTGTTCTCACTCAGTCTTATGGCTTTAAATATTACCTGTACCCTGGCACCTCCCAAATTACACCTCCAGATCAGATCTCTCCTTTCAACTCTTGATTTGTTTAGTCTATGACTACTTGATATTGCTGCTTGAATGTCTAACAGGCATCTTAAACCTAACAGGTTAAACTCCTGATTCCCTGTCCCACCTCCCAACCTGTTCTTTTGTTTATCCTGTCTATTGATAGTAGTTGCATTCTTCCAGTTGCTCAGCCCAAAATTCTTAGGTGTCATTCTTGACTTGTCTCTTTCTTTCATACCTCACATTTAATCCAACAGCAAATCTATCAGCTATACTTTCAAAATATATCCAGAATCCTCACTACTTTCATCATCCTAGGCCAAGCCATACTCTAAGCTCTCATCTGGATTGTTGCAGTCTCCTTCTAATTATTCTGCCTCCTTCTGTCCTTACCTACAGTCTGTTCTCAGCTTACCAGATAAAGTGATCACTCTTGACTGAAAAAATCAGGTCATATCCCTCTCCTGGACACACAAAACCATCTAACGGCTTCCTATCACACTTAGAATGTGAGGTCCTTGCCATGGTTAACAAGGCCTTGAATGATAGGACCTTCGGCTACATATCCAACTTCATTTTCTACTATTTTTTCTCTTACATCCTAGCCAATGACTTCCTTGGTGTTCCTCAAACACCGGCCTTTCGCCCACCTCAGGCCCTTTACATTTGCTAGTCCCTCTATCTGGAACTTTCCCCCCGCCCCCACAAAGAACCCTAAGGCTTGCTCCTTTCTTTTTAAAATTTTTGCTCAAATATCCTATCAATGAGGGTTTCCTTAACCATTTCCTATTTTAAAAAATCTGCCATACCACATCCTAATTCCCTTTGACTTACTCTTCATAGTGGTTATCACTGTCTGTGTATTTACTTGTTTACTTTCTATCTCATATGCACTAGAATGTAAATTCCATGAAAGAAGGGGCTATGTTTTATTCACATTGCCAAAAACAGTTCTAGACATTTTTTACCTCACAATTCCTGTGAGTCAGGAGTTCAGTTATAAATATACTATGTCCTCTGCTCAGGGTTTTACAAGCTGCATTCTCATCTGGAGGCTTGATGAGGAAGAATCTATTTCCAAACTCATCCAGATTGTTGGCAGAATTGATTTCCTTGTGCTATATGACTGAGGGCCCCAGGTTTTTTGCGGGCTGCTGACCAGAGGTCTCCTTCAGATCCTGGAGGCTGCTTGCAATGCTTAGAAGATTCCTATTTACTTCATTAAGCCAGTAAAGAGAGTATGTAAATCTATGCTAGCAAGATGGATATATATATATTATATATACATATTTTAATGTAATTGTGGGAGTGACATTCATTGCCATATTCTATTGTTGGAAACAAGCCACAGGTCCCACTCACTCAAGGGGGGAGGATTATATAGGGTGTGAGCATGTTGGCCACCCTAGGTTCTGTCTACTAAATCAGTGTACAATAGATTAAACTATAATCAATTTATTTTCAAGAGATCTTTAATCCACAGAGTCCCTCTTTGCTCAAAGATAAGCCATCAAATACAAATTATTTTGACATTCTACGTTTCCCACAGTGGTCTACGCAATTTATGTTTTGGGAAAACACAAATGACTTGTCTGTGTTTGTGAAGTCACAACTGCCAAGATAAACGACTTTCCCATATTTCTAAAATGTCAGCAGAACATTTTTGCTGACTTATTAGATTCGACTGTGGAAGAAGTAAGGGCAATTTCTGTCTTATGGTTAAAATCGTCATGGTTTTTGTTTCCCCTTTCCCCTAATTCAGCAGGTTTAGTAGTCACTCTGACAGTTGCCATATTGAAAAAAAAAAATCCATTGTCAGTTAAGAATATATTCGATGATGCAGTAAAATTATTAACTTGATTGATTTTACTGAATTTTGAACCTTGGGTACATGTCTTTTTAATGCTAAGTGATAAAATGGGAAGTGCACACAGAGAACCTCTGTGGTATCATACAATATTACGTTTATCTTCAGAAAAAGAATTGTGTGATTGTATTGAGAGCTAAATCAGCTGTTTTTTGTTTTGTTTTGTTTTTTCATAGAAAACTATTTTTACTGGAAAGAACAAACTATGCTTATTTAGACTTGGGCATTTGGCAGACCTTTTCTAAAATATTAATGAAGTAAGCCTGACAAGACTGAGCCAACCTTGCATCCTTGATACAAACACTACATAGTCATGATGTGTTATCTTTTTCACATATTGTTGGATTAGATTTAGTATTTGTTTAAAATTTTGTGTGCATGTCTATGAAGGATACTGGTTGTTTCTTCTATTGTAATAAATCTGGGTTTGTCTGTCTGGGTTTGGTTTCAGGGCAATACATGCCAAGTGTATCCTCTTTTTCAATTTTTTTTTTTTTTAAGACTGTGTAGAATTTGTATTATTTTTCCTTAAATGTTTGGTTGAATTTTCCAATAAAACCATCTGGGACTGGAGCTTTCTTGTGGAGTTTTTAATTACAAACTTAATTTTCAATAGATATGGGTAATTAATGTTACCTATTTCTTCTTGAGTGAGGTCAAGAAGGAATTTTGAAGGAATTTGATTAACTCATCTAAATCGGAGGTTGTCAAACTTTTTCTTAAAGTGCTAGACAGTAAATATTTTAGACTTGTGAGATAAAACCACATATAATGTATAAATAAATGAGAGCCTGTATTCTAATAAAACTTTATTTATAAAATGGGCAATGGTCCACTCCTAATTTATCAAATGTATTACACTTTACGTTGTCCATGTTATCTTAGCATTCTTTTAAC
>NW_011888796.1:12775076-12785176 GCF_000151845.1 Pteropus vampyrus | reverse complement strand
TAAAGGGTTGTGAAAAAGAGAGAAAGCAAGCAAGAGAGGAAAATGGGAATGTTTCTTTGTTCTGGCTATCTTCAAGATATTCTTTTCATCTTTGGTTTTTAGTAATTTGACTATATCTTGGTGTTCTTATTTTTAAATTATCCTAGTTGGGCTTCTCTGAGCATCTTAGTGTAATTTATTGTCTTTCATTAATTTTTGAAATTCCTCAACCATTATCTCTTCAGTTCTTCTGTTTTCTCTCTTCTGGAATTCCAACTACGTGATATGTTAGACTAAGATTATCCCACAGCTTTTGAATTGTCGTTTTATTCATTCATTTTTTTTTTTCTCTCTGTATTTCACTTTGGATAATTTCCATTGACTTATAAAGATCAGATTCTTTCCTCAGCTGTGCCAAGGCTATTGATGAGCCCACCAAAGCCATTGTTCATTGCTGTTGGCATGTTTCTTTTTCTAGCATTTCCATCACAGCTGAAATCCCCCAATTGTTCATGTAGGGTTCCCACCTTTTCCACTAAATCCTTTAACACATTAATCATAGTTATTTTAAAGTTTCTTCTCACAGTCCCAATATCTGGGTCATCTCTGAGTTTCACTGTTATTTGTTTCATCTTTTGACAATGGATTGCTTTCTGTTACCTTTTTTTCTTAGTCTTACAATTTTGGACGGAATGCCACACATCTTATGGAAATTAATAGACAGATACATAATATTTACACCTGGCCATTAGTGTGGGGAACTGAGTAAATCTAGTCAGTCAAAATGGGTTTGGATTTTGTTACTTTTACCTTTGGCATCCAGTCTACATGTTCCTACAGGGTTGGCTGCTATTACCTTGTACTTAAGAGTTGGACCTGGGTGTCAAGAGTTTTCTGGCTCCATCCTCAGCTCTCAGCAAGTCCTGCTTATTTGTGTTGTTCCACATTCTTGTGCCTCTCAAAGTGGTAAACTGCTGTTGCTCATTATTTGATATTGCATTGATCATGGGTGGAGGTAATTCTTGATATTGCATTGATCATGGGTGGAGGTAGTTCTTGGTTCTCCATTTCTATTCTCAGACTTAGATAGGGCCTGTGCACCTGGGCCCTAGGGTGGCGCCTTCTCAGAATTTCTATCTCCAGACCCACAGAGGCTAAACATGGCTATTGTTTAGCCTCACAGCTATTGAACAGGAGAGATGTTCCTGTACTTTTCCTAGTAATACCAACTCTCTGCTTGATATTGGTGCAGGATCCTGGGCTCAAGAGGTTTTCTGCCTCTCCCTTGGGGCAAAAGGGTTTTACATTTACCCCTCATCTTTGCGTGGGCCCTGGAGATAGTGGCTAATGGCTTTTACTCATACAAGAGAAAGATCTGAGGAAGTGGATAGTTTTAATCTGTCACCCAGTGTCATTTTATGAACCACAACCTGTATGCCTGTGTCACTGAGGGATCTCTTCTCACCAGGCAACTACCTAAATCGTTCTCATTAGCATCCAGTGGAGGCTTGTGGAAAGGAACCCCCAAATGAATGTGAATTACTGTCATGTCATAGCTCCCACTTATTCTAAGCTATTTAGTTCACACTTGGCCTATAAAGAATTCTTTAACAACGTAGCTGATTTATGTTAGGAGACAATTATTCCTGGGTCTCTCATGTTCCTGAATGATTTGTAATAGAGGCACTGCCTGCCTTTGTTCTGGACTATCTCTTCAGCCTGGAAAAAGAGAGACACCATCTCTTTCTAAAAGAAAGCCAGGTTTGATTACTCTCCACTAGAATAAATGTCTCCCTCCAGAGCAAAAGGAAGGCATTCCTAATACCTATTATAAAATAATTAGGTTCCCTGAGCTCAGAGTTCTTTCCCTGGTATGCAACCCACCGCATTTATAGGTGTCACCTGGTCTTTTTCTCGCTGCATTGTTGGGCACTGGGGATCAGGAAACCAGCACAAATACTGACTCTGAGGAATGCTATATTCCTTTGTCTCTGGTTCAGGAAATTGTGGCAAGCCAACATAACTTGCAGGTAGGGTAAAATCTTAAACTCATTCAAGTTCTTGATAATTTCTTCTTACTTGCTTTAGAGGCAGCCTCTTATTCTTTGCCAAATGTGAAACAGTTCATGTATCCTGTCTCTTCTTGAAAGGGCTTGTCACTATGGAATTGTTTCTTTGGTAGCCTTCTTTGATGGGTGTAAGTTATGATTTCTTTTCTTGTCAAGATGAGTAACATTCTCTTGCAGCTTTCTACATATTAAGTGGAAGCACAGATCCCAAGGTATACCTATTTGACTCCTTTCCATTATCAAAAATAGGCACCTACTGATCTGCAAACGCTTACTGTTCAGCATATATACACTTAGTTTTTGAACAAATCATAAATATGAGTAATGAACTCTAGGAATTTTGTAAAAACAGCTCACAGAATATTTCATCACAAGGGCTGAAAGCAATGGACTAAGGATATTTATCGTCCTGCATAGGCGAGGCAGGAGAGGGTAAAAAATCTGATTCATGAGAGATAAATATTACACAAAATGTACATATGCACTGGCCAACAAGTCTTAACAAGGATCAGGGGACATATGGGAAAACTACAACCATATGCGGGTAGAGAAAGGGCTTTTGAAGCTCTCAAAAATGGACAGGGGGATGTGACAAAAAGACCTGAAAAGGATACAAAGGACAGAAGGACAGCAAATGGTGTTGTGAAAACAACCTCCTCATGGTCACACTTTTTCCTCCCCTCCACATTCTCTCACTTTTTCTGGTAAACATAATCTAGATTTCTTTTATGAGGTTGACCTCTTCTACACTGTGGAAGTCTGGTTAGGGCTACCAGTTAAAGTGCTTACTCTTCCACTAACCAACCTTCCCAGGACTCTCTGAATCACAAAAGATAGAAAAACATTTGGAACTAATTCATCACTGAGCTGGTGGTTCCTGCTACATAAAACCAGCATCCTTGGTTCCTCTTTTCAAAGCGTGGCTTAATTTTTCTTCTAACTCTGTGAATTATCCAATACAGTTGGCCCTCCATACCCACAGATTTTGCATCCACAGATTCAACCAACCATGGATCAAAACAAACCCCAGAAAATTTCAAAAAGCAAAACTTGAATTTACCACATGCCAAGCACTAAGCTGAATCCACAAGAATGAAGTGATATGTAAGTACACCCTGATGTAGCCTATATACAAATATATGTTATATGCAAATACTATGCCATTTTATATAAGAGACTTGAGCATCCTCAGACTTTGGTATCTGTAGAGAGGGAGGAGTCCTGAAACCAATCCCCCTCAGATACCAAGGGACAACTGTATTCCCATTTTGCTTAAGTTAACCAGGGTTGAATTTGTGTTGCTTGCAAGCAAAGAAACCCAACTGATACAGAGTAACTGCTTCAATAGAGGGCATGACCAAAGCCAATTACTTTTTTTCAAATTGCTAAAAGAACATATATTAACAACTGTCAAAACTGTTGGCATGGTACAGTGACTAATCAACTTAATGTTTCTATATGCTTATAGATATTAGCATTTTCTAATGGTTAGGCCGACAATGTTTTATTACTACAGACTATATTTAGAGTTCACTCTCATATTTCCCATTATTAGAAATAAAAACAAATAAGAATGAACTGAAATAATACATATTACATGTAAGTTATAGAAGAAAAACTGAAGAAGGGTAGCCAAGAGTAGCAAATGACCTATGTTACAAATTTACTTAAATTTAGCTGTTTATTTTTTTAATTCATTATGAAAGTCATTTATACTAGGCAAACCATATGTAGAGAAAAAATTTAAGACCAAGATATACCAAGTAGATATTACAAAGAGAAATACAGTGGGGCACCAAATAGGATGTTCTCAACAAATATCTCAAAAAATACAGTACAAACAGATCAACCTGACAAGTTCTGCTGGAATGAAAAATTAATTTTTGGCTAATCTCTCCCTCTCATTACATAGATGAGGCCCAATGTCCCAAGGAGAACAAATGATTTGTCCAAAGCTTACAAGGGTAGATTTCACATATGGTTCTCTTTTTTGTGAGAATGGAAGAATGTTTAACTCCTGTTCAGATTGAAAATTAACAATATACCTTATAGAAATAAGAGTTTTTCTAAGATTCTCATATACATACTTTTTATATATGAGAACTATCATTCTGTTATATACTTCTCTATATACAGAATATGTAACATAAATAACACAATATATATTTTAATATATAGTGATCTATATAATATATATTACATATATATTTCACTGAGGCCTATTTAGGGTTATTTCATTACTTTTTAAAACTGTTATAAAAATAATTTATAAGAAAAGATAAGGCTGTGTCCAGATAATAATCAGAATAAGTCTACCTAATATTTATCTTTAATATCCAAGATTTTTTCAAACACAGCAACTGAGAAGAACGAGATAATTCAGGGAGCCCGTTCTACCACGGGTTAGTTTAGCATACTGACTGGGTTACTCAACCTTGGCGCTATTAACATTTGGGCAGGATAATTCTTTGTTGTGCAAGATTATCCAATGTATAGCAGGGTGTTTAAGCAGCATTCCTAGCCTCTACCCACTAGATGCCAGTAGCACCCCTAATCGAAAATGTCCCTTGACATTGCCAAAAGTCCCCTGGGGGGCAAAACTGCTCCATGGTTAAGAAACACTGGTCTTATCATGACTACAACAAAACAAATACAACTATCATCTGTATGATTTCATTATGGAGTCAACTGTGGTTAGAGTTCAAATTATACTGGATTAGAAATAAGTTAATTATACCAGTTTTTGTCTACCGATGAGCTGTCCGATAACAGTAGAAGTTATGAGCACGTGAAATGTGGCTACTCCAAAGTGAGATATGCAATAAGGGTACAATATGCACTGGGTTTTGAAGACTTGATATTTAAAAAATGCAAAATACCTCATTTTTTTGTTAACTGAACTATTTTGGGTACACTTAGTGAAATACATTAATTTCACCAGATTGTTTTTACCTTCTTTAATGTGGCTACTAAAATATTCTAAATTACACATATGGCTCACATTATATTTTTATTGAACAGCACTGGTCTAGAAACTTGAAATGATTTAGTATTATTTTTTAATGAAATAAATTCTTAAGTCTATCAAATAAGCCAAAAAGACTTTGGAAAGCTTTCTACAGCCCTATGAAAATGGCTCACTTTTAACCATCATAACTCTTTATTATCATGTTTAAATGATTTTTCTGCTTTAAATACATTACTTCTATTCCAGCGCTTTATTCTCAATGTCTCAATCGGTTCTTTTCTGATTGCTGATTTATCTTCATGTTGTTCTTTATCATTCTCCTGAACATCAGTTTCTTTCATACACTCAGGACTTTTCCTAGTGGGATGGTGAGATGATGCTGCAGCATCCATCATACGTAGAAAATTGTAAGCAGGAAGAGGAGGTTTCCATTCCTGGGCAGGTAAAATTGCTAGAAAAAAGACACGTACAATCAAAAGTTAAAGATGAACAGATTAAAAAATCATATATAAGAAACTTGATACATTTCTCATTACTAGCCATTTTCATTTTTTATATTATATTTGCAATCTATTATATTCTAAATAAAGGCTAGTATTAATAGGAAAATGAAAGGTCCATAATCTCCCTGTCAGTTAACTCTTGTTGAGGTTTTAAAAAACAGCAGAGCAATGTTTATGAGATTACCACACAGATACAAGTTAAAATGAAAAAGTCTTCTGCTTCCCTCCCTACCCTTGTCTTTATCCCAAAGAACTGGAACTGTTTGTTATGAATCATTCCAAAAGAAGTTTTTGGCACATACATATTTCTTATTTTATTATTTAGACAAGTATTTACTTACATTTTGAGAAATAAATATAAGGAAATTTGCAAAGTAAACCTTTAAAAAATAAATTCCAGTGAAAGATGTTACATGAAAAAAAATGAACTTACATGAAAATGAACTTATATGAAAAAAGCTCATAAAATACAAACTTAAGCATCTCTCATAAATCATATAAATATCTTTAAAAGCCTAGGAAATTCATATAAATTCTGATTTCCTAGAGTAAATTAAAATTCAAACAAAAATCTGTATAAACACATATGCAGTATATCTATACTCACTGATACATATATTTCTTCACTTGGACTCAATTATATAAAATTCTAGTACCTGGAACATCAGCAGGGTATTAACTTTAGGCTACCACTGTACCTGATGTTTTAAATTACTATTACCCAGGTTAGCAGATTCAAAAGTGATAAGGAGATAAAATATTTTCTTGAATATAATGAATGGGCAGGAGGTAAGAATAACTAGTTTGCAATATACAGATAAAGTACCTTTATTAATTTAAAGTATTTTAAAGAAAAGTTTAATTTAAACCATAGGACATATATAGCAGTATTTTTTTAAAGTAGACACTATAGCCTACTGTTCTGAGATGATGACAAAATACCTAAAACTGGACATAAATTAGTAATGATAATAATAGCTAACATTTATTGAGCCTTTACTATATACAAGGCATTATCCATTTAATCCTTAAAAACCTCATTTAGTAAGTACAATTATTATCCCAATTTTAAAAATGAGAAAACCAAGGCCTAAAAAGGTCTTGACCAAAATTAAGTGTAATTCTCAACTAAAAATAGCCAGTGGTCACAACTTTATAGATATTAAGACATGCAGCAATCAAGCTGAGGCAGACTGCTGTGGCACCATGCACAGATTAGGGCTATTCCAGGAGTAGTTGCAAGACCCTCGTCTCATATTCATCTCCCAAAGAGTGGTGAGAGTAGGTCCTGTTCGCACGGAAAACAGGACCCAATGCAGACAAGTGCTGCTTGGTCTGCTTTTTCCCTGGTGCAGAGGCTGCATGAATTACATTAAGACTAGGAGCAGGGAAACCAAGAAATAATGAAAACCCCTAAAGGTGAGTTGGCAATGGCATTCATGAACAAAACTGCAATGGAAGATAAACCAGTTTCTCAGGAAACTCAGAACAATAATTCTAATTTTTTCCTCTTGGCAATGGTTTGAGTTGAGGAATCAAAGGCTCTCAAGATGCTCCTTGTAGGAAAGGATCTTTACATGAATCGTGATAATGCTTTAGATTTTACACTTTACAAAGTACTTTTGTATACAAAATTTGATTTTTTAAAATAAATATGTGACGTTAGAGTAGGAACTAGTAATCTCATTTTACAGTTGTAGAGGCGGAAACAAAGAAAGACATGTCTAGGAGCCACACAGTAATCAAGGAGGCTCAGGTTTGTGTGTCTTTGAATATTACTAACTTTTTAAAAGTATTTGTTTGAGAGGTACTCTGGCCCTAGCTTCATATAATCCTATTTGACTTATTCAGTCCATGGGGCCTGAATAACAGCAGCTGCAAAATGACAACACTCATTTGACTCTATAAAATAGCAATGCAGATAGAGAAGTGATCAGACTATCTTTAGAGGTCGAGAGCTACAAGTGAAAGACCCCTATACTGGGTGGCTAGAATGAAGAAGTCAGAGATAAGAAATAACCACAGAAAGGCCTCTTTCCAGATTATGAGTTAAAAATTAGCTCAGAAAATTGAGACTTAAAAATATCATCTACAACTACCCAAAAGAGCCAAAATAATCATGGAAATAAAGAATAAACTTGGAGGAATCAAATATCACAATTTAAAATCTACAAAGCTGAAGTATTAAAAACACTGTGGTACTGGCATAAGGCACCTGTGTATTGAAAGAATTAAAACATATACATAAAATAATGCTACATTATTATAATAGCCAAAAGGTGGAGATAATCTAAATGCCCATCAACTAATGAATAGAGAAACAAAATGTGGTATATCCGTACAAATGAGTATTAGTCATCCACAAAAATGAACTACTGACATAGATGATCCTTGAAAACCTATGCTGTGATTCTATTTGCATGAAATGTCCACATTAGGCAAATCCATAAAGACAAAGTAAACTAGTGGTTGCTAAGGGTTTAGAGTAGGGGATAATGGGGATTGACTGCTAATGGGTATGAGATTTCTTTTTGGAATGATGAAAATATGAATTTAATAGTAGTAATGGTTAAACAGCCTTGTGAATATTCTAAAAACCACTGAATTATATACTTTGAAAGGGTGAATTTTAAGGCATGTGAATTATATTTCAATATAAAAATGCTATCTATAGGCTAAACATAATGTAGTTAAACTTAACTTAATAGAAATGCCTAACTTAATAGAAATGAAACAGACTACCTGGGAAGAAGAGGTGAGCTACAATGACTGACACTTAAAATAAATTAAAGTATTTGGTTAAATATATACAAATATACACTACGCATGTTGGCTAAGAAACAGTATGGAGTTTGTAAACCAGAACTGTGTGTGTAAACTTATACATATATATTCACATATACAGATAACACCCCTTATTTCAGGATTCTATCATGGGACAGTGTCAAAATTTATAATATAGTTTATCTGGTATCCAATAACAAAATCTTTGGATAGTTCCTTAGAAGACTTGTCATTACATCAAATTTTATACTATTTCCTCAATATGCTAAAGATCTACATTATTACACATTACCTTATTTATAAATTATAGCAACAGGCCTGTTGTTGCCTGTTGTATAGAAATTAACATATGCATGTATACCACAAGTATAGATTCACATATGTTTTAGAAAAATGGAAGTTATGGCATGTGATAAGCCAGCATCATAAATTCTATGCATCAAGATCTATTTTTTGGTGGTTCAAAATTCTGGCTCTGGAATAAAAGACATCCAGGTTGGAATCCAAGTTTCTTTATTTACTGGTTAATTATATGACTTTTAACTAGTTACTTAACTCTTCTTTAGGTAACCATACTTCATATGACTCTTGTGAAAATGAAATGAGATAATACATCTTGAATCACTTAGCATCATCGTACTAGATATCTAGTAAGCATTCTATAAGTGTTAGCTATTATTAAGTTTAATACAATGGTACTTATTTTCTATGGGTAATAATACCTACCACATAGGAGATTGTCCCATAGACGATGTTATCAACATATGAACATTTAGGATACTTAAAAATATTACAATTCAATTCATTAGCTATAATTCAAGTCTAAAAATCTATGAAACAAAATACAGAACTGTGTGTATTAACGAAACTTACTGATATGACTTTCTAGTCCCGCTTCTAACTTCTTAAGCCACAATAAAAGGTTTTGTTCAGTTATTGCCTGGTCTGAAGGAAACGCAAATACTTGACCACCTGAATGCAGATTCACCACAACAAGAAGAGGAAGGGGAGGCAGAACATCAAAATATGCCTGCAAAATTCTTCTCCCCACAGGAGTATTCTTCCTACAGAAGGCAGCAATTGAACATGTTAATTGATATTTCTTTCTGTAACAAAATAATGAAAGCAATGGTTTATAGAACACTAACCTTTAAATATAGTATTATGCTAGTAAGTTTATTTTATGAAAAAATGTCCTAAAAAACCATGAGGTCTATATTAAAAAGTTTCTTTTAACATAAGGCACAGTGTTTCTCCAAGGAGAAAAAAAGGCAACCAGAGTTTTAATGAAAAACAGGCTTGAAAATTAATATAACCAACAGGTTCTTTCCAAAGTTTAGCCAAGTACTTGATCACATGTTAGTTAACAAATTAAATGGTTGCAAACTATAAAATAACAAGACACTTATAATACTTCTTTTACAAATAAAATCATTTTTCTTTGAAACAAAGAATTTCAAACTAAAAATATTTTTAAAATCATGTTCATACAAGGAAACCATAAGTTTAAGAACCTAGCTTTCCTAATACAGCACATTCCACAGTATGAAAAATACTATTTACTCTGAGATACCTATAAGGATAATTACCTGAAAAAATTCTTTCTCAAGCAGTAGGTTAAACTGTTAGTGAACTATTCACAGCAAAAATGTACACTGCCCCATTCTTGTAATTTTTCAAATGAGTTAAAAATAAAATGTCTTTCATCTGATGAATCTGAAGAATGGATAGTGTGTATATAAGCAAACTATGTTCACAGACATTAAATGTAACACAAGCCATATATCTAGAAAATTT
>NW_011888796.1:12771584-12773951 GCF_000151845.1 Pteropus vampyrus | reverse complement strand
TACTACAAAGGAAAAAAATTATTGTAGAACAGAATTAATCTAGAACAAGATCATTTTAGACCATCTGAGGGAGTTTTGTTACTAAAATATCATGATGACATACACATTGGTCTCAAAATATTAACTCTGAAGGTAGAGAGCTTCATTTCCTAATGAAATAGTGATAATTATACTTTCTTTACCTTTTAAATATTAATAAAAATATACTTACAGATTTAGCCAGCAAGGAGTAACTAAATCCAAGTGTTTCCCTTTTACCAGTGTCAATACTGCTTTTTTATGCTGAGGGTTTATGCTGCCATCGCTGAATAGAATAAGTAATGGTTTCTGAAGCCTTAAATAAGTGGGAAGATTTTCTACAGTGATTTCTGGCTGTGAAAACAACAACATGAAGAGCAATGATACAAAAAATAGAAAATATGTTCAAATCACTCATGCAATTTTAGTTTGTAAATGTAATTCGAACAAATTTTCATTTCAACAAAGATCTGCTATACTGATAATTATATCTCGAGTTTTTATTTAAGCCCACTTTATCTTAATAATGAATTAGTTATTTTCAAAATAAAACTACTAATAGAATTTGAAAGTAAATTAATTTAAAGGAGCTCCCCATTTTACAAGGATGTAACACTTTTAATGATTTCTTATGCTAACTAAGATCTGGACTGGACTAGCCATCATACATACACAAGACAAAACTCTTGTTATGTTTTTATCTAACATGAAATTTTTGAAAAAATATAAGCAAGCTTTAAAGATATCTTTTAACATCTATGATTACTTAAAATAAAAATAAAATCTTATGTTTCAATATCATGGATTTTTAGCATAATTAAAATAACCAAAAATATGTTTATTTGGGGGTTTAAAATAACAAAAAAAATGCTAAAAAATTAATAAAAAATAAGAAATCTAATCCTTTTATTCTTAATTAAAAGTAACCATTTTTATATGGTTATAAAAGACAATGTATTATTGACAAGAATTGGAAAGAGCATCTAACAATGTCGATATATTTAGAATTAAAAATAGCTATGACTTAGAATATTAAAGTCTACCATTTTTCATATTTAGTTCCATATCTATTATTTCATCTTCTAGATAGACTTATGAGCTAGATTAAATCATCCTCTATTAGATAAATAATTCCCAGCTGACAGATGAGGAAAACAACGAAGAGAAGCTGACTTGCTAGAGTCACAAGGCTAATAGGAGAAGAGTTGAAACTAGCACCTAGGCATCCTGTTCATCAGCTTCACTTCTCATTGGATCCCACTAAAATCCCATTAAACAATTTTATTTTTTTCATGGTGCCAACCACCACTGAATACACTACTAGTTCATCATCCTAAAACATTAAAATCTGTTTTCAACGCCACTTTCCTCTGCCAATTCTTATTTTCTTCAAATTCTTTTTCTTCTACACTTAAAATAGTTTCTCACACCTTCCTCTTTCATGACTTAAATCTTAGATCCCTTCTCCAAATTCTTCTATGTTGTCTTCTTGTGTTAACTATCAATCTTTAAATTTCTACATGAGCTATCTGCCCTTCCTAAAAGGGACAGATCTCATCAAGCCAGCAGATCTCCTCACTCAACAGATTCGAAACATTAGGTTAAGATCAAGTTACCACTGCTCAATTCAAACATTTACTAAGAACAACAAAGTTCAAAATGTTATGCTAGGTACTGAACCAAAACGAAATAAAATATTTTCCCTGTCCTCAAAGAATTCATACTTTAGAGGAGACAGGTATACAAACTGTTGTGATCCAATAAAAAATTTAATGTATAAAAATAAGGAAACCTATTGGCTCAAAATTAAGCTAAAAAACAAGGTCGAGGAGTTCATGGATGATTTTAGATAGTGATATTTGATCTGGGCCTTGGATAAGGAATAAGATCTTGACAGACTGAGTTGTGTGCTAGAGCAGGGATTCCAGATATAGGGAGCATGATAAGGATAGGCAGAGAGGTGTTAAGGCATATATAATATCTGGGGAACAATGAAAGTGAAATATGCCAGACTTAGGCAACCAAGAGGCCAATGTGGCTGTCAGATCAGGTGGGAAAATGATTTCACAGGTTTTCTAGTTCCCAGGAATACTGAGATTTTGTATCAAATGAGTGACATGGTTAGGCCTGTTTTAGGATGACTGAATGGAATATGAATTTGTAGAATGACGGAGTAGTGACAGGCTCTGCTCTTTCCAATGTCTGCCAGAAAAGAGACAAAGAGTCTGTGAGTTCAGAAGTTAAAATTAGAAATCAGATTTAGGAATCATCAGCTCGTATAATGATGGTAGAATTTATGGGTATAGATAAAACTTCCCAAAGGAAGAACATAGCAAAAGAAAAAAAAAA
>NW_011888796.1:12715820-12771224 GCF_000151845.1 Pteropus vampyrus | reverse complement strand
CAACACAGAGCAGCTTTAAGAAATTTAATAACCACTTGAGAGTTTTAGAATTTACGGAAAGGCCACACACTAAAAGCAAAATAATTCTTATTATAGCTGTTCAGCATTTAGTTGAACACTGTAAACCAAAACATTGTTGAATAAAACACTGACACAATGCAGTGTTTGCCTAAGCAATGAACAGATTTTAATAAGTTTGCCCACAGTTTCTCAGCTTTAAAGAATATAATATTAACAAAAAAAAATCAGACATCAATTTTTATTTGTCATTTAGGCAAAAGGAGTAAAATAATACAAATCTTCTGTCAGGCAAAGCAGGAATAAGTATCAGAAGCCTTAAAAATGTGCCTACCCTTTGGAATAGCAATTCAAATTCTATGAATTTACCCTAAATACTAAATCATGGAAATACCCAAAGATTACCTACAAGGATGATCTCTGAGTAAAACAAAACTAAAGACAACTTAGATATTCATCAACAGAAAACTGATTAAATTGTTTTTAGTACAACAGAATATTAGGCAGATATTAAAAAAAATGTACCTATCTTTACTTCTTAATGAAAATACCCCTTAATATAGAAAGATAAACACGTATACACACAGAATTTTTCTAAAGTTTTGAGAAAATATATCCCCAAATTTAAACTTAGTTAAAGAGGTTATAGTTGATTCTAACTTTCTTCTTTATAGTTTTCTCTATTATCTGGAAAAAACAGTTGAAGGCTTATAATAATTCCAAAAATATCACACTATGTATATGCTAAAAAAGATCCATTTAATAACATATTAAAGACAAAATTGTTACTTTACTAAATAATTTAGAAAACTACATCCTGAAAATATTAATAATTTGATTAATTATAACCTGTAACTTTAATTGGTGGGGGTGGTGAGGGAACAGAACCAAGGTGACAAAAGACTTAATGATTAGAACTATAGTCATTTATTTGAGCCTAAAATATGTCATTTAAATCATCATGACCAAAAAAACATAAAAATAAGAGGATATTCGTTCAGTATTTATAGCTAATAGTGCTCCTTATGTCACTTTATAAATGTAGAAAAGCATAAATTTATAATAATCTAGCTATGTTTAATATAAATACAAACCAACTGAAATCAAGAAATGCAGATTATATCTTTTGTGCCCCTGAATCCACTATTATACAAAGTAAGCATTGAAAAGAGGGACTTTCATTAAGTCGACATTTTGTTCTAAAACTGTGTACATAATAAGAATAGTAGCTAAACTTTGTTGAATGGTTACCAGGGGCCAAACACTGAACATATGCACTGTACACATACTTCATGTAGTCCTTACAGTAACTCTCGGCAGCAGGTGCTATTATCTCCTACATTTTACACGTGTGGAAACAGCCACAGAGAAGTTACACATAAAGCCAGTAAGGAATCAGGCAAGGATTTAAAGCTGAACAGTCTGACTCTCAGGAATCCATGCACTTTATATCAATTTTCAGCCTAGATTAAGTACTTCAACGGGCCATCAGCCACACTAGTCTCAGCAATAAAAATAATCCAAAGACATGTAAACTTTTGGCAAAATAAAATATACTCACAAATGTTTCCAGCAATGAATTTGTTATTATTTGAACTATGTCTTGCACATGGGTGTTAGCTAATGGAATGCTCTCTACTTTGCCTTCTTTGTGTCTGGCTAGCAGCAGGGCTGGAAGAGTTGCAGTATATTTATTTGACCTACGGAGAAATATAGTATTAAAATTTTTAACCAAAATATAGCAAATCATCAAAAACATGAACAATCAGGCCAAGAGGTCACAGTGGGAGGCAGCAAATGGAAAGCCCTACTACCAAGAAATAAAAAAGAACTAAATTTACAGACAAATTTATCTTCTGAAGCCTTGACAATTTAGCCTAAAAGAAAGCAACAGATAATAATCTAGCCAGATTTTTTTTCTAGACGACTTATTCAAGAAAATGTCTAAAGAGAATGGGGAACAAACTGAATGGTTCTCAGCCTTTTTGGACTGCTTGCCATATGCTGAGCAGGGAGATTGGCATTTATTAGAAAACTATTTGCAGGGACTACGCCAGGTGCTTTTAGTTAAGGTTTCACTTAACCCTCAGAACAGCCCTTTGAAAGAGCCACTACCACTCCCATTTTACAGATGCGGCAACCAGGACTCAGAGAGTGATAAATGGCAGAGAGAGAAGTCAAACTGAGAGACTCCAGATAAAGAGTCTGTGCTCTCTTCACTGAAAGAGCCCAAATCTGCTCCCTCCTATCACTAGTTTTGCTAGTTAAACCTATAAGAACATCCTTAATTAGGAAAAAAAAAGCTTTGTGTGAAATTACCAGTGAGGTAGTCACGTTTACATCATAAAAATTTAATTCATGCTAGAACAAAGTACAGACATTATAATATAAACATGAACAGAGAGGCCAGTCATCAGACTACCTGCAGGACCCTTTAAGTTAACCAGTCGTTTATAAACAAAACACACCCTGAAAACCACTGGTCTAGTTGCTTGGGCCACAAATAAATGACCAATGACAGCAGAAAAGAAGAGAGTGGGTGACTGTCCATGTGTAGGTGAATAAGTCATATTTCCCAAAGATCTGGAGTTCAGTATTTACTTTTAAAAAATTACTAATTTCATGGGTAGAACAGGAGCTTGATCATCAAAAGCATGTATGTTGCCGGTGCTCAGGATGAAAGATTTAAGCGTGGCAATCATAATTAGGAATATTATAATCAGCAAGTAAGAAAGACAAACTACTGGGCTTAACAACTCCACTTGCTTCTGAAAATGAGCCATTAATGCAGATTAATCATAATCTCCAAATTTTCAGTTCAGTCTTTCATTCTGCAGTAACTAAAATATTTGGTAGTTCACAGGAGCCCCCAATTCTACAAATAAAGCAATTTAAGTGGCTAAAACCACTATGTGTATGTTAGCAGTAACTTAAAATTAGTAGGACTATAGGGTATAGTTGCAACTAAAAGTCTGAGAAATCTGGAAATATGGAAAGATTTAACACACACACACACACACACACACACACACACACACACACACACACCCACCCCTTGGTGGCAAATCAAAACCCAAACAAAATTTCCCCCCACCTGCCCAAAATATGACAACTCTAAAGAATCAAATTTCAGGTAACAGAACACAAAAAGGAAAATTTTTATAGGAAGATGAAGTAATATAAATCCAAGGTTGCCCTGTGGGGGGCTCTAGCCTAAAGTAAAAGAATATCTAAAAATTCTAAATAGTCAGGTGGCACTTCCCAGAGAATGAAATTAAAAATTTAGTTATGCCCTATCTTCTTCATCAACTGTGTAAAGACAAGCAATATATTATTTTACAAAGTCCTTCCTCCCTAAAATTAGAAGACCAATAAACTTACAGTATTGAAACATCATCTTCAGAATAAATTCCAGTGACAACATATCCTTTTAGGTACTTTCCTGCTTCAGTGAAATCTTCTTTTGCTATGAATACACAGACAAAAATATGAAAACTTTAAAATTATGTGTGCTGTTCAACTGATGAACAGATTTATAAATGACAGTACTTTGTTATTAATTATAAAGATAAATATTTAAGTGCAGACCTTATATAACTTCGTAGTTCTAAAATAAATCTGCTCTTTTTATGACATTTGATTATTACAGATATGTAGATTGACACAATGAAACTATGGTTCCCTAAACAAATGTACTCTAAATGTAATTGATTTTTAGTACTCTAATCACAGAATTACTGAACAAATATTTGTTGCTTTTTTAATTTACTCCTAAGGCATGATAAATGGAGACAACTAACCTATAAGTAGCCTGGAAAAAAAAGCAGGTATGAAAAATGATATACACATTATAATTACAAAATCTAAAAATGCTTATACGCATAAACAAAAATAGAAGACTGAAAATTCCAGTCCTCTAACAGTGTCTGTATTAGGGTTCTGTGATTATGAGGGATTTGAGTCTTCTTTTTATACTCCCTGTATTTCCTGTAATGTGTTTTTGTTACTTATGAACTTTAACTTGTGTATCAGTCTTTTCTCATTTGTTAGGATACTGATATTTGAAATTAAATTATTCTATAAATTTCTAAATACATTTTCATAAATAATAGCATATTCTGGATCATGTTGATGACTATCTTATAACCAATAAGCAAGTGTGAATTAAATAGTTGTAGACTAATGAGAAAAGAGCAGGAGTGGACTGATATAAACGATGTGTTCTTGCCAAGTGAAGGCCAAATGATGGCTCAGCTTGCTGCAAGAAAGGGTCATAGGAGTTCAAATATAAAAACAATGGTAGAAGATTTGAGTTATAAAGCACCTAGCAGTCTGGGCATGCTGAATCCAAAAGATCTGTACCTTAGTGTTTAGCAATATATTCAGGATATGAGCGTCCACAGTGTTAACATCAGATAACCACAAGATTATTTTCTTTAAAAAGGATGAATACTTTCCACAAAATTGAGAAACATTGTTCGTAGGAAAGCAAACTTGCTAGAGTGGCACAGTCAGCCAGTAGGCAGCACTGAGAGCTCATTTATAATCATGAATTTAATGAGAAACTAGTAACCCATGAAAATATTTTCTTTATCCTGTGCTATACCAAAGCAGAAAAGATTCATAAGAAAACTAAGCAACAAGAAAGGACTGAGTTCCTATACTTTCATTTCTAAGAGGAAACAAGACTAAATTCTGGTCAATAATTGATAATCATGATCTAAAGCAATGACATAATAGAATCTGTTTCAGCTTCTTTTTTGAAAAGTAAATGTAAAACTACACTAATATTTCTATATAATTTCCACATATAGAAGCCTCTCTACTCATGAATGTTTCTTGAAATTCTCTTCATGAATCCACTTGTTCATAAATCCTAAGTTACCTGTGGGATAGGAACATTTAACACTATAGACCTCAAATGCATATCCATTTCTACTACATCAGAGTGTAAATTTTCCTCTGAATGTTTAAAACCATGAATATTCTCCTCCTTGATGAAAACTGCATATACATCAGAATGTATGGCAACCCCAAATATAAGGACATAATCTGTTATCTAAATAAAAAGTTTTAACCACTATTAATATGCTTGGGATGTAATATTAATGGTGACCTATAATATTTAGTTATTTAACTATAAACATTTTAATTGCATAAAAATACATTAATTTAGTAATACTGCTTTTTTTTGTCACATATTATTGAATAGTTATATATATATATATATACACACATACATCTGTTTTTTAACTCTGTCAGCAAGAGTTGAGAAGCAAGAACACTCCAGTAACTAAAAGCACTACTAATCTCTAGATCTTGGTTTCTAAATTCGATGTCTCACTAAAAGGAACTTGGACTCCTTAGAGAAATATCTGATTCCAGGAATGGGGCTGGGAATATATTGGGCCGAAAGGACATATTCAAAGAATGATGGAGACATGGCAAAAAGACTAAGAGTCAGACTGAAGGGGCTCCCACTGACCAAATTTGAGCAAACTAGTGATAGCAACTGACTATAATCCATTGAATAAAATAAGAATTCAGGCATCTACACTAATAAACAAATGATAAGGGAAAGCTCTTACAGCTAATAAGTGTAGAAAGAATAATGGAGTTAGAAATTTTCCACTTGGCAACCCTCATAGTTATAGTTCCTTCAGGCAATGAATTCTAAAACTAAAGTACAAAAGTATAATGAGAAACAGGACATTTACAGTTTTAAATTATATCCCCATAAGGTATTTATTAATTACAAAGGAAAAAATAGTAACTTTCCAGTAGAGGGAACTGGCAAATATACCAGTAGACAAAAGAGAATTTTCAGCCCTCATGAAATTCACATTATATTAGTCTTCAAACCATTAGAATCTATATAAACAACAAATCGATATCTGATGCAAAATCAGTGCTCAGTAAATGTCAGTAGTTAGCTTTTATGAATAAAATACAAATGTACATGAAAATGTTAATGAATTCATAATAGCCTTTTAATGTTACACAGTTTTTCATTCAATGTATGTTCAAAGTCCAGTAACTATCATGTGACTGTCTGCAAAAAGTAAAAACAACAAAAAAGAACTAATACTTGACTGAAATACTTGGGAATAGTCAATCCAGTGAAATAATAAAGAAGCATCATATCCAGATTGTATCATTTTGGCACGCCAGAACTGCCTGTATATAATTTAATATTACACTTTTGACTTTTTTTGAGAAATAATTACTTGTAAATTTTAGCATTGGTGTAGAAATATAATCATGTACACTGTTCCTTATTTTGATCTCAAATAAAAAACAGTATGAAAAATTCCTCCTCAGCATTTACAATCAGGAGAAAGTTTTCTCTATGGGTGAGTCAGCATCCTAACTTGATAAGACGGAAAAAAATTTCATCTTTATGTTTCTGGTACTACTAGATTGCTTACGGTTAAGTTTTATGATCAACTGTAGTGTTTTCTAGATGTTTTACATAATTACACCCCACTTCTGCATTGCTTAATCTTATCCTTGTTTTAATGATTTTATTGTATTTGTGCTTTTTATTATCTGAAGACTAATTCTTTTTGGAAGGAGGCCCAGTGTAAGTAATAAATGAGAACTTCAGGGCACCAGGCACCTGAGGTAGACAGAAGTCAACAGTGGGAGCGAAAACATTAGAAAGGGAAAAACAAAGGAGTAAAACACAGACTCATTCACTTCACCATTTTTCATAAAGAAAATACAAATTAAAAAGCTATGCTGTCTAGTATTTTACTTTTAAGAGGATAAGCCACAAAGCACACATTAACATTCTTAATATTTCTTTGTAGTAAGCTGTTTTGGCTTTTATTTTTAAAGATTTTGAAGAAAAAGCAGAAGGAAATAATTACTAGACAGAAATGTATAGAAAGCAAAATTTAATAAGTAGTTGACAGTATATACAAATATTATGCTAGACATTGGAATCCTTTTCCTATACAAATATTCTTAAAATTTCATTCAGAATTTGAAATTCATCTTAATAAAAGAAAAAATAAGGGGAGAAGTTTGCTAGATAAGTGGCAATTGCGTGTGATGAAGAAAACACTAAAGCTAAGGATTTTATTACCCAAGTCAAGAGGTCATCCATATGCAAAGGCAAGAGAATAACATTTTAAGCAATACTATTGGTCAGAAAAAATTCCCTATGTACCTTTCCCTTAAAACTTACTGAAAGACACATTCCTATGAAGCAAGAAAGAAATAAAGACCGAGTCTAAAAATAGAGTTGTGATATTACATAATCTGACGCTATGGTAAAATTGTAAAGTAAAATTAATTGCTATAAAAGTACTGTATCAAAGTTGAATGCAAAAAAAAATTTGAAATGCATCAAAAATAAAATCAATTAATTGACGGAGGGAGGGATGAATAGATGTATAGGTATGTGCTAAAGCAAGTAGGGTTGAAATACTGTTGGTAGGAATGTAAAATGGTGCAGCAACTATGGAAAATAGTAATGTGGTTCCTCAGAAAATTAAAAATAGAATTACCATATGACCCAGCAATTCCACTTGTGGATATATATCCAAAGAATTGAAAGCGGGGTCTGAAGAGAGTTGCACACCAATATTCACAGCAGCATTATTCATAATAGCCAAGAGGCAGAAACAATGTAAGTGTCCGTCAACATATGACTGGATAAATATGTTATATACATACAATGGAATATTAAGCCTTTAAAAGAAAGGAAATTCTGACACATGCTAAACATCGATGAATCTTGAGGACATTATGCTTAGTGAAATAAGCCAGTCAGAAAAAGACAAATGCTGTATGATTCCACTTATATGAGGTACCTAGAACAGTCAAACTTACAGAGACAGAAAGTAGAATGATGGTTGCCAGGGGCTAAGGAAAATGCAGAGTTGTTTAATGGGTATAGTTTCAATTTTGTAAGATAAAAAAGTAACGATGTAAATATACTTAACATTAGTTACCTATAACTTAAAATTGGTTAAAATGGTAAACTTTATGTTATGTGTATTTTATCACAATTTTCAAAAAAGGAAAAATATTTAAAGCAAAAAAAAACATAAAGAAAATATAAATAAAGCAAGAAGAAAATACAAGTGAATATTAACTGATAATAAATATAAGGATTTTATATAGCTAAAAGCACTGGAAGAAATCTCAAAATCAATAAATTTGAAAACAATTTTTAAACTGCTATATATAAAATTATTGTTAAAGAAAGTTAAAAAGCAAACAGCGAACTGAGGGAAAACAATTAGAGCAAAATGATAAAAGCTTAATATCCTTAATATATAAAATCTCAGTTATTTATTGGAGAAGTACTAAAACCGCATTTTAAAAACAGTTTATGGAAGACAAAATTATTCCCCTGTTGGGACCTATACTCATTAAATATCCTAAAATCCATGCAAAGGCTCCTAATAAAAATCTTCTCTACATGCAGCAAAAAGACCAAAAAAACCCAACAAATATTGTTGGCAAACAGTTAAATAAATTATGGTAAAGTCATCCAATCAAATAGTATACAGCCATGTTTCTGAATATTATTCACAGGGAAAAAATGCACCCAGGTAAACAAAAACAGCAAGAAACTAACCTAGATACACAGTACTACCCCAATTACATTAAAACATATATAAATATGCAATACATAGGTATACAGAAAAAGAGGAAAGGAATTACATCAAAATTTAACAACTCTAATTATAGATTTTTTTCTTCAAATTTCTCTGTATTTTCAAAATCCTATATGAGTTCTCTGTAATTTAAAAAAGATAGTAATTCTTTAAAAAAAACAAACAAACTAGTAAATGAATTTTTAACTATGTATTATATAATTTAAAAGTTCAATTCTGTGTACGGCCATGCCACCCTGAATGTGTCTGATCTCGTCAGATCTCAGAAGCTAAGCAGGGTTGGGCCTGGTTAGTACTTGGATGGGAGACTACCTAGGAATACCAAGTGCTGTAGGCGTTAAAAAAAATAAGTTCAATTCTACTTACCTATTGTCATGTTTGGACTAAATAGTCCCAGTATTGACACGCTAGCATAAGAGATCAGGTCTTTATATAATTCCCCACTTAAATATTCTTCTGCTTCTCGGACAGATGTTATATTCACTGGACATGATATCCTGTTCCTAAACGAATATATAGCTATATTCAAAATTAATTTTTAAAGATACTTTTCAGCTTATGAAAAATAAAACATACTGAACTTAGCAAACACTATATTCCTCAGGATAAACATTTGACAAAATAAAGACAAATACCATTCTAAACAAACAAAAAAATCACCCTCATTAAACAAAATTTCTATCTCCCCAATAGTGATGGAATGTGAATGAGCTCTCCTCATCAATACTTATCCTGTGATCTCAATTCTATCATCCTCCTTAACCTATTCAAAGTGTGTCAACAACATATATAATTAGAAGTTTTACAGATCTAAAAGTTTAAAAATCTTAGGGTGAAGGTGAATACTTACAGCTGGATAAATTTTAGGAGATCTTCTGTACCTAACATACCAGCATAAGATACTGGGTTCTTGCCTTCCTTGTACATCTTTACAACCGGAAATTCAGTAACATTTTGTTTAGTACATACATCAGACCAATCTGCACAGTTTATTCTAGTAAGCAGCATAATTGATGTGCCTAAATAAAAGGAAAATGAACATTTTATAGTTATTAATGTAGAAAATTGGTGCTGAGAATTGTTAATATTTTTATATCCCATTCTTAAACGAACCTCTCAGCAGCATGACACTGCTGCTGAATACTGTTCCCTTGGTTTTTGCAACACTTTCCTCTATTGGCTTTTCTCCCACCTCTCTTGCTGCTCCTTCTTGGTCCCTTTTGCAGTCTCTTCTGCCAGTAGAGATGGGAATTTCTCAAGCCTTAGTTTATGCTGCCTTCTCTATTTGCTCTACACATTTGACAATCTCCCAAACCGTCAACAATCTAATGAATCCTACATTTATACCTTTGGACCAGGTTCCTTTTGAAAATTCCAGACCCATGTATCTTTACTGCCTTCTCTATATCCCTTTGCAATGGAAACATCCTAAAACTTAGTTATGTCTAAAACCAAATATGGTTTCCTTCCTGGACATACTAGTGAACACAGCCCAATTCCTGTACAACTCAAAAAACAAAGTATCATATTTTGTCTATGGCCATGCCACCCTGAACATGCCAAATCTCGTCTGATCTCAGAAGCTAAGCAGGGTCGGGCCTGGTTGGCACTTGGATGGGAGACCACCTAGGAATACCAGGTGCTGTAGGCGTTTAAAAAAAAAAGTATCATCTTTCATGCCTCCCCATTCCTATGCCCCCCAATGTCTAATCAAATCAATCAGCATATCTTTTTAATTTTACCACTCAAATTTTACCTGTCCATTTCTCTTTACTGCCACTACTCTAGTCAATTTTTTGTCCTGTAGATAACCATGAAAGGCTTCTAATTCATCTCCCTGAATTCCGTTATGACTCTAGCCTTAGGCTAAAGGTATCTTTTCAAAATTCAAATGTTTTGTTACAACCCCACCCCCACCAACCTTTGTGGAGTTCTGTCTTTCTAGTCCCTTGAGATCTCTGCATATGTGCCTATTTCAAGGAAGCCTTTTTGGACACCCTGATCTACATCAGGTTTCTGTGCCCTTACAGAATCAAGCTCCTTTCTTTATCTTGTCATGTAATTATTGTGTGTTTATCTGATTAATGTCTTTTTCTACCAAGAGAGCTCCTAGAGAGTAGGGACTGTGTCTGTTTTACTCATCATTGATTTTCTAGCATTTAGAGCAGTCCTTGCACATTAAACACCTTAAATGTGTGTGTGAACAAATGACACATATGGAACTAATCCAGGTCTAGTGGTATCCACCTTGTCTAAATACTAAGATTCCTTTTCAGCCTAAGAAAACATAGTGGAATACCAAAAAGAAATTCCTACTTGTTCTATAATAATTTATGTAAAGTTCTCCCAAACTTGTAAATCATTCATTAGGTTTCTGGAAAGAGGTCAAAAACCAAATAAAACAAGCACAACACAGTTCAGCTATGAAAGGAAAGAATAAAGTCTAATAGGAAACTTTAATATATTACATGAAAGGAGGAATCTTTGTATATCAGTTTAGGACATATTTAATTTAGGATGTAATCTAATCATATGATTAAAATTGTGAAATGCAATATTTTAATATTTTATCGAGTTTTTAGTACTACAAATTCACTTTTATATTTTAAATGACTCCAGATTATACCACATAGATACAATCAATAACATCGCTAGATTAGTGTTAGCAATCTGTCTGATCATACGGTTGGTCTTATTCACCACTATATTCCCACTGCCTAGCATAATGTCAGTTACATAGTATGTATCCAATAAGAATTTGTGGAATGTACCCTAATATTCCTTCATGAACAAATTTTTCTTCAAGAACCTGTATGTACTGTATAAGCATATAAACAAAGATAAATCCTTATTCCTTCTAAAATTAGATCTGCTGACCTCTCTGCAAAGTTCTCCTATCCTTTAATTATTTAGTCAATAAATATCTGGTGATACTTGTTCATACATAGTACCATATTATATACTGCTACCAAAGTATGGAATTTATTGCTATTACAAATGTAGTTCTTTCCCTTCAATAGGCATCCTCGACAGGTCTACCACTGCTAATAATGTCATTATTCCTTTGTCCCTAAATTCCAAATTGAAAACTCTGATGTTATCTTTAATACCAAAAAAAGAATACTGATACATATCATTAAACATTGTAAGAGCGACCTATATTAAAGTCACCAATTAAAAAGTTTTATTTTCTTATAAGATGATTTCAATATTTAATCCTGTTTCAATTGGAACAGTCTAATATTCTAAGATGTCTGTATTATATCCCATACACTTTATCAAAGCAGTAATTTCAAATAGAGTTCCTAATTTAAAGAAAAAGATTCTTTAGCTACAGATAATACATTAAGTATAAAACTTGACATTTACTGCCACCTTGTGACTGAGTGGAAAATATTTTTCATCGTCTTAGACTAAAAGATGACAAGTGACTTTTCCCAAGAAGTCAATGTGAAAGATTATAGGACTAAATGCCCTAAGTATTACAATATTGTCCTATTTTACAAAGTTATAGCTTGTCCTTCAACACAGACACAAAACACTATAGTTACCTGTCTTATGCATTTCTACATTAAGCCCCCTGAACTTCCAAAAATCTGTTTATCTGATATCTAATTACTAAAAAAAACTGTTACTCATAAAGAATGTATTAGGTGAAAAGGGAAATGAAGTCCTGGGTCGGTAATCTGCTTTCTTATGTATTCTACAAACACATACAACTCCGAGTCCTTGCACTGAGGGGTCAGGTAGTCTCTCTATCTGGTCATTAATAGAGAAGAAAGTAAGGAAATCTTTTTCCATTCTCATTTGGTAACTAACCAAATAGGCTGGGGGGATAATTCTATTATTCAAGGACATTAGCCAATTACTATTTCATTTTAGTTTATATTCCACTCCCCATTTTTCCTTTCTTCTCTAATAATTTTCCAGTAAGATTGGAGAACCTAAAAGATGAAAATTAAATCTATTCAGAGATTACAAAGGATAGCCTGAAAGAGAACAGAAGTTGCTTTAAAAAAAAAAAAAATTAGGAATCCCAGTATCTAAACGTTTAATCATCTCTTCACTTAGGTAATCAAATAATCAAAAGTTGAATTAAATGTTATTGAGAAATTACTACTGGAGAAATGGTTCAAAAATGATTGTCAAAATTTCTGCTGTTTTTATTACTATAGAACATGTTAAATTCAGCGATGACTTTCTAGAATCAATTTCTTGAGTTCACCAAAGTCTCCAATATATAAGTAAGTTGTACACCAGTACATATTTTCTATTAAATATGATAAAATTTATGAACCTCTACTATATTAGCTTATTCATTTATTCAACAATTATTAAAAACCAATAATTCAACAATTATTAAAAGTATGGCAACACGTCAAGTCTAGTGAGCTATGTATGTATAAGGCACAAGACCTGCCCATTAGGAACTTACTAAATAATGAGTGCGCCTGTAAACCAGTGCCCCCAAAACTAAACAGTGGATACATTCCTAGAGTATCCAAGAACAAGCCTATGTGACTATAATTGCTTCTATTTACCAAAAAAAAAAAAAGAAAAAAAGTAGGTAGAAATTTTATTTCAGATACAAAGCATGATACATTGTCTTACTCAAATGATTATAAAACATTATCCTAATCCATCATTATCTCTCTCTTACTAATAGGCCTCCTTACTTCTTCCTATGTCTTTGCTAGGATGGTGGCATAGACATTTTGAGTTAAAGTCCATTCCTTGGGTTCTTATTTGCCTATCACTGGAATAGTTAAAATAAAAAGATCCTAGCTATTTAGAAATATCCTCGTCCATGAGAAACTAACTATATAGCTTTCAAGAACACTGAGATCCTGGCTCTTTGATTAGACTGTAAGAATGAATCTTGTCTGCCAAATGTTTATTCGTACTTAGTGTTTATTTAATAATATTTAATAGTAACTGGCACAGAGTAGGCACTCGATAAATATTTGTTGAATTTAGCCATAAAGGTTATAGATTAATTGTGTGGCCACAAATACTCAATACATGGCTTTCAATGTTCTACTAAAGACAGTTCCATGAAGACGATTGAAATGAATACTTCTGAGCATTTTTGAAACTCATGGTTCATTAACTTAACCTTGGAGAGAAAAACATAATAATCTGAAATTTTATGCAGTTTTCTTCATCTTCAGCATGACCCAGTTTTACAAATAGCTACAGCTCAGAATCAGGAAAATAACCATGCACACCACAGTACAATACCTTTCAATTTAATTGCCAAATCGATATAGGACTGCAGAAATGCCATGGATACTGCTTGCCCTACATTAAAATTAAAAATTCAACAGATATTACAACATGTATATCTCCAAAGCACCCATACTTATACATAACAAACGTATAGATTTATGGGGTTTCCCAAAATTGTTATTTCTTAATCAGTAATATTCTAGAATACAGTACTCAATATTGTCCCAAACATTTAAGAGGGTTCCAAATGCAACTAATTTTCTACATTCATACTACAAGGAATACAGTTGAAGGGCTATTATTTGAAGATAAAAGCAATATACTTCCTATACTGTTCCTAAATCTATAAGAACTGTTAATATATTAAAATCATTATCTTGAACCACAATAATTTTTCTAAATTAATAAAGTGAATATCTTGTTTAATTATTAACTTTCAATTTGTAGGTCAGATCTATATAATCAGTTTTACAACCCCAGAATCAGCTAGAAGTGATTCATTATGTGCAATCTACCTGGGACATATGAAAGTTATGTCATTTTACAACGTGCAATATTCAGAATGCAAAAATAAAATTTGCCTACTTTAAATGTCCTAATATATAAGTGTTTTCACTAAAGGCTCATACTCACAACCAGCATAGAAAAGCACTATGCTGTCAGAAGCCGTTACTGTCGCATTAAATGTCTCTTCTGTTAGTTCCACTGCGAGCTCCAAAGGTAACTGTCTCTTCCTGTCTCTATAAACAGTTTCTGCTACTTCATCATCTTGAATTTCTAAAACGTTTGAAAAGAAACTATATAAATATAGAATTAAAATATTTAAGCTCTTTTCCCAGGTGAAAATTTGGTATTTTATAAAAACTTTAAATTCACACTATTTTATTAGTTAAAATGCATGATACTTAGAAACTTTCTGGTTGGCCTGGCTTCCTGTCCTAAATGACTCTGGGATGGTTCCTGACTCAGAAACTGTGATGTTTTAGTCAAGTCCAGAAGCATTTAACTTGTCTAGAAATAATATGTCTATTTTGTTTCTAATAAAATGTTAATTTACAATCCAAAAAGGTTCTACCATACATATGACAGTGTTTATTTAGCTTCCACTATATGACAAGCACTGTGATAGACACTAAGGAACAGTAGTAAACAAAACAGACATAGTCCCTGACTACATGGCACTCCTATCTACAAAAAGGTCAGACAATAACCTGGCCACTGAATAAATATATAATTATAAATTATGATCAATTTAAGAAAGGAAAAGGATACAGTGACAGATTATAACAGAGAGAATTAGATGGGGAGATCCAAAGTCTTCCAGGTAGAGAGAATCAAGAAAAGAATGTCTTGGGCAAAAACAATAACATATGCAGATTCAGAAAAAAGAGACATAAAAGAGCTTAATTTAGATAGACTGAATGACCAACCAACTCATCCACTCATCCATTCATTCATCCATCCATCCATCCATCCCTCCCTCCCTCCCTCCCTCCATCCATCCATCCAAGTATGTGGTAAAAAACACATTTGAATTTGGAAGTATTTTGCTGGAATTTTGTACAGATTATATGGTAACGATGAAGGGGCATCTAACTTGATTAGAGAGACAAAGCTTCCTAGAAGAGTTGACACTAGCTGAATATTAAAAGAAACTAAAACTTAGGAAGTAAAGGCTGGCAATGGAGGCATACAGAACAAAAGGAACAGCATGTGCAAAGGCACAGTGTCATGAAAAAGCATGACAACTGCAAGTGCAAATACTGGCTGGATATCTTATGGTATTAAAGATTATTGGTAAATTCCTTAGATGTAGTAATAGCAATAATTATGTTAATTTTAAAAGAATTCTTATATCTAAAACACACGGAAATATTAATGGATGAAATTATATATTTTGTATTTGCTACAAAATAATAAGGGGTGGCAGTGATTGGAACAGGATAGCCATGGAATGACGGTTGTTGGGTGGGGCCAGGTAATGGATACCAGATTTGTTCTATCCCATTTATGTAAGTTCATAATTGCCTGTAATAACATAGTAAAAAGAAAGGAAGGGAGGAAGACAGTACAGTATGACAACTAAAGTATTATTTTGCATATGATTTCTAATATTATAAAAGAAAATACTAGATCTGAATGTCAGTACATCTCAGCAATTCTCGACTGTGTAATGCTAATCAATCTCATAACTCTCTGGGCCTCAGTGTTCAAATCTGTAAAACATAAGAATTGCACTACATTAAATTTGACGTACTTTTAAATACCATATTCCATGATACTAAAGTGCCTTCAATACCCAAATTAATAAAGGCTTATTTTCTTAGTTACTGTATTTTTTTCTTCATTTTCTTGCCAGTCCTTTATTTCCCAGTCCATCGTTTCTTTTCTTATCTTGTTCCAATACCTTCTTTCCTTTTTTATTCTTTCTTAATAAGCTACGCTCACTTGTAAATTTACTCACTCCTAAGTATACCTTTCACCTATCCATCAATATATACACATTCTTGTTTAAGCCATACATGTTTATTTTTTCATATTGTCCTTTTGTAGAACTTGGTCAACTTTATTCTAATTCATCTTGTGCCCATTTCCTTTGAAGGACATTTTTCTTTGTGTTCCACTCTTAACATGGTAACAAACTCTTTTCTAACCCTTCTCTGTTTTTCCTACATAAATTGGAATGAAATGGGGGAGGGAGTAATTATGCAAATGAGCATGACATCACAAAATACTATGAGCCAATATGAATTACAGACATAGGAAATTAAGACAAAAAAAAAAAATCACAACAAAACAAAAAACAAAAGATAGCACTGTAAAAGAAATACTAGAATTAGGCTGGTAGAATCAGAAAAGGCAGAGTGAAAGGGCAAACTAAGGCCAGAGAATTGGGAAGCAAGAGCGGGTGTAAAAACAGGAAATCTTGAAATAGGTAACTCCCACTGAGGACAGAAATCTTACTAAACTGATACTCGGCAGTTCCCCTGACTCTAAAGGTTGGAACATATGAGACACGATAGGAATAAAGCACGGAGCAAGCGACCAAGAACACAGAACAAAGGTCTATCTCTGTAATGATGACACTTATGGCTTAAACCACGAGCAATTCTAACCTTTGCATAGCAGAAAAGAACTACAACATACCTCAAACCATGAAACTGGTCACTGGTAACAGCTAAAGCTCACAGCCCTTACTACATTTATAATATAGATTTTGATCGTAATGATGATGAACCTCATAAAAAATAGGCAAATTCCTTCCTTCTTGGTATTCACGATAATAGTACTATATAAAATATTTAAGTATTTACTAAATGGGATACAAGAACAGAGAAGACCTAATCCCTTAGAGGTATTACAGACTAGTGGAGAAGAGAGAAAAGTAAATGAGCAATTACAGAATAGGATTGATGTTATGAAAGAAATATTAGGAATGATCATGATCATAGATAAGATTTCAAGTCCGAATGCTTCATTTCTAATACAGGATCTAGAACATGCCACTTGTGTAACTTTGGGCAGATCATTTAACTGCTAAAACAAAGATTCTTCATCTACAAAATCAAGATGGCATCAGCTAACTCAGAGGATAACAAAGTAAATAATGTGTGGAGAAATAGCCTTGAAAACTATAGAATACTTCAAAAATGTAAGCCATGACAACAATAAAAAGAAAAACATGTTAAAAAGCATTCAAATGTTATTGAAATTTACTCCCCATAATGTTAACAATCAGATTTATTTACAACTACGAATACAACAGTATTTGTTAGAATTTCACTTCCTAATAATAATAATAAAAGTAAAATATGTAAATATGTTATGGTTCCTGGGTCGTTCTTAAACATGGAGTAGACCAAGAGGGCTGAAAGAATTAATTTGGAAGATAAAGACGCAGATGTGGAAAGCTAGAAGCCTGACATGTAACAACGAAAGGTATCACACTAAACAAAATACGGCATCTTTACATCTTTTCACCTAATCGGCTTGATAAAATGTGATTCAAAATAAACTTTTTCAGGTTTCTTCATAATTTTGAATGTGAATACATTCTGTGAAAAAGTTAATTCATTGAAATTTCACTGACCTTACGTGTGCTGGACAGGTATAGGGGGAGGTTATCATCACAAAACATATTACCCATATCTGGACCTTCCATGTCATCATCTTCATCTTCTTGTACTTCCTCAATGTACACATTATTTTCCACATGGGATATTACTAAATCGATGTCATGAAACACCAAAAATTCCACTGGCATTCCCTAGAAATACATTAAAAAAGTAACTAAAATATAACAAAGCATTTTTATATAAAAATGTTTTATTTGTTTGACACTAAAATGAAACTAAACATTTTTTTTAATAAATTTATTTATTTAAATTAGTTTCAAGTATACAGTACATTGGTTAGATATCTATAATGTTCATAAAAACGATCCTCCCAATTGCTCCCTCCCTCCCCTGGCCCTCCACTTCCTTTTGACTTCGATTTTAAAATTAAATAAAACAAAAAGAGGAAATTAACTCCACAGTTACTATGAAAAGTATCCAAAGCATACTTTATATAAAAAGATGCCAAAAAGGAGGAATTGAAAGTCTCACTTGCTTCTTGTCACCATTACACTATACTGAAGTCTGAAGTATCTCATGTATAGCAGTTAAGTCCTACCTCAATATAAAACGAAAGTATACAATTTTATTGCAAACAGAGCCAATCAAAATTGTTTTGAATATTCCACAAAAATATTCAAAATAATACTTCATCTAAAATAATCCCACTAAAAAAGTTCAACTGCCTGTTTAGCTATGAACATAAAAACACTATCTACCCCCAGATATTTTAAGAACACCAAATTCTATTCCAACTGAGATTATTCCATTAAAATAATCTTTCTTTCACTAATACCTGGCTATCGCATTTTTTAAAACATGAAATTTTAGGCCAATAGATTATTTTAGCAAATTATCCCTGACTGTAACTATAAATTACAATATATCTATAAAAGAGCTTTAAGTGTCTCTTCTTTGATAGCACGTATCTTCATATTTTTATTATATTCTACGCAAGCAATCTTTTACTCTTATAGAGACTAATGGAGCTAAAAGAAGAATCAAAATCAATCAAACTAAATTTATTCCAAATATACATAAAAATTATTGTGGTAAAATTTTTATTGAAGTCTAACATTCAAACAGTAAAGAACACAAAGTTTAAGAACATAGATAAATTTTTACAAAGTAGATACATTTATGTCACTACCACACAGATTATGAAATACAACATTACCCAGAGGCCATCTTCTTTCTTGTCCATCATTAGTCATTACCCTCCCCCAAAGGTAATCATTACTTTGATTTTTATCACCACCTATAAATTTTGCCAGTTTTTAAATGTATATAATAGAACTATACTCTTTGTACTCTTTTTTATGACTGCTTCATTTGCTCAACATCATTTGTGAAGTCGATCCATGTTGTTACATATACAAGCAGTTTATTCTTTTTCAATCCTGTAGGTGTGTTCATTATACGAATATACTAGTGTTTACATATTTGTTTATCCATTCAATTGCTCATGGACATAAGTTATGAATATGATTGTGGCTGTCTTTTGATGCACATGTATACATACTTCTGTTGGGCAATATTTAGGAATAAAATTGCTGGTTCATATGACATACATAGTTTCAACTTTAATAAGCACTGCCAAATACTTTTCCAATTTTCATTGTACCAATTTTCACTCTTAACAGCAGAATCTGAAAGTTCTTATAACTCTACATCCTTGTTAACACTTGGTATTGTTATTTTTTAAAATTTTAGCCATTTTGGTGGGTATCTCATAATTTTAATTGCAATTCTACCTCCAGTTTATTTGCTAATTGGAAAGAGAGAAATGCATCTTATGATGGAGAGAATCAGCTGTCTCTACTTTAACTCAGTGATCAAATGTAACATCATTAAGTGAGAAAAACAGACATTATGCACTTTAAGGTAAGATGGAACATAAAGAAGCCAGCGCATGCATTATTCTTACCCAAAATGTTTAAGGAAGCTAAGCAATAATAAATCTAACTTCCAATTTTTAGAAAATATAAGAGAACAAAGGAACAAAGCAGACAATGACAAAAAGAAATAGGCAAATCTAGAATATAGAAAAAGTGGCCACATTCATCCAAAAAGTCACTGTCATGGGGAAAAGTGGGAAGGAAGAGCTAAGATATTAACAAAAAAGAAACACACCAAATGCAATTAGAATTTCTGACAGAATTTTGGTTGCCAAAAACTATCTGTAGATAATAATTGTAGTATGAAAAAATTTGAATATGGACTTGCTATGAGATTAGGCTATGGTATTAAAGATTATTAGTTTTGTTAAATATGATAATGAGATAGTATATATAGGAGAATTAGTCATTTTTAGAGATCCATGCTAAGTACGAATAAAATGTCCTACTTGCAACATTCTTTGCAATGTTTCAGAAAAAATTATAAATGAAGCAAATATGGCAAAATGTTAATTATTAAATCTAGGTAGTAGATATATGGTTGTTTATTCTATTTTTATTTCTACTTTTCAGTATGTGTTTTTTTCATAATAAAACATTTAAGAAAGAAAGAAAAAGGGCTTTTAAAAACTCAGATACTATGAAAGATCCTAGATATTAACACTATTCCTCATGATAGTATATTAATAAACAAAAGCCCACTCCTCTGCTCAGGGCCTCTTCACTTGTTGTGTTCTCTACCTAGAATCCTCTCTCCCCATATAGCCACATGCTCATTCTTTTGCTTATTGTCGCTTATCAGTGAGATCTTCTATCACTACTCTCTAACCTTAACAGGTTTTTTTTTTTTCCCACTGCCATCTGACATTCTTGGTATACTTGTTCTGTATTTGTCTCCTGCAACTAGCATATTAGCTCCATAAGGGCAAAACCTTGGTTTGGCTCACTGCTATATCCTCAAAGCCTATAACTGTGCCTGGAACAAAGCAGGTACATAATAGACACTTATTGAATGAATAAATGAATATTGGTTAATATTTATAGAGCACCTATAATGTGGTGGGCCCTGTACAATGTAAGCACTTTAAATTATTTCTTTTACTATACTGACCAACAACTCTTTAAAGTAAATATTATTATCCTCACTTTACAATGGGAAAAAAATCAAGAGCTATAAAGCAGAATTTGAACCAGGTAATAAGATTCTATAGCATAAACTCTTAACATTGTATTGCTAATCACTGCCATAGGACACGAATATGAATATGGACTTGCTATGAGATTAGGCTATGGTAAGTAAGTCATACATTACTAACAGAAGTATTTTATAATTCTTACTATATAAGGTTTGTGATATGCTAATATAAATATGCAATACTATCTGCGCAACCAGTTCTAGTACTTTAAGGGAGCCTCAAACCCTATGTCTGGAGAGGTACAAGAAAAGAAGAGAGAAAGGGTGAATATAAAATCCCAGGATCAATATTATTGCTCTGACGAATAAGTAAGAAAAGATTTGCACTGAATTCGATAAAGAAAAGCCTACCCTATCCTTAACAGAAAAGATCTTTGTAGAGACAGCTAAAATATAACCTATCTTACCTTACTCTAGACAAAATTAGTTATATTTCGACAACTGAGACATCAAAACTGGGAAACCAGCATTAACTTTAATTCTTCTATAAACCTAATTCCCAATAACAAATATTATAATTTTTCATTTAAGGACCTTATCTACTAGCAAAAAAGGAAAAAAAAAAAAAACCTTCGGAAAGTATTCTTTCAATTACCTGGCCAAAAAGCAGAGCACGCTAGCTCTATACTATACATATCTGAAAATACTACAGTTTTCAAAGTATTTTCCTATTTGGTCTTCAAATTTTCTTGTAAGTTGTACGACTATTTCACAAATGAGAAAGCTGAGTCTGGAGATGTTAATTTATTTATCTGGTCCCAGAACCAGAGGTACAGTATCCAAGTCTTCTCTTAACCCCGTATTCCTGCCATACACTTAGACAATAGAATTTAAGTTTAAACTGGCAGTTTGTAAACATATCAATCAATTTTTTAGCATATGTATATATTTAGAAGATGTTCGGAATTTAAGTGTTCTTAATAATTAGAAAAATTAAGAACTATTTAAGGAAAATAGTGACATTAATAAAAATTTACAAAGCAAATAGAAATGGCCAAGAAACCTTCAAAAGTTCAACCTCACTAGTAATCAAAGACATGTAAATTAAAAACAAGAACATTTTGTCTATAGAAAAGATTTTTTAAAAAAAGATTAGTACTCAGTATAGGCAAAGACGTATGAGAAACAAGGAATTCCAAACCCTTGCAGTAAAAGTATAACCTTTCTGGAAGGCAGGCAATTTGATGATTTATTTTAAAAGTCTTCAAAATTCCCGTTGTCTGACAAATTTCACTTTCAAAAATTCAGCCAAAAGAATCAGTGATGTTCAAAACAGTATACAAAGGCAAGCATCAAAGCACAATAAAAAGTAACTGAATATAATTTTAGGTAAAAAGATATATAATATAGCATGATCCTAATTTTCATAATATACATATATTTATGAATATGGAAAAAAGACAGACTAACAAATGGGAAAAAAAGCACATACCAAAACATGAATAGCAATTATCTTTGCATAGTGGCAATTTACAGAATTTTTCTAATAAGCATGTATTACTATAGGACCACGTGTATTTTCCTTAAATAAGCAGACATGACAGACCAATACACAAAACGACTAACCTCTTCTCGTTTGAAGACCACATTAGCCTGCTGAGGAATGTCCACATCCAAAGAGTCCCTTTTTCAAAATGGAAACAAATGTATTATGTTGCTAATTTTAATAACAGTCATCCAGGATGTCAATCTAAAATAGAACTATAAGTTCATATAATAAAAAAGTTTTATGAAAAAAATTTACAATTTAGTGAGTCAGAAATTTTACACAGAAATGCAGACCAGATTTTCTACTCTCTATCTTAATTACAATTTCATTTAGCAAAGCTCAAAGGCCTAAATTCTAATCAAGCTAATAATTAATGTATAGACTTTAGCTCAGCAACTTGTTCTAATATTAGAATCTACTAAAGAGCTGAGTTTATTTGCAAGTGAATAGACTACCATATATAAAAATGAGAAAAATATTAGTGTTTGCTAAACATAGTGAATATTTCATGTTTATGATACCTTAACAAGAGTAGAACTCCTGCTTTTCCAAGAAGACGCCAAGCAACCCATTCTGCAGTTCTTCTATCAGCTTCATATGTAGCATGTTGACTAACGATAAAAACCAGTGGTAATCCGAGTTGGAGATGAATAGTTGAAACCTGTTGAGGATCTTCAGCAACTTCAGTCTTCATTGAAAAAAGAAAAAAATGTCTTTACTGTGTGATAATAATGTTTCAACATTCGGATTTAAACTCTGCTAATTCTTATTAATAAAGTCATGAGTTAAAAAACAAGTATGTGAAATAAGTCCAACATTAACAGAAATGGTCTCATAATTTCTGCTTAATGCTCCCAATGTGCCTATACAGATAAAGCATTATAAAACTAACACATTTTATAAGAAATTAAACATAAAATTATAACCATAAGGAATAAGCATGTTATAAAGAAAAATAAATAAAACAGTGTGGTACTGATAAATGAGATAGATATTTCAAATGAAATAGAACAGAGAACTAAGGAATACATTCTTTCATATAAGGATTTAACACACAATGACACATTACAGAACAATGAGGAATCTGAGTTAAGATGCAGTTTGAATACACACATCTAACTTCACTTTCTCCACATATTCCAGGAAAACTATAGCAGTAAAATTTTTTAAAAGAGATAAACATACATCTGTGAAGAAACGAAAAAAGGCAGCAAAATTTTGGAGGCTGGAGAACAAAATAACTGACTCTACAAAGCAAAACTCTAAGCCATGAGAGGGAAAGCTAAGAAACGATTTAATTATAACGGCAGAATCCTAAAATCGCTCAGGAATTGTCAGTGCCTGGTATCTCTGGAACTGGGAGAGAAATAATCTAAAGGCTTTGGAGAAGCAGTTTGATCTCTAGATACCCAACTCCATTCGCAGAGGCAACTGCCCCTCTCCCATACCAGGAGAAATCTGAGGGGCACTTCGAGAGCAGCTGAGAGTGTGAATATACCAAAAGCAGGGAGATTAAGTAGCCCAATGGTGAGACACTTCCCAGCATCCTCCCCACTCAGTTTCCAGAATGCTAACAGCCAGAATCCTGTCCTCCAGCAGACGACTGGAAGGTCCTATTCTGGGCATCTTGAGTCACCCTGAGGAATATTGAGTCAGTCCACTATTCTATGCATCCTGGACTGCCAAGCCTTTCTAAGCAGACACCAAGGTTTAGATAATCAGCTTTTTCTCCAACAGGGTATTGATCTTCAAGTTTGCCTTTCACACTTTTCTTGGCGCTGTGCTACTGGCCATTCCTACCTATCTCAGTGTCTACCCCATGCTTCTGGAACCTCTTCCTGAAACCTATATCCCAGTTCCATAGCTGTCTTAGAAAAAAGAGTTCTACCAAATAAGATGCTGAGGCACTGATATGCTTATGCATCATGTTGTGTGAGTGTTGAAACAAACTGCACTTCAGGAGGGAATGTGATTGTCAAATCTCCTTTTTGGGTAAACACTGCCATTGCATAATTCAAGGAAGCACCATTCCCATTGTTGTTTATAAAATGTTTCGGGGGCTGCCATTCACAAAAATGACAATATAAATGGTGCCCTTGATTTTTTGCTAGCCACACTTAATTAAATCCCAAGTCATTATGAAGTCCCAAAAGTTCTCATTTTTTAATTTCAAAATATTACATAATTTCTGGTAAGTAAAGCAAAGTATTATCTAAAAATAAATAAATAAATAAATACTTTTAAAGAGCAGCAAAAGAAAATTCATGACCAGAAGTTTTAAGAAAGGTATACAACTTCAAGCCAGAATGTTAGAACCAAAGAGAAAAACAGAAGGTTTTTAGTAAAGCTTGGGATGAGTCCTAATCCGCCCCCAAAGGCAAAAACAGTACTGGTAAGTAGACAAAATCCTGAAAATTCTTAATAATATCTCAATATTGGAAGAAAAGGAAATGAGGCTGGAAAGAAATGGTAAAGAACTGTCCAGTGAATTGTTATCTCTCTCTCAGGGCTCTATGATGAAATGAGAGATCAAAACAAATTCATAGGGTATTCTCCCTGTGGGAATAAGATAAATGCCTTTCTTCCATCTGAAAGGAAAGGAAAAAGACAAAAATACTGCCTTTTAAAAAACTGTTTGAAGCCCAAATCAAAACAAACAAAAACTGACTCAAAGAATTTAGGAATAAAGCCAGTAGAATTGGGGCTGGTGAGTTCTAAATCTATTTAAATGTAGAAGCAAGACTTAAAAAAAAAAGTTGGAATTATGGTTACAGAACACAATATAAACATTGTAAACCTTAACAATATAAAAATAACACATTCTTCATAGCAAGGGTTAAATCAATACCATCTAAAATGGAAACATGTAGTTTTTTAAAAATAATGATTTTAGTTTCTTAATGTTTTCAAAATCATTTTTAACACTTAAGACAATATTTCCTAAGAGCCCTCTAATGAAATGCTTTATCAAAAGTTCCATAACGCCTCTAGTTTCACATCAGTTTTTTTCTTCTATTAAATAAGATTAAATATAATGCTTCTTACTATAAAGTATCACATGCAATATGATATGTCCATTAATCCATCCATCCCTCTATTTGTATCTTTATGGGTGCAGAGATGACTGGCTCATGTTAACTGACAGTTCATTTCTAAGTGATGGAATTAGGTAGCTTGAAAATATTTTTTCTTCATACTTTGCTGCACTGGTTTAATCATTTATAATACGCATGCACTATTTTTATTTAAAAAAGATGTACCGAATGAAAAGGCCTACTGAAGGTTTTACACATGCGCAGGACAACCCTTCAGATTTTCAGAAAGAAAAGTGTGCTGATCGCCATCACTTATGAGTCTATAAAATTCTTCTGGGCTCATACTAAGGAAAATGGAGCACCAGAAATGCTATAGTTCCAATATTTACCAACTTCTAAAATAGTGATGAAAATATTCACAGAAGAGGTCTTTTCTTGACCATGATGTGGTCTCTGTAATCTTACAGTGACCACAGTTCATTATACTACCACAGAATACTTCCTCTACACAAGACTATACTTGAGTTTCAATATAATAATGGCACTTCAAGACATTAAAGTATTATTTTATGAAGTCTACCTTCCATTCTACCTTGAATAAGTAACTACTCCTAAATCCTTCTAAAGACATATGTCCAAGGAAAGGGGAAAACATCTAGCTCATCTAAGTAACATACATATCTGTGAATCAAAACTTAATAAATTTAATGTATGAGTTATCTAATATATTAAAATAAGACACATACCAGCAGCGGTGCTTCCACTGACTTAATAAATCGATAAATGTTCAATGTAGTCAAAGGCTGTCCCATTAGTGTTCTTCTACATTGCTGGGTCAAGTCCAACACTGGTTTACAATGAAAAAAGTAGAGATGTGCATATTCTATATCCTCCCTGCTGCAAATTAAAAATTAGAGACAGATCCACTTGAAGTCCAGTGTGTGATTCTTCCACCATCCAAAAAGACAAAACAATAAATCTCTGTCTTTCAAATTGCTGTTTTAGTAAAAGCCTGGAAGAGTATCACATTAAAAGAAAATGGGCTAGGCAAAAAAAGAAGATATAAAATATTAATGAAAATTAACCTTAATATTTTTAACAAACCAAGTGAGTTGTATAAGCAATTTTTCCCCTGGATTCCTTCATATGGTAGCTTCTAAATCAGGTTATAGGCAGGTGTACATAATTTTTAAAAAAATAAAAGGCTGTCACCTTGAGGACAATAAGATTACCTTCAAATATGGTTTTTCTAGAGCTATGCTAAATAAGGCTTTGTAACATAAATCTTCTACGTTTAATTTAAACCCAAATCTGTTTTGAATAAACTTCAGCCAAAACATGCCTTAAGATAGAAACCATGTGACACTTTGTGGGAGTTTGTGAGTTTGTATCTGAAATATTACAAAACTCAGTAAATATGGCTTATAATTTCAGTTTTGGCATTCCCTTCAACATGAGAATTCAAAGATAAACTTATAGTGAGTAAGATTTACCAAAATTAAAATAGCATTTAAAAAAAAATCTCCAGATGGCATTAGTAGGATTTGGCAAAATACTGCAATTTTTTATTTTTAAAATGTTATTTTAATTCTTGACACATGTTTAAACTGAGCTCCAAGGTTCACCAATTTCAAATTTAATTATAAATTAATGTCTAATAGAGTCAATGATTAAATAAATCATCAAAGATTTACTTAATATCTACTGTGTGTGTTAGGCCCTGTGCTAAAATACAAAAGACTAAGATGAATAAGATAATTCAAATACATGAGGAGCTTAAACTAGGGGAGATATATTTAGTGAAACATTTAAAATGTAGTTTATAAGTGCTATAATATACAAAGTGCTATGAGAAACAAATATTTCATTCTGCCTCAAGTTGAGAGGAGAAGGAAAGAAAGGGTTCAAGAAGATCACCATGGAGATTAAAAATAGTAAGGGAGAGAAAGACTTCTCCAAGAAGATAGGACAAACGGGTATTTCAGACAAAAGAAATAATATAGCCAAGGCAGAAAGTACAAAACTCTTTGAGAGGAACCCTAAGTAGTCACATATTACTGAAAGGAAAGTGTTGAGAGCAGAAGGACCCAGCTGCGGTTGAAACTCATACCATAACCTCTGAAATAATAAAATAATGTTGTAAAGTTAATCAGGAATCATTTGATTATAGATAACAGAAACCAAAACGAGGGATTGGGGGAAAATACTTACTGGAAGCTTAGAAGAGTATCTCACAGACTATAAATAAAATTCAAGTAATTGGATCAGAAAGTAAATGTAGAGATCTGAACAGCAAGAGTTCAGAGAACATTTCGCCATTAACACTTTTCAGCTCCCAATTCAATGTAAAGACAACTCCTTCTGCTTTACTTCTACATGGGCAAAACATTCCTGTGAGCAAGAGAGCCACAACACTGTATAATAGTTTTTCTATGCCCAATTTTAAGTTCTTGGGAGAGGGGATATCATTTGCTCAGGTAAGCCAATGTCCCTAGGTCAGGTGACTGCTTCTGATTTAACTGACTGTGATGAGGGTAACACCCTTCTTCGCCTACACACGGATTCTTTAAGAAGGGAATTTGGGGAGGTTGCAGAAAGTACTGGTGCCTCCATGGCATGCTACTTCTTTTACTACATCCTTCTTAACTGACATATAGGTACAATATACATCCTTCTTAACTGACATATAGGTTCGAACATATTTAGGCCAAACATTATATAGCAATTAATATACTAGTTTCATCCAATGTTATAGCCCCAGCAACTGGAATAGTGAGTGCCTAGCACACAGAAGGCATTCAGTAAATATTTATTAAATTAAAGGAAGAACACATGAACGAAAAAAAAATACATTCACCTCTCCCCTATTAGACAACCCAAAGTTATAGCCAACTACTTCATGCAGAAGTAATGTCATGGACTACTATATTTTGAATCCAGTCTTTCTTTGTCATATCAGGTTCGTTCCGATATGAACCCTCACCATGTTATCCATGAATAAATGAGAATTCAAACATCTCTAATACATCATAAACTCAAAAGTATATGAAAAATGGAATAACTGTACACACTTTTTAATGCCCATTTTAAAAATGGAGAAAAGAAAAAAGTCTTCCAGAACATTACTGTTTGGTCACAGGTAAAAATACACACACACAGTATATCTTGCTGAACAGGATTTGTAAGGTAAATGATAGGACCTACATATACTCTGCCAATAAATAAGCATCCCTTGTGTTTTAAGCATGTCACTGTTATTTGTAATTATTCATTACCTGAAAAATAAAGTATTAAACAACTAACCTTCAAAGAGACTGTGGGGTCCCCAATAAATCACCATGGGATGGAGAATAACAAGGCCTCCCTGATTCCAAGATGGGAAATTGGCAATTGGGAGTAGCAAAGTAGTGGCTAAATGCGTGCTTATTTTATCTTCAGACTCAGTGACAACTTCTAGCTTACAATTTTAGACTTGGTAAACCTTTATAGTACTGTCAGCATAACTCTCAAATCGTTAAAAACATTAAAATTCTCTTATGAATAGCAAACATGCATCAAAGTTTTATTTAACTCATTAATGAGGGAACCAGCAAAAAGACAGTTCAATAAAAAGAGATTAATGGAAAAGGAATGCTGGTTGTCATACAGAGCAATGAAAACATAACTTCTCTTTACAGGAACTTTATTTTCTGCCTACCTGTTCCCCCCGCCCTAAAAAAAATCATTGCACTTTATCAGTTTTCTATGCACTAACCTCCAAATTTACAGAGTTGTAAAATGTCTGGTATTTAATTAATTGTGTGTGGTATATCAAATAGTCATTTTCTGAGAGGTTGGCAAGAGGACTCATTAAAATCTCTTGCGCAGTATAAAAAGGTCACACGATCACCATTTTGCCTTGCTTTGGGTTAAAGTTCCTGAAGAACATTTTAAAGCCAAACTTAAAGTCTTTAAAATGCACTAGCTATTCATTGGGGGTCCAGTCTATAAGACTAAAGTAAAGAAAAACTGTAACCCTCAGTTGCCTAGACAACAGTCAAAAGAAGACCTCTATCTAAAACTGTAAGCTAGAAGTAAACAAAAAAAGAAACATCTAAAACATTCTGTTCAAAAACTGTACCTACATATATTTAAGATTATGATGAAAAAGTAACTTACAGAACTCTTAGAATTTCTAGAGCTTAAGTATGAAGGCTGTTATTTTATCACCTATCTCATCACTGTGGGAGATCTATTCCTAAAATACACTTGGCCACTCATAGGATCACATCTGTGGCTTATCCATATTGTCTTCATTCCTCTTAGTCTAATATCAATTCTGCATATTTAAATTCATTTTCAGACTGCAGTACAGATGATAGTAATGAAGGGGATTTCGGGTTTCATTTATATGTTCACATCTGCTTATGATTTCTCTTAGACAAGTCCATGCTGTAAGAGTATAATGGAAATGTTGAATAAGTAATGTGAAGTAAGTGAACTTAAAATTGCTGACATATGCCTCTTATACATACCCAATACTTCTCAAAAGGGCAATTTCTGTGGTTAAGACAAATTGGTATGTGGTCCCATACACGAAAGCAGCTTCCATGATTGCCCTGTGCTCTGAAGAAGAGATAAGGGAGTTGGGAAAGAAGAGTTAGTTTCTGTGACTCTACATAAACTTCTATTCCGAATACTCTCCTACATCTTTTTATGCTTTATTGTATTTAAAGAAAAATCCTTTGTAGGGATCCCAGTTGTGAAAATGCAGGCAGTTAAAGAAGTTATGAAAAGTCTATTCAAGGTAAAAGAAGAATTAAGAGGGAGTAGAAAATTAGTTTTATCTAAGAATATAACATGAAAAATTTGTGATAGTTTCTTCCTAGTGATAGAGAAGAAAATATGAAGCCACTATACAACTGTCATATGTTATATTTTATATATGTATATGTCTCGTATTCTTTCTGGCTTAGTTACTTTTTAATCAAACTTATTCTTAAATATAGTTTAAAGAGACAAATCATTCTACAATAAGAAAAACAAGAGTTCTTCTGCCGCATATCCAATTTCAAGGGAAAACTTTCAACTCTCACCGTTTCTTTGGGTAACTACCTCCAAGTCTTTAAATGACAGTCTTATACTCATTTCCTAAGTTTTTTAAGTGTTAGTATTGCCTTCTGATCTTCCACTTTGGAAGACGATAAATTGGCTCTCTTTTCCAAAACCCCACTCCACAAATGTACACATTTCTATTCCCTCAACTTTCCCAATATAGTTCTAATTTTTATTAGATCAATAGTCAGTATTTACATCATTATGGCTCAGTAAATACTATTTACAAATGAGCCATGCAGTATAAAATGAACACTTTTCCCTTTTCAAACTTTTTATTCACTATAGTCATACCTATCTATTTTTGTGTAGATTTCTTCCTAATTTATTCCTAAACTCTTGCAGTTGTCTAACTCTCTTAATACTTCAAATATATCAGGTATACTCTTGATTCTCTCTTCTTGGAGACATTTCTGCAGAAATGTCCCACGCAGACTATTGCTACTTAACATGCTACACAACTTTCATCCTAAGAACTCACTTCATCACCCAAGGGATCTCTAATTCTCTCATGTATTTGATCCTTTGGCCTGTTACCCATACATATATATATGTGTGTGTGTGTATATATATATATATAGTAAATGTAAATTAACTATATATATATATGTGTGTATATATATATGTGTGTATATATATATTCTTTGGGTAACTACCTCCAAGTCTTTAAATGACAGTCTTATACTCATTTCCTAAGTTTTTTAAGTGTTAGTATTATCTACTGACCTTCCACTTTGGAAGACAATAAATTGGCTCTCTTTTCCAAAACCCCACTCCACAAATGTACCACAAATGTGTGAATATATATATACTCACGTATGTATGTGTGTGTGTATATATATATTTTACAATTCAACCTTAAGGTATATTTATATTGTATTGTGTGTTCAATGCTATAGTTAGATTTCTGTCACTACATATTTGACTCCTTTTACCCCATCTACTTCTCCCCTCCCCCCCCACCCTCTTATAACCACTAGTCTATTGTCCATGAGTCTCTGTTTGTCCTATTTGTTTGTTGCTTTCAGGTTTATATCCCACATATAAATGATACTTTCAGGGATCATTTCTATAGTTGATATGCATATTTTTTTGATTGATTTGCTCCCTTGCTCCCATTCTCTAGCACCTTCCTATGATAGGATTTATGAAATACACATTTTTGCAACCTCCCACTTCTAGAAGTGTCTTAATTCTACTTTCATAACTAGCTGTAGTTGTCTGAGTATTGAATTCAAGGTTCAAGTCATTTCTCCTGAGAATTTTGGAAGCACTGCTCATTTTCTTCAGTTTTCAGGGCTGCAATGAAGAAGTCCAATACCATTCTGATTCTTGATCCTTTAACTGCAAACAAACTTTTTCCTTCTGGAAGATTTTAGAATAGTATTTGTTTCCAATATTCTGAAATTTCAAAATGAGATGCTTTGGTGTGGCTCTATAGTCATTTGCGATGCTGGGACACAATGAACCCTTTCAATCTGGAAGCCCAAATTCTTCAGTTCTGGAAAATTTTCTGAAAGTGCTTCTTTGAAGATTCTCTCTTTTTCATATTTTATTTTCCCTTTTATCCTCACTGTCATTTCCTGGCAGTTATCTTCCCCTTAACCTACCCACTTAACCTACCGCTTATGTTACGTATTATCAGATTACTTCACTCACCACACCGCCTTGTTGGAGTCCCCTACCATCCCAGCCAAGGTCACTCCCTCTCATTACACAAAGATTTTAGCTTTCGTTACACTGTCACTTTCTCCAATACTACTCCTGTCATATATAATCCTTGGTGATTTTTATTATCCCCAGAGATGATTCTTTCAAAACCTTAGGCTCTCAGTCCTTGGCCTTCTCTATGGATGCCAATGACTCTCTTCAACCCTATCTTAACCACTCACTGCTATGATCTCATTGTAGGCCTTGTAAGTACCAACTACTGCTGACTCTTCTATAATTGAAATGTCCAGCATCATTCCACCCAAATAGACACATACACACCCCTATCTGACTAGGTCACTCTGCCTAGTACATAACTCTAACTTTCCAGGACCTATAATCTTCTTATTTTTCACTGTCAATCACCTCTCTCAGGTCCCCTTTTTCCTCTTAATCCAGCTTAAATTCCATGGTCAATTTTTATTATCATTCCCCTGACCATTTGGCTAAAACACAAGCCAGGTTAAATCAAATTCTACCTATTCTGTACTCATACCCACAAAAGTAAATATGGCTAAAGGGGAAAAAAAAACAAACCCTGCTAGCATGCTAATGGTCTCACTTTACATTACTGACAACAACTATTATTGCTGCCTAGCAACCATTCTTTATTTCCAGGGCTCCTAAACAACTATTTTTTCTACCCTCTCCTCAAACTAACTACCTGATAACTTTATTTCTATTTAATTAAGAAAATATAACCAGTTAAAAACAAAACAAAACCAAAACAATTTCCACAAGTTCCCAGCACTGTATCTACCTACTTACCTAAATTAATGCCCATATTCTGTCTTCTCTCCTATTACCATATATGAACTTGCTGTGCTCCCAGAAAAGAACCACCCCCTCTTCTCTAACTCAAAGATGTTGTTGCAGTAATTCTCCCCTTTTTTCATACATGATGCGTTTTCCTATTTCTACTGGATCATTCTCATCAACATACAAATATGCTTCTTAAAAAATTCTTCACCCATTTTTCTTTCCCTTAGTAGCAAAACTTCTCAAATGAATCTCTATATTCAGTCTTCGACTTTCTGTATATTCTCTTTTATAACCCTATCAGGCACTTACCCCTACCACTCTAGAAACTGCGTTTGTCAACTTCACCAATAACTTCCACATTGCTAGCACAGCGACCACTTGGCAGTTCTTATCTTAATCAGCTTTTCAGCAACATTTGACACAATTGTTCCTATCTCTTCCTTAAAACCCTGTCCTCACTTTGCTTGCAGGACACCCTACCACATAGGCTTTATTTTCTGTCACCTTGACCAATTCCTCTCTATCTCGCTGATCCAAAAATGTTCAAGTACGAGTTCAGTCTTCTTCCCAATTAGTCTCATTCCTTCATATCTCTCTGGTCTCCTAGTTTTATCTCACAAATTTATATCCCTAGTCTGTAGTCCTACCATAAAATGAAGATTGGTAATATCCAACTACCTTACTGATAACTCTACTTGGATATCTAGTGGATATTTGGCAAGTTCTATGTCCAAAAGTGAATTCCAGAGCTTCCTCTCCAAACTGTTTGTTTCTAGTCTTCCTTATCTTAGTTATAAACATGTTCACCTTTCAAGTAGCTCAGGCCAAAACTCCAGACTCACCCTTGTTTCTATTTTTCTTTCACTGCACATCCAATATACCAGCAAATTCAGTAAGTCCTACATCCAAAATACTGCTAAATTTTTTTAAAGTTATTGACATCTCTATCACTAATACACTGGTCCAAGCCACTTACCATCATCTCTTGCCTGCATTATTGCAACAACTTCCTAAATTTCTCCCTTATTTTACCATTGCTCATTCCAGTTTATTCCAAACATAGAAGTCAGATTGATCCTGTTAATATAAGTCAGGGGGTTCTGGTTCATATGGCAGTGTAAGCCCTCTATCGCTCATCCCTCTCATATTGATTATAATTATACAATAATACAATAACCTGGACAAAATATAATAATCTAAGGTTCCTGAAAAGGAAACAAAAACAGGCTGATTGAGGAATATTATTTCACAAGTGTATTAAGTTAGTGGCATGTTATGTAGCCATCAAAGTTTATGTTTATAAAAACTGAGATTTCCAATAAGTAATGTTCTTTCATAGAGCATATATAATTTTAAAAATGTCTTTAATGTTTTATACTCACATGGCCAAGTCATAACTATTAACAAATAAAAGCACAACTATAATTTGTTCATAAAATGTTTATAGACTTCATGACAAAATTAGATATTAATGCTCAAGGTGAGATTGTCAAAATCAATGTTTTAAAAATTTAAAAAATGTCAAAACAGAAAATAGCAAAATATTTAAAAAGAAAGCCACTAAGTCAACAACATTTACTAGATACTATAAACTACTATACCATGTACCACGAAGACTATAAAGAAATAAAAAGTTTCAGTGAACTTGCAAAGCACCTACTGTATGCCAGAAACCATTTTAATTATTCAAAGTCATTTGGTCCTCCCAATAACACTAAGAGGTGATTTCACCATGTTAGTGACTAGGAAATAGGTTAAGTAAGTTGTCCAAAGTCATACTATAAGTAATTAATGGAGCAGGAAGTCTACTCTAGGCAGTCTGGCTCCAGAGTTTTTGTTCAACCACTATGCTATGCTGCTCATTTAAAAAGAGAAAACATAATAGTAAAGAGACTGTAAATTTATTTTAAAATATTAAGATTGTGGTCAAAATCACTATTTTTTGATATAATCACATAAGTATAAATGCACAGCAAAATTAAAGTAGAAGTTAATAAATACCTGGTGTTCCAATAGCTCTTACATATGAAAATGCAATGTTTGCTTTTCCTTTCAGAGCATTTTCTATATTCTGAAGGTCTTCCAGAGTGGTAATATATTTTACTTCATTGAAAAGAAGAGCACTAAAATAAACAGATGTAATTAGTAGAAAAACCTGATATGAATTTAGTTATATTTATTGAGGAAATAAAAGAACCTAATCAAAAAAAAGTTAGTAAAAACCTAAGCATTTTAACACTAAATTAAAATCACTCCTAAATCATTAACCTGTCCCTAAGAACATCAAGTAGGGACAGTTGTAAAAAATGATGCTCGTTCTCCATCACGACCACCTCTCAATGTATTTAAGCTGTATTCGCTAATATCCTATTCTGGCCAAATAATCCCTTACAGATCTCTCAGCTTGAACACATTTGAGCCCTTCACACATCTAAACTGCATGCCTCTTTCCATGGCCTGTAACATAAGAAGGCCCTGTATAACCTAGACCTTGCCTACTTCTCCAGCCTCATTTTGTTCTACCATCCCTCATGTCTACCACTTTAGGCACACCTCAGGACCTCTGAGACACAATTCTCTTTGCTGAAAGCTATTCCCTCTGCTCCTTCTCATACATCTCATCTCAGAGAAGCCTTCCCTGTTGGCCCTACATAAGTAGGTCTATAGCATTTTCTGCTTTCATTTCACACTATTTGATCCCTTCATAGTACTTATCACAATTTATAAATACTTATATATTTGTTTACTTGTTTACTCCAGCCTCTCTCATTAAACTGTTACGTTTGCGAGGCAGGGACCTTGCATATTTTATCACTATATCTGTAATAACTAAGAACAGAGCCTAGTATATTATCTATCAGGTGATCAATAAATATTTGTTGAATATATAAAAGGTAGAGTAGGAATTATTCCCATTCTTTGTTTGAAGAAATGCAAGTTCAAAACACTGAAAAGCTTAGTTACTCGGAAATACATTTACTGAATCAAGGAACCAGGAACAGAACACAGAACAGGCCTTCTTACTCCTAGTTCAGTGATCTTTCCACTTGACTGTAATTCTTCTAAATCATCTTTTCAATGTGTAAATCAGACTGATAGTATTTCTTCATTCGAAAGACTCTTCTTTATTAATTTTCTACTTCTACATAATCCTCTAACAACGCATTTCACTTATCTGTCTGTGTGTGTATTTTTGTTAGACAAATTTTAAAGATTCTTGAAAGTTGTTCCAAGTCCACTTAAATAAGCCCAAGTCCATTTAAATATTTAAATAAGCCAAGGTTCACTCAACTATCTTCAACAAATTAGTTAATCACGATTTCTTCCTATGGAAAATATGGTACTTTCTGCTAATACTGCAGTTCTTAAACTATTTTGGTCTCAAGATACCTTTGAGTTCTTCAAAGAGCTTTTGTTTATCTAAGTTATATCTACCAATAGGTGCCAAAATAAAAATTAAAAAAGAAATTTAAAAGTATTAATTCTTTTAAACTCTATAGCGTCTTAATATAAATGCTTTTTATTTAAAAAAAAAAAAAACCAACCTAAATTTTCCAAAACAAAAGAAAAATTTAGTGAAAAGAGTGGCATTGTTTTACATTTTTGCAAATCTTAATATTGGACTAAATAAAAAACAGCTGTATTCTTGTAACTGCTTCTGCATTCAATCTGTTATGACATCACATATCATATAACCTTTAGAAACTGCACTCCTGAGAGAATGACAGTGTAAAAGGCGAATAATGTCTTAGTATTATTATAAAAGTATTGTGATTTCATGGACAGCCTGAAACTACTGCCCTAAATTACACTGGCTTAAATATTGACTTACTACAAATTTCCTCAATCTTTTAAAAGAAATGTAAAACTTGATCTTTTACAATTCCCAGGGTTCGTTTTGTTTTTAAAAGAAATATTTACAAAGCAGTACTCACTATGTGCCAGATATTTCACGTTGTCATTTAAACCTTCAACAATGTTCTTGCAATATTCTTTATTCAACACATACATTCGACAGTCTGAAGGATTAAGTAACCTGCTCCAGATCACATTGGTAGTCACTGGTAGACCTAAGATTCAAATCTAGGCCTTCTGACACTAAGGCCAGGACTTTTAAACTATATTACTGACTACTCTTGTAAATGGGAAAGCAGGTAGAAAGGAAGGCAACTAATTAAAGGCAAGAGTGACTTGGTGGCAGTGTGGGTAGCAGCTGCTTATACATTTTGGCTAACAAGTTCAGAATTACTGTTGAGTAACTTCAAAGCATTTTGGAGGTGCTATCTAGTAAACTTAGTTGGACTTCCATGTAAATTCTAGCCTTAGAAATTCCATCCACCCATTTACCTTTATTTCTCTAGCAGTTCTAATCTATGTGCTTCAAAAATCAAACATGGGAGACGAAATCTCCCTAACCTTTTTCTCAAATAAAGACTGGCAAATATAAATTAATAAAAGCCAACATTTGGGGGACATTACCACATGTCAGGCACAGCAGTTTATCAGTATTGGGACTGCCTAGCTCTGAGCTCCTCTCTTTTGCTTTGGGAATTCCCAGTTTCCTAAGTCTTTCTATTGGGCAGAGCTCACCTCATAAAAAAGCAGAGTGCTCTCAAAAATCTAATATTATGGTAAACTTACTTTCTCAAGTTCCCTGATGCAAGGCATAAGCAATATGACCCAAATTCACTTGCTTGACATTTTGGATCAGGAGCTAGTGATGTAAGTTACGAATCAAGAACAGTGCAGAATTCTTTCAAGAAGCAACAGCAGCAATAGTCAGCTTCAAAGGCAGCAATGAAAAAAGTGCTGATGACAGTCCCACTTCAGGAGATACAAGCCGTGGCATGCAACTCTCAGCAGTAATGCAGCAGTACTCTCCAGACTGGTTCTTTGTCATGATCTTGACTCTAATTCAGTCATATAAACTGAGTTCAGTTCTCATCTTTTCTAGTGAACCTGAGATTTCCTATATCTGCTCCAAATCCTTTTCTGCTTAAGCCAGTCAGATCCAGATTCTGGGGTTCATAACTAAGAACTCTCAGCAATGTACTGTGTTTTCTTTAATTTTCATGGCAACTATCTGAGATTGGTATGATCACTAACTCTATTTTACAGATAAGGTCATGGGGCTTTGAGAAGTTACCTTGCCTCATGTCCTAAAACTCCTTAAGCAGTCGTTACCCATGAGGTAATAATAAACCAAAACTAATGACATTCATAATCTAATGATCACTATGATTTTTCCCAATGGCTTCAAAATTTTAATGTTAACTTCCAGAATATGGACACATCTAGGAATCTCTAGGATCCATTCCACAGGCCTGTGCTCCTTCACCCCAGTCACAAAGAGGAGCAATACTGACAGAAATGGGCTAAAGGAAAAGTCTGTCTTGGGATTTTCTTGCTCTAATGAAGCAGTAAAACGGCCTGGGGCTGCTCTGACCTGAGAGTTCTTCCACCCCAGAAAGGCCCTCCTTTTCCTTGGCATGCTCTTCCTGAGACTCTCCTATCACAACTATTAGATACATAACATATATGGTAAGAGTAGGTATCAGAAAAAAAAAGAAACTGAACAGTCTATGTGACCCTACTCATAGAGTATAGCAAGCTGCTCAGCCTTTTTTCAGAAAATAAAAGACCATTTTTATATTATATTTCTATTATTCAAATTCTAAAAAAAAAACAATAAAAAGAAAATGTTACTTTCTATTTTGCCATAGCAAAATCCCTAAGACAAAATAGCCATAGCAAAATCCCTAAGACAAAATAAATAAATAAATAAATAAATAAAAGGAAATAGGGGAAGAGAGGAAGCAGAGAGCAACAGATTTTATCTAAATTAATTATTGTGACTGGCCACATTCATGCATAAAATGAAATATCCCAAAGTGTTTTATTAAGCATTTTCTAAATTAATACAGTTTTTTTAAAAATGAGCAGGTAGAAATCACTTCCGAAATGTGAATTAAGAGTACAAGTAATAACAAAGTTCATAAACATCTTTGTCTTTCTGTCATACATCATATATTCTCCTACTAGCTTGCTTCTTATAAAATTCTTATCACCAGAAACTATCTTATGGACTTATAACACAAGATTTCTGCTTCTCCCATTTTTAACACAAAAGAGTGAAGCTTCCAAATTCACTCCACCAATTCAGTACTTTTTGAGCATCTAACATATGTCATGCATGGTGCTATGCACTGGTAGTAGGGCTTTGTATAAAAGGGCAGTTTGAAGATATAACCATTACCACCAATTAACATTGAACATGTCCTGCATTCAAATGCAAGACAAGTGATTTTTTATTACAATTTCCCAGTAAAAAATATATCACTATCAAAAAGGAACCCCTTTTTGATACTGTGCAGGAACAAACCTTATACAGATAAAAGAATGAACAATAGCTCAAAATCTATTAAGAAAGGACCAGTTTAGGAGTTTTAGAGGAAGATACCTCTAAGAGTAGCTTTCCCCAGAGGTTCTACAGTAATGTCTCCTAAAGACTGAATACCTAGGCTCAGCAATAATGTGTTAAAGAATAATATATTAGCGGAAATTATGATTGCTGAAAATAATTCCTATAATAGTTGAAGTTCGAATTATTAGTAGTAAGTTAATTTAAAGGGAAAAAAACTTCAGTTTCTGACAATATTGTCACAAGGATATCACGTACCATTAACCAGAGTTAATGAGATTCCATTGTTTCTTAGGTACTGAATAATCCTTCCTTTTTTGCATCATTGGATGATTTTTAGGAGTCAACAATGACTAAAAGAAGAATGGTCATTCTTTGCAATTGCTGCCTCATGGCAAATATCACAAGCAACTGACACAGCACGAGCTCACATAGACTCACTTCTGTCATCACTGTGTGAACAGAACCATAGGTAGATATCTGAATATGGACTGCTTTTTTTTTCTCTATTGCAAAATGAGACTACCCACATTTATATATATATATAAATATAAAAAGCAACTAACATTTGTAGAGTACTGGTTAAAATTCACAATGTAATTTTCACATGCATCACCTTATTCATTCTTCACAATAATCTCATAAGGCTGCAATTATAACATTTAGAAATGAGAAAAACTAGAAATCAGAAAAGATAAAGTGCTCAGATCACACAATGGAATGGGAGGACTCAAATCCTTGGTGAATCTAGACTTCTTCATGTATCATACAACCTTCCAATCCATATTTGAGATTATAGTGTCTTAACCTCTTACACCTCTAACTAACTTGCCACAGTATTATTAATCAACGAATAAAGATTAGTTGTTACTTCAACTTTCTTTTTCTAAATATTCTTCTTAATCCATCTAGAAGCTGGAAGTAAAATTTTCCTCACAGTTATCAAACCACCCAATTCCACAAGTTTTGACTGTGTTTATTTTAGAAAACAGAGCTAAGAAATTTTAGACTATAAACCAAATTCTTATTTTTAATTTAAATTTCATTTATTTTGCAAATTGGTAACACTTTTATATGGTTCAAAACACAAAAGGTACCAAAAAAGTTGACAAGAGTCTACCTACAACTCCTTCATCCATCCCAGCTTCCCCATTCCATTCCTGTAAACCAATATTACCAGTTTCTTGTGAAACCCTTAAATATATCATAAATATCTTTATATATGCCTCTGTTAGAATACAATCCTCCAGAGATTTCTCTGTGTTCCTATAAAATCTAAGTCTCCTGAAGATGAAAGCTGGCATGACACAAAGATGGAGAATGTCTCCATTCTAACTATTCTCTCTTTTCTCTGAAGCCATTCAAAGTGTAATAAAATCTTTTATCTTCCCCAGAGTCCAATGCTTACAATATTTAGTAGAGACCTCCTCTCCTGTCCCAACCGAGGATTTGTTTACATCCCAGAGAAAAAGATAAGCACTCCATCTCTTGGAGAGTAGAGGTGCCAGCTTTTATATATAACCTTAAAGATTCATAATTTCTGAGTTCTTTCTCTAAACCTCACTATAAGTACAGATATAAGTATATGGTCTCACTCTGATGCTCTGCGTACAATTGGGTGTTGGGATCTAGAACTACCACATTACTGGGGCCACTGGCTATGTAGTCTTATTTCTGATCCAGAGGCTAGGTGTTTCTACAACTATATGTGCAAGTAGGGTAATATTTCAGACTCTTTAGAGTTTTGGGCTTACTCCCTTTCTTACATACATGGTACTATGCTATTCTCTAAACACCTGCTTTATTTCACTTATTGTATCCTGAAAAGTCAACATGTTAAATTAGACTTATCTTCTGTATATTTGTTCTTTCTGGCCTAGTTCAGATGGTGATCAGCTAGGATTTGGAGCAGAGTAAGGTGGAAAAGAAGAAATCAGGGATTAACTCAAGTTTGTAGTTTTGCTGATTGTTACCAAATTAACTATTACCAATTTCAGTTAATTTCAACTCCTAAGCATTAAAAAGAAAATCCCCTCTTTGCTCTCTCTACTCTGCTTCCCTGGATTGTAGATGGCCACACGATGGTTTCTCTGTGTGCTCGTCACATGCACTAGGAAAGGCTCTCCAGTGCTAATCTGATCACATCACTTGCCTGCTTCTGTTGAGCAAGCAGGTGTTGAGTTGGGGTGATCGATAAGGACAGCAAGCCAAACAGCAAGAGGCAAAAAGAGAGGCATCAGTTCCAGAATGTTCCATTCCCTTCCCTGCTTTGAAATAGCCCCAGGTGAGGGTCAGGTGGACAAAGCATAGATTCAAGGAATCATCTCATTCTAAGGAGCCCCAAACAAAAGACTCCTAGCTCTTTATGGACCCAGGGGCTGGGGTGAAGGATAGGCAGAAGGGCTAGGAGTGGAAAGGGACTGAGTCAAAGTAGAGATAAGGAGGTCTTATCAGATGTACTTGAGAGGTACTTTATCCAAGGTCTCTGATAGTGAGGCCTCCAAACAGACACTTGGGTTAGAAATGCAGGTGTACATACCAGCATGTTTGGCCTTACGGACTGGGAGTGGGGAGAGTCATAAGTCCTTAACCTCAATTTTCTCTAGAAAACTTCATTCAAGTCCAGTGTGGACAAGGCACCTTCTCCCTATGCAGCCTGCTAGACAAAGTCTTGTAATTGCCTATGGTCAAGACTAAAAGATGACACAGGAATTGTGGGCTAGAGATGGACTTCTCAGTCTTCAGTGGCTACCCAAAAGCCTAATAAACGCCTTCACATGGTAAACAAAGATTCCTTCATCTGACCCCATGCTTACTTCTCTGCCCTGATCTCCTGCTTCACATGTCATACTCTAGTAAAAATTATCTTCTCCAAACTATTCTAACCTCCATTCCTCTGCTCATACAATTCCCACTGCTTTCACTACCTTCCGTTTCACAACCAAGCAAACCCCCACTTATCCTTTAAGATGCATCTCAAGTGCCACCTCCTTCAGGAAGTCTTCTTAGTAAATATCCACCCTAATTTTAGGCACAAGTAACTACTCCCTTACCCAGCAGATCCTTAAGCCCTTATGCATACACTTCTATTTTACTTACCACATAATATTTTGTTTATATATATCTCTACAACAAAACGCTAAATTCCTAGAGAAGAGAAGCTACATCCTATTGTTTTGTATCCCCAAATGCCAAAGAGGTATCTGGCATTTAGCAGGAACATGGGGAATAACCTTTGTGGAATCAGTGTTCTATAAATCGACATTACTATAGCACAAGGAACAGGACATCACCAAAGCAGGACTGCATGACACAAGCCCCACAGGCTAGTCAGTTCAAATAACAGGGTCCCCAGCACTAACAGCCTCTCTACACCGAAGGCCCAATTATTTCAAAACCATCTTTTCATCAGGTTGTCCAAGGTGCACCTGCCACTCCAGGATTTGCTGTCAAACTTGTCAAAGACAATCTTATTCACCCTTCCTCCATCCCTCAAAGGATCTTTTTGTTTCTTCACTCTCATTTCTGGGCCAAAGACAGTCATCAGAAATCTACTATAAAGAAGCTGGAAGTAAAATTTTCCTCACAGTTATCAAACCACCCAATTCCACAAGTTTTGACTGTGTTTATTTTAGAAAACAGAGCTAAGAAATTTTAGACTATAAACCAAATTCTTATTTTTAATTTAAATTTCATTTATTTTGCAAATTGGTAACACTTTTATATGGTTCAAAACACAAAAGGTACCAAAAAAGTTGACAAGAGTCTACCTACAACTCCTTCATCCATCCCAGCTTCCCCATTCCATTCCTGTAAACCAATATTACCAGTTTCTTGTGAAACCCTTAAATATATCATAAATATCTTTATATATGCCTCTGTTAGAATACAATCCTCCAGAGATTTCTCTGTGTTCCTATAAAATCTAAGTCTCCTGAAGATGAAAGCTGGCATGACACAAAGATGGAGAATGTCTCCATTCTAACTATTCTCTCTTTTCTCTGAAGCCATTCAAAGTGTAATAAAATCTTTTATCTTCCCCAGAGTCCAATGCTTACAATATTTAGTAGAGACCTCCTCTCCTGTCCCAACCGAGGATTTGTTTACATCCCAGAGAAAAAGATAAGCACTCCATCTCTTGGAGAGTAGAGGTGCCAGCTTTTATATATAACCTTAAAGATTCATAATTTCTGAGTTCTTTCTCTAAACCTCACTATAAGTACAGATATAAGTATATGGTCTCACTCTGATGCTCTGCGTACAATTGGGTGTTGGGATCTAGAACTACCACATTACTGGGGCCACTGGCTATGTAGTCTTATTTCTGATCCAGAGGCGAGGTGTTTCTACAACTATATGTGCAAGTAGGGTAATATCTGAGACCCTTTAGAGTTTTGGGCTTACTCTCTTTCTTACATACATGGTACTATGCTATTCTCTAAACACCTGCTTTATTTCACTTATTGTATCCTGAAAAGTCAACATGTTAAATTAGACTTATCTTCTGTATATTTGTTCTTTCTGGCCTAGTTCAGATGGTGATCAGCTAGGATTTGGAGCAGAGTAAGGTGGAAAAGAAGAAATCAGGGATTAACTCAAGTTTGTAGTTTTGCTGATTGTTACCAAATTAACTATTACCAATTTCAGTTAATTTCAACTCCTAAGCATTAAAAAGAAAATCCCCTCTTTGCTCTCTCTACTCTGCTTCCCTGGATTGTAGATGGCCACACGATGGTTTCTCTGTGTGCTCGTCACATGCACTAGGAAAGGCTCTCCAGTGCTAATCTGATCACATCACTTGCCTGCTTCTGTTGAGCAAGCAGGTGTTGAGTTGGGGTGATCGATAAGGACAGCAAGCCAAACAGCAAGAGGCAAAAAGAGAGGCATCAGTTCCAGAATGTTCCATTCCCTTCCCTGCTTTGAAATAGCCCCAGGTGAGGGTCAGGTGGACAAAGCATAGATTCAAGGAATCATCTCATTCTAAGGAGCCCCAAACAAAAGACTCCTAGCTCTTTATGGACCCAGGGGCTGGGGTGAAGGATAGGCAGAAGGGCTAGGAGTGGAAAGGGACTGAGTCAAAGTAGAGATAAGGAGGTCTTATCAGATGTACTTGAGAGGTACTTTATCCAAGGTCTCTGATAGTGAGGCCTCCAAACAGACACTTGGGTTAGAAATGCAGGTGTACATACCAGCATGTTTGGCCTTACGGACTGGGAGTGGGGAGAGTCATAAGTCCTTAACCTCAATTTTCTCTAGAAAACTTCATTCAAGTCCAGTGTGGACAAGGCACCTTCTCCCTATGCAGCCTGCTAGACAAAGTCTTGTAATTGCCTATGGTCAAGACTAAAAGATGACACAGGAATTGTGGGCTAGAGATGGACTTCTCAGTCTTCAGTGGCTACCCAAAAGCCTAATAAACGCCTTCACATGGTAAACAAAGATTCCTTCATCTGACTCCATGCTTACTTCTCTGCCCTGATCTTCTGCTTCACATGTCATACTCTAGTAAAAATTATCTTCTCCAAACTATTCTAACCTCCATTCCTCTGCTCATACAATTCCCACTGCTTTCACTACCTTCCGTTTCACAACCAAGCAAACCCCCACTTATCCTTTAAGATGCATCTCAAGTGCCACCTTCTTCAGGAAGTCTTCTTAGTAAATATCCATCCTCATTTTAGGCACAAGTAACTACTTCCTTACCCAGCAGATCCTTAAGCCCTTATGCATACACTTCTATTTTACTTACCACATAATATTTTGTTTATATATATCTCTACAACAAAACGCTAAATTCCTAGAGAAGAGAAGCTACATCCTATTGTTTTGTATCCCCAAATGCCAAAGAGGTATCTGGCATTTAGCAGGAACATGGGGAATAACCTTTGTGGAATCAGTGTTCTATAAATCGACATTACTATAGCACAAGGAACAGGACACCACCAAAGCAGGACTGCATGACACAAGCCCCATAGGCTAGTCAGTTCAAATAACAGGGTCCCCAGCACTAACAGCCTCTCTACACCGAAGGCCCAATTATTTCAAAACCATCTTTTCATCAGGTTGTCCAAGGTGCACCTGCCACTCCAGGATTTGCTGTCAAACTTGTCAAAGACAATCTTATTCACCCTTCCTCCATCCCTCAAAGGATCTTTTTGTTTCTTCACTCTCATTTCTGGGCCAAAGACAGTCATCAGAAATCTACTATAAAACAAGTATCATTCTATTACTTGAACTTTTTGCTAAGCTTTTTACGACACACCTCCCACCCTCAAAATAGCCACCCCTTCTCTATCCCAGGAAAGGGCTTCTAAGGCAGCCCAATAGTTCTTTGGAATTCCTTCTTCAAAAGTCCATCTTTCATTCCTTACATTTGGCTTCTTAGCTGACAGGCCTTAGGATCCTTGGTTGTCGGGGATTCATTACGACCTTTCATTAACATATTATTAGTACTGGAACATTTAAAAGTGTCTGTTTGCAAAATGATAAACACAACTTTTCACTTAACGGTTTTGAGCTTTCAATACCTTAACTTTCACCCAATTTGCATGGGAATCCAGTCAGAGAAGGAAGAGGAGAGCTAAGTAGAAAAAGACAGCCAATGTTAGCAAAGGTCTTAGTCGGTACAGACCTACAACAACATTAAATTGGGAAAGTCCATGTAAACTCGTTTCCTTAACAAGTCACAGTTTCCAGCTCTGTCACCAAAGAGAATACTAGACTTCATTCCGAGGGAGACTACAGGAATGAACGCCAGGTAGGCCTGAGGCCAAGGCCTAAAGACTCCATGGCAGGGAACTTAAATTAGATTTGCTCGCTTACTCTCAGTAAACGTTCAGGTATGTGCTGAGATCATTTGTACTGTTTCTACACTTACTGAGCAGACACAGAGCTATAGCCTCTAGAAAAAAGTCAAGCTGGGTGAGAAGTATCCTAGATAACTTTAAAAATCCAAGTGAGAATAGCAAAGGTGAGCTTCTTACCTGGTAAAATCTTCAATTCTCAGGTAGAATCAAAAGCAAAAGCTATAGTATAACTCATATGGTCATGTTGTATCATCTCCTATTTTTATACAGAGTATCTACATATTTCTGTATCCTTTGTTGCTTAAGAAATTTTAGATCCTCTATGTGGGAAGATAGACTAGCAATTTGTGTGAATTTCATGACTACAAATCTATTAAAACTCTAAAATATTTTAATGGATTGTGGTTGTCTAAAATGAAATCACCATATAAGTAATAAAGACATGAATGGGTACTCCCTGTACTTACAAGAGAACGTGAGCGATAATGGCATTCACATCAAACAAGGTGTCAGTAGGGAATTCTCTGAGTAATATGTTGCCCCTGTAAAAAGTTCAAAAAGGCATTACAGAAATATCTCCTTAGCATCCAATTTACTTGTTTCTCAAATATACTAGGCTTTTAGTTCTTTAATGTTAGAGCCTGTATGCATTATCTCATGCACCTAACAGAGTGCTAGCCATAATATACGCTCAAATATTTATTGAAGATACACTAAATAACCATGTTAACTTAGGTTTTTGGGCCTAGCAAAAAAAAAAAAAAAAACTGGAATAAAACATGAGTCTAAACAGGGCTTCCTACTAACCTCCCTGTCACGTACATACACAGATTCCCCAAACTGGGCTGGGAAAAAGACAAGCAGGAGAGAGAAAGAAGTGTCCTCCACAGTAGGCCCCCGAGGAGACAGGTTCTCTCCCCACTTTCTAGGCCAAATCCCAAGGGTCTGTAGAGAAAATCTGAGAAATCTCTTATAGACCCAAGTACAGAGGAGTCCACATCCAGAACATCAGCAGATTCCTCAAAAATAAGGCACATTTATTTCACACCTGAATATGGGCCTACCATATCTACTTAGAACACTAAATTTTCTAAGTGCATACTTAAGAGGCATTTGTAGTAGGAGTCTACATAAGATTCTCATGTAATATTCAAAACAACCCTGTGAAGTAGGTATCATTCTCTTCATTTTATAGACAAGGAAGCTAAAGTGCAGGTAACAAATCTAATACTTGAACTTTTTGCTAAGCTTCATATGTGACCCCCACTGCAAACAACTTTATTCCAGATTAGTGATAATTTATACACTTAAGTATTCTAGAAGTATAGCTTTATATTTATCCATCACACTAAAAATAATAGTTTACCTGAATAAATAGGCTTTCATCAAATCCTTTTCTTTTCCACAGTATCTTGATGTTTCTTCTTTAGCACAATTAACCTTTAAAAGATTATATTTAAGGTTTAGAATATATATCAAAAGGTAAAGTTTCTTGGTTAGGAGAACAAGAAGGAAAATTAAACATTACAGTTTATCTCCAGGTTAAATTTTTTTTAGTTTTCTTTCTGATTTTTATCCTGTAATTGCTCATTTGTTCAAGTGCTTGAGGTAACCCAGAAACTTTTTCTACACCTAAGAGTTGTATTTAATTACATCTAAGAGTTTACATTTAATTCAATCTTATGGAGCAAGTAGAAGGTAACTAGGTAGAAAAGGAAGGAAACAAAGCAGGACAAAAATTATGAGCAAAAGCCAGGAAGCATAGAAGTGAGTGGTAAACTGGGACCATGAAAGCATCTCAGCAGCCTAAATACAAGTATGGCAGATACTACTGGTTTCCTACCCAGAATACACCTTCCCCTTTTGTTTTACTAAGAGAACTTCACTAAAAGCAAGTACCCCATTAAAAGATTTTTACAAGCTCCCAATAGCCAAGGATGGCTAAGTGGTGTTAAGTCATTTGGCTGGGATTCCTAGAAGGCTCTTAAAAGGGGATGGACTAAAAATAAAAACTCTTGCTCTTCTCACTTCTTCCTGACAAAACTCAGACAAGATAGCTAGAAAACCAGCAGTAATCAGGGACCGTGATGAATCTTTCAAGAAGAAACACCTGCTAAAGACAGTGCAACAGAAAAAATGAACCTGAGTCCCTAATGATGTTAGAGCAGCCATCACAACCCTTGACCGCTTACAATCAGGACTCTAACTAAAAAATATAAGGACAATCCTGAACATGAAGATAAAATGGAAGGCATGAGAGCACAAAGATAAGGAGGCAGGTTGAAAGAATATCACATTATTATAGGTCGAGTATGACTGGGATCTGAAGTCAAGCAGAAAAGGACAAAAGAGATTCAAGAGACTTCACAAATACGGTAAGTAAAACTAAGGAGAAATTTGAGCATGTATATGCAACATGGAATAGAGCGGCGGAAGGAAGACAATAAAGAGAATGAAGAGGTTATTAGATGGAGCAAATGGGTAGCCACCAATATAACTTACCAAAACCAAGGCTAGAAGAAGTTACTTTGTTTTGGATTTTAAGTTTTGGGGCTCTTTATGATGGGTTTTATTGTTGTTGTTGAATTTAATTTTAATAGAGTTTGAGTAATCAGAATGACAATTAGGGAAGCTACATTTGTTCCCCCAAAAGCTACAAAAGGAGAAGTGATACTCAGAAAAGATATCAGGAAAAGAGAAAGTTAAAAGTCAGAGTATAGCCATAACCAAAAAAAGTAAAAATTTGTGAATGTAATTTTTAAAAGAATGTTTAAAAGTCAGAGCATAGGGGATGGTTGGCATTATGACAATAAACTGGTCCATTTGTCCATTCATCATCTATTTGAATACCTACTATATGTTAGTCACTGTTCTAGTCACTGGGGGTGCTGTTAAGTTCCAAATAAAAATCTTTACCTTTAGAATCTACATTCTAAAAGTAGAGACAGATCATTTAAAAAACTAATATGTAATGTTAAGTGCTATAAAAAAATATATTAAGGGGTTAGCGTGTAATAGGACATTTTAGATAGGAATCAAGGAAGTGACATTTGTACAAAGAATGAAGTAATGGAGTGATGCATACAAATATATAAGTATGTGAAATAGACGAGTTCTGAGCAGAGTGGGAAGATATCTTCAAAGGTCTTGTGGAAATAACATATCTGGAGATTCGGGTAACAGAAAGATTGACCAGTATGTGTCAGGAACAAAATCAGCAAGGGGAGGGACAGAAAATGAGATTAAAGAGGAAGCCAGTGCCCACAAAAGTTTCAGTTTATCATAACTATAATGCAAAGCCTTCTGAGAGGACACAACTGACTTACATGTGAAGAAGGAGAAATGCCAATTATTAGAAGGCTACTGTGACTTCCCAGATAAGAAATGATGATGGTTTGGATAAGGAGTAAGGGGTAAAAGTGAAGGTACTGGAAGTGGTAATATCTGGAAAGTTTTGATAGTAGAAATGTTACCAAACTCGAGGGGTTCATATAGTTGGCTTTGGTTCTTATACATGCTTGACAATTTTTGTCTTAATTGAAATATTTAGTCCATTTATATTTTAGTGTTTTCTTCATCTACCTTTGCCTCTTGAAATCTCAACTTTTGAGAAATCTCAAAATGCTACTTTTTGTGGTCTTTCCCAATACCATGTGTGATCTTCCACCCCGACAATCAGGTATGAGCTTTCTTTTCTCTTAATCTCTACTGCATTTTATTTGTATTTCTCTTACTAAATGGTCAGGTTCTGCTTATTACTAAAATGATCTGTGAATGTATTTCGTCATTCCTATTTAGGATAGAAACCCTTCAAAGTAACAGACTGAGACTTAGTCATCTTTCTATCCAATAGAAGATTAAATATAGTGAACTTATTTCAATCTCATAAACATTTACTGAGTATCTATTATGTGCTAGGTCTCAGTTAACTTTGAACAACTAATTATACCTCGGAATGATAATGGCACTCATCTCTGAGGAGCTTTGAATAAAGTTTTAAACAGAAATTTAGAAATGAAATAGTAGGTTGGTATGACTCTCAAAAGGGATAATCATGATATTTATCTAGTAACTAGGAAACTAGTAACTAGTAACTGTGTATCTAATAACTGGAGTAGAATATTAAGCTTTGTGGGCACCCACCCTGGGCACGGTACCTCTATACAAACAGAACTGAGTGAAAAAAAATTTTTTAAGGTATATAGCCATGACATGATAAGAAATACATATTTGGTCTCTGCCCCTAGTTCCTAACACAGAGTTTCTAAAACCCGTATAATTTCCTGAGCACCATGAATACTAGGAGTATCTTTTGTTCTAATATTTGGTCTTTTAACTCCAGTTCCAGATGTAAGAGCATCTAAAACCCTTGGAGTGTCTTCTTCCATGCTAATGAATGACTGGTGACTGGGGTGCCCTAGATAGCTGGTCCTCCGAAAGACAAAGGCAAGATTAAGAGGTTTGGAATTTTCAGCCTCACCTTCTATCCTTCAGGTAAGATTGTTAATCAACAAAGACCAATGATTTAATCACCCTTGCCTACACAATGGAACCTCCATAAAAACCTCAAACAACAGAGTTTGGAGAGCTTCTGGGTTGGTAGACACATCCAAGTACTGAGAGGATGACACACTCCAAACCACCCCAGGATAGACCTCCTGCACTCAAGACCTTGCCCTATGGTCTCTTCCATTTGACTATTTCTGAGATAGCCTTTATAATAAACCAATAATAGTAAGTAAAGTAATTCCCTGGGTTTTGTGAGTCATTATAGCAAATTACTGCATTTCAGGAAGGAGTGGTGAGAACCCTCAATTTGTAGCCAAGTTCTGTAGAAGTCTCAGGTAACCTGGGGACACACTACTTGTGATTGGCATCTGAAGTGATAGGCAGTCTTATAAAACTGAGCCCTTAACTTGTGTGGTCTGTGCTAACTTTGTGTAGTTAGTGTGAGAATTCCTTGGTGTGGAAAACTCACACATTTGGTGTAAGAAGTGTTCTGTGGGTAGAGAGAACAGAATCCCTTTAAAAGCCAAGGTTAGTTAACCTTTCAATGCTTCTTACCCTGGAACTCTAGTTGCAGAGACCAAGGACAATCTCTCGGAGAAGGAAGGCTAATCAACTAAGAATAAATGTACACTGTGTGAAAGAAAGTGGTTCTATGAAAAGTAACCTCACTAGGTGATTAGATCACAAATTCCTAACTGGGCAGGTCATGATAGGTATTCATGCCCCAAGCGTATAACTTCTTTAGTAAAAAAAAGGCTTATCTTTTTGCCTTAAGCAAGCCTTGTCCATTGTTTCTGTGCATGTACATTAACATACCTTTGAAATGCCTCTTTTCAGACCCTTCCTTCTAATATGTGGTGACCACCTTTTCAGACTCCTCAAGAAAGTACATAATCTTAACTATCCTGTAATCCAGTTCCCACTTTGCTTTCTCCTATCTTCATGTAATTTCCTTACGTTCCCTCTTTAATTTCAAATGCATAAAAGAAAATGCAAAACTGTTATCCTCCGGAGCATTTGAGATCTTGCTCCCCAGCATTTGTTGTTGGTTTGGCTCAAATCAACTCTTATAAAAACTCTCTACAAGTTTGGACGTTTCTTACGTGGAGGACAGAAAGTCAGGTAGACACTAATCAAAGAATTTAATAATCCCTGTATTATTTCTCATTTAGTTTTCTGAAGTACAAATTCTAAATTTAAATTAAATGAAAGGCTCAGGTAGCTATCTAGTCCATGATGCTTGTGGAAATATTCCATAATACTCAATGGCAAATATGTACATTTTCTGAGAAAAAAATTAACTATATACGTTCAAATTAGGTTGTTTTAACTTTGTACTTAACATGCATGAGAGAAAGTGCAATATAAGCAATTATAAAGACTTAGAATGGGAAAGAAAAAATACTTGAATTACCTCCATTTTAGTACCTCCATTTGTGCTAATAGAAATTTAATAAACAATTGAATTGTGAATATCTATTATGTCAGGCAAAACAAAACCAATGCCTAAATATAGGATTGAAAAATGACACCACAGCCCAATTCAACAGTTTACAAAATAAAATTAAATTCTAAGCTAAAGAATTTTAAACTGCTTTTTTTCTCTATATGTACTAATCTATATAATAATCTAGAACTATCTTTCTGTGCTTCTGTTTATCCTTATGAAAAAAGAAACGTAGAAAAATATTTTTCCAGTTTGGAAAAAGATGTGAAACAACATAAGCATTTTTAGATACTCAGTCTTAAATCATATAAATGTAAAATGTTTGTCACTAATAACTTATTGACATAGATGTCTTTCTACCTTTGCAACTGTAATTCCATAGTCCTGGAGAGGTTTAACAGCCTTATTCAGTTCTTCAAGAAATATAGAGGTACTTGGAGAATCTAAAATAAGAAATGTTTTATGAATGTTTAATGACTTGCCCTTAGGAAAGATGAATTTTTAAAATTAAAGCCCAAAGCTGCAAGCTGAAGAATATATTAGTTTGCCCAACTAGTATACAATAACAACGATTAGTAATTAAACACACCTAGTTTTTTATTTTATACCCTAATTTCCAAAACTTCATTATTCGTATTTCTAAAGTCTTTATAATGACATATTTTAACTTTGTAAGTGACCTTAAAAACTTTCTAATATAATAAGGTAAATAAATGTTTAATTTAAATCTAATATTTGGGATTATTTTTCCAAGTTTAATACCATATACAAAATAGACATGTACACATGCACAAAACTTTCAAAATGATTTTAAGATACCATTTTCAAATCACAATGAGTCAATAGAAATGTGGATTTTCTTCACTCACTAATTCCAATAGTATTTTTTAATGCATGAAGACTTAAATGAGACCATTACAATTATTAGTTATGTTCAATAGTTACATTAGTTAATTTAGTTTAATTAATGTTATTAATTAACTAAGCAGAGTATTATACTAAAGCATTACTCATACTACATTTAAAGTTTAAAAACACTTAAAATGTTTACATGCTAAAAATACCAAAAAGTATACTTTCAGAAATGACTAGATAAAATTCAGATGTTTTTATATTAATAGCTAATTTTTATCTAGTATTTACTATGGACTAGTCACATGAGTACAATCACTTAATCCTTACAACGAATTTATGAAGCAAATACTATTTCCTCAATAATAGGAATAACAAAAAAGACACACAGAGAGACTTAAGTGACTTGACCAAGGTCACACAGGAAGTCAAGCAGTAGAATCCGGATTCAAACCCAGGCAGGCATTTTATAGTAGCAGCTTTGTAGCTAGCACATATGAATCCTAACAATACATTCCCACTGAACATATTAAGTAGCAATGGAAACATCACAAAAATCAGAAAATAAAAAGTACTTACTGGCTTGACAAAAATAAGCTAAGGAGGCTTTTCCTTGTTGCAATGTACTTAAATATTTCTGAGGACTCAGTTCTGGTAGAGAGCCTACTGTTGACTTGTAAAAAATGCACGTCATGACAAAAGAGATGCCAACTATAAATACATTGAAACTGGAAGACATCATCAGCTGTAGTTGTATACAGGCAGGAGATTCTGTTTTGTTCACTGCTGTGTTCTGTTGCCTAGGACAATACCTGGCCAAGACTAGGTGCTTGACAAAATTTTGCAGAATGAATTTGTTGAAAAACTGAATGAAGTAAAATCTGCAAAAAGAATAATATAAGGCCTTACTTATATATATGATTTGGCTAGTACTTTACTATTTCCTTCTAATAAAAATTTGATAAGTTATGATATATAATGGCATTGATTTGATAATATTATGGGTTCTTTGATACTTGCAAAATGTATCAAAGATATCTGGAAAATGTAACGCAAAGTATCTTAAGTTTAATAGATAGTAATGAAGTATGTTAAGCTAATTGTCATTTTTAAAGGTCCTAAAATTAATTCTCAAATATCCAATCCATTTTTACATTGGGCATTTTAAATTTCTCTACCAAGAGTAGATTTACAATTAATACACAAATAGTTATTTAATACCATTAATACGGCAGTGAGACATCCAAAATATGTCTACTATGTTTACATTCTTTTTACTTTAAATCTGCTGGAAAGTAGCTATTAAAACTACTTAAGAACATTCCTTTTGAATACACATTTTTAATGCTCCAGACTTAAATTTATTTATATTGCTTAGAAATTCAAATATCTTTTTCAACTCATATTTTAATTCGGTTCTATTTTCTGAACTCAGATTTGTTCTAGGTCAGCGGTCCCCAACCTTTTTGGCACCAGGGACTGGTGCTCCTATGAGAATCTAATGCCTGATGATCTGAGGTGGAGCTGAGGCTGTGATGCTAGCGCAGGGGAGAGGCTGCAAATACAGATGAAGCTTTGCTTGCTCACCCCTGCTCACCTCTTGCTGTGCAGCCTGGTTCTAAAAAGCCACAAACTAGTAGTGGTCTGCGGCCTGGGGGTTTGGGACCCCTGTTCTAGATAACCTCCTCTCATCTTTTCATGCTGTGGTTACTTCTGCACTCTCCTCTGTATCTGCCATCAATTCTCTTCTGTTTTGCTACTTTCAAATTTATCTTAAACAATTTCTTCTTTCAGGAAGCTTTTCTACTGATAATCTATATTACCTAAGTTTAAAAGAAGATAGTTTAGGAAAATTTGTATAATATGAAAATATCATACTTCCAGAAGTTAAAGATACACCCATAGGTATAGGTGAGAATTTTGTTTTAATTTTTTTAAATTTCAAATAGAACCCATAATTTTCAAAAAAAAGATCACAATCTTAAAACAGGAAACAGGGAGCGAAAAGAGAAAAAAAAAATTACTCATAAGGATGGGGTAGAATTTTTCAGTAATGAATAAAATAATAAAAGAATGAAAAATTACACTAAATTGGATATTTACTCTGGTCTTTCAATATTATCAATAAATACATAACACCTCTCCCCAAAGTAGCAGGTATATCTAAAAAAAGGAGCTAATTACTCATGAT
>NW_011888796.1:12713463-12715770 GCF_000151845.1 Pteropus vampyrus | reverse complement strand
GACAAAATTTTGCAGAATGAATTTGTTGAAAAACTGAATGAAGTAAAATCTGCAAAAAGAATAATATAAGGCCTTACTTATATATATGATTTGGCTAGTACTTTACTATTTCCTTCTAATAAAAATTTGATAAGTTATGATATATAATGGCATTGATTTGATAATATTATGGGTTCTTTGATACTTGCAAAATGTATCAAAGATATCTGGAAAATGTAACGCAAAGTATCTTAAGTTTAATAGATAGTAATGAAGTATGTTAAGCTAATTGTCATTTTTAAAGGTCCTAAAATTAATTCTCAAATATCCAATCCATTTTTACATTGGGCATTTTAAATTTCTCTACCAAGAGTAGATTTACAATTAATACACAAATAGTTATTTAATACCATTAATACGGCAGTGAGACATCCAAAATATGTCTACTATGTTTACATTCTTTTTACTTTAAATCTGCTGGAAAGTAGCTATTAAAACTACTTAAGAACATTCCTTTTGAATACACATTTTTAATGCTCCAGACTTAAATTTATTTATATTGCTTAGAAATTCAAATATCTTTTTCAACTCATATTTTAATTCGGTTCTATTTTCTGAACTCAGATTTGTTCTAGGTCAGCGGTCCCCAACCTTTTTGGCACCAGGGACTGGTGCTCCTATGAGAATCTAATGCCTGATGATCTGAGGTGGAGCTGAGGCTGTGATGCTAGCGCAGGGGAGAGGCTGCAAATACAGATGAAGCTTTGCTTGCTCACCCCTGCTCACCTCTTGCTGTGCAGCCTGGTTCTAAAAAGCCACAAACTAGTAGTGGTCTGCGGCCTGGGGGTTTGGGACCCCTGTTCTAGATAACCTCCTCTCATCTTTTCATGCTGTGGTTACTTCTGCACTCTCCTCTGTATCTGCCATCAATTCTCTTCTGTTTTGCTACTTTCAAATTTATCTTAAACAATTTCTTCTTTCAGGAAGCTTTTCTACTGATAATCTATATTACCTAAGTTTAGAAGAAGATAGTTTAGGAAAATTTGTATAATATGAAAATATCATACTTCCAGAAGTTAAAGATACACCCATAGGTATAGGTGAGAATTTTGTTTTAATTTTTTTAAATTTCAAATAGAACCCATAATTTTCAAAAAAAAGATCACAATCTTAAAACAGGAAACAGGGAGGGAAAAGAGAAAAAAAAATTACTCATAAGGATGGGGTAGAATTTTTCAGTAATGAATAAAATAATAAAAGAATGAAAAATTACACTAAATTGGATATTTACTCTGGTCTTTCAATATTATCAATAAATACATAACACCTCTCCCCAAAGTAGCAGGTATATCTAAAAAAAGGAGCTAATTACTCATGATTACTTCCTAATATTCTTCTCATTAGAGCTAATTTATATCAAACAATGAACAAACTTGCCATCAATTTTTAATAATGAGCCAAGAGTTCAAAAACTCAAGTAGAATGAGGACTGAGGACTGTGAGAGGTATATAAAAAAATAATTTTAATGATACAATTAAGGGGTATCCTTGACATTAAAATTGATTATACTCTATAGACACTTTAAACTGGCATATTTTAAAACCACTTTATATTAATGGGAATGTTTCAAAATAGGTCATCCAAGATTTTCTTTATATTCTGGGGGATGGGGATGGGAAACGCATGCATCTTGAGCCTAAGGGAATAACTACATAAAATTTGTTACTAATGAAATAATTCTAACCTAATTAAAAGGTAAATATCTAAGTAAAAGCACAATTGGAAGATTCAAGTGTAAAATATAATTTTTCTTGTCTTTGTGGTTATAATTCAAGTATTTTAACACTAAATTGGACATTAGGGTTAACATATGATTCTTTTCTCCTAGAATGTATTTTGCAGCACCAAATGTGTCTTACTGCACATTCAGTGCTTGAATACTTTTCCACATCTATTTTACTGAATAGATGACATTACACATGTGAAAGTACTGTGCATTTGATCAATTAGAGATGTTGGTGATTATTCTTACATGTAGAGAAAGGAACTTAGCAGCAACCTTGCAGTTTGTTCCATCTTTGATAAGTTTGATTATTCAAGAAATTACTTAAAGCAGAGAATACTGCACAGGTCGGCTAGAAATAGAGTTTACATAGTCATAATAAAATACTGAATAATGATTTAACCAAATCCATGACAACCACAGTTGAGAAGATGGGGAGACAAAGTAAAAAAGTATGTGAACAGGGTGAGAAAAGGAATAAAAGAGAGCTAAATATTCATCTTTCACAAGACCAAAAGCCAAGTTTATTGGAAATAGGAAGATC
>NW_011888796.1:12670231-12711805 GCF_000151845.1 Pteropus vampyrus | reverse complement strand
ATATACTAGAGCAATGCGAAAATAATAATAAAAGCAAGATATTTCATGGCAAATTTAGGGGTAAGGTGAGGAATGTAATCCCCAAGTTATCTCGGGGTAAACAGTGAGACCGCAAGCACCACTGGAAAGTATTCTTGGGACAAACAGGAAATGGGTCAAAACTTAAAACAATCCTTTATTCCCCCCACCCTTGTAAAGTCAGGAAGCAAGCTGAAAAAAATTGCTCAGCCATATAAAGAGTTCATATTCTCCAAAGCCACTTCAGATGTGGCCAGAGATAATAAAGATAGAAGGCCCTCTCACAGGGCAAAGCCAAGGACCATGGAGAACTATGTTCTAGTGTATGTGCCAGAATGCAAACTGTTACTGGTCTACAATAAAACAATTTCTGTGATAAACAGAGAAATCGAGTATAAATGCTTAGAAGTGTTTATAGCAATTTCACACATTTGCAAATAAAATGCTAAGGGCAACAAAAATTTGTTTTGTTCAGCACCAAAATGAGGAGGAAGTACTTCAAGGGAAAAACACTGATCTTCCTGCTATTGAGGGTAGGGGGCAAGGATATGCTTTTCACGTGTTCCGTAGAAAGGTGCAACAGCTGGTGGCCCTCTTCGGCTGGAGGAATCCCATTTTGGATTGGGTCCTATATGTAATAATTGGCAAACAGTTCCACTTTAAATGTTTGAAAGACCATTGTGCTAAAGTAATCTGAACAATGGCATTCAATCACTGCATTTGGACACATTTCACATTTTAGAATATCTAGCAGCAAGCTTTTCCAGAAGACCCTTGATCCATTTCCCCTTTACAGGCCTAAATTTCCTATGGTTTTCTCTCTCAAGAAAAAGAGGAAATTAACAACTGTGAACATTACAGAAATTATACCAAGATCTGTGGGCATCATTCTCTGGGAAAAGACACATGTCATATTTTGCAACGAAAGGGGCATAGAATGCTTATAAAGTTCCTGTAAGAATATTCTGTCAAAAATTAGCTTACTTACAGTTCAATGCTGCTACTGGAGAATAGAGCCCCACTCACTGAACCAGGCTCAAATAAAACATTGATTAGATATTCATAGCTTATCATTTAAGACCCAAAGGAGGCAATAAAAGGAGTCAACATCTCTCTACTTTTCAGCCCCATCAAAGTATTTGGGGAAAATTCCTTCTTTCTACCCTCTATATAAGTGCCTCCCAACCTACCCCCGCAAAAAGGAGGAAACAAGCGGGTGTCTGGACTTGCAATGACAGTAAAATAAAAAGTCTCACAGGCAAAGAGCTAAAACTAGTATATAGGCACTATTCAGATGTCAACTATCACTTTGAGTAGAGAATACAGGAGAAAAAGAAAAAACCCTTCATGGTGAAAATCTGTTCATGACATTAAACTTGCATGTCACTGATTATGGAGGATATAAAAATAGGTCATGCCAGAGAATAGGAGGCTCCCCTGATTTTGACAAGTGCCTCAAATCACATAACTCTGAGTTCATGCTTAATTTATGTGCTTAAGCGCATAACTGCAAACAGGTAACTCACTATAACTATGAGCATTCTGTCCCCACTCAAATAAAACTGTGTACTGCCCTAACCAATCGCTCTAGGAATCCATTAGGTGAATTTCTTATATAACAATATAAGAATAAAGATCCAATAAACATGAGATCCTTCTCTAAAGCATTGTTGGATTAGGCCTGTTAACTTCTTACAGCAAGTTGTATCTTACTCTAGGCTGAACTGCACAACTTGCTAAGCTGAATATTTCATCTGAGAGTTATCTGCTTAACAGTGCTAGGGCTAAACATCTATCACAGTTTGTCAGCACATCTATAAAGAATCCAAAATATACCAGCATCTGGTGCCTGGTGAACTACTGTCCCAGAACGTGGAGTATAAAATAAACTTTAAAGTTTCCTGTGGGTCACTAGCTAAGAAAGAAGGTAGCAGCACTCTTCTTGCGCAACATTAGAACTAATAGTGAGTTAGGAAAGGCTAAGTCCTGGCTGTGCTAGTTAATGTAGCGGTGTCTTTCAGAGATACTGAAGTTATGATGTGCCACTTATTCTAAAAACAAGAATCATTTTCTCTTCATTTGGCACTATTCTGCTCATTTTCTTAACAAATAACAACAAAAAATCAACGAATGTTATGTATCAGTCCAATACACGTTGGGAAATTTATTCCTCCCTTATTTATAGCAGTAACATAATAGAGCACTGGTTTTGTATCTGAGCCACCATCTACCACATACGGGACGAATACTTTGAAAGGAATACATGTAGAATGTAAGGAGCGCAGACTATTCTACTTCTTTCTCTCTAGACATTCATCAAAGGCATACAGTTCTACTTCTGCCTTTCTCTTGAACTTATGCCCAGAGCATCTTTCCAATTCTTAGTTTCAAAGATCCACGTTCCCCCTACTCACAGATCGCTTGGACATCCATCTCAACCTAATACCATTCTTCCTTAAAGGACCGTTCCCGGGGGAGAGAAGAGTCTTACTTAGAGCTTCGGTTCATCTTTGATCATTCCATCCCTTCTCCCTTCAAAGGGCGCACGTTTTTCCCGCCGCTCACGACAGGAAAGAAGAAAGCAAAATGCCCCTCAGAAAAATCCAGGTGAGACCCTTTCTAAGCCAAATTCCAGAACTCAGCGGTGCGGCCCTTGCTGGGGGAGAGCCGGCGGATCTGAATCCATCCTTGCAGGCACAAATCACAGCCCTTGGCCTGAAGAACCCGCGCAACCACTTACCAGCCTGCGCGCGGCCGACCGCTCCCGCCACGTGAAGGAGAGGCAGAGGCGGGGCCTTGCCCGGCTCGCCCGAAGCAGCGGACGGATGCGCCAACCTGCGAGACCCAGCGCCTACTGCCGCCACCGCTCGGTGGAGTCGGTGCAGTCGGTGCAGTCGGTGGAGTCGACCTGCAGGGCAAAAAAAACAAGTCCCAAGGCTCCTCCTTCTCCTCGTGCTCCTTACGTGCTACCTCTCCAACCAATGGGAAAAGCAGGGGGCGGAGCGAGACCCGCCCCAGGTGACAGGCAACAACCGAATCCTCCCGCCGATGGGAAGGAGCCGTGCAGTTGCTGGACCAATCCGCGGCGTGGGTGTGGAGTGCAGGGGAGGGAGAAAGCGGAGAAAGCGAACGGCCAATCGGATCTTTGAGCCCTGGAGCGACGGGTTCCACGGCCCGTGGGCTTCCGAACGCGGCGCGCAGGGGGCGTGCCCGCCTGGGCCAATCGGCGCGAGCCCACCGTGCGGAGCGAGCGCCTCAAATGCTCGGGTTTCTCAGCTGATTGTCTCCAGCCGAGAGTTGTTTTTTGCAGCTACCGAGCGGAGCCGCAGCAGGAGGAGCCGAGACCCCCGGGGGAGGGGGAGAGGAGGCGGGGTCGGGGAGCCGCGGCTGCTCTGCGTGGGGCTCCGGGTCCTGTCACGGCGCTTCCTGGGGTTGAAGGTTGGGGTGGGTGGGGGGTAAGGGACAAATCCTTCTCCCCCTCGACGGCTGCTCCGAGTCCTGCCCTTTCCTTCCCGCGCTCCCTCGCCCGCCGCCCAGCCCCCTCATGGGGGTTTCCGTGCCGGGTCCGGTGGCCACCGCCGCTCCCACGGCCGGCCGCGAGCCCTCGACGCCGGGCGAGGGCGGCGGAGGCGAGAGCGCCGTCGCTGCCGCCTCAGGCGCCGCGGTGCCGGGCTCGGTGCATTTGGCGCTGAGCGTCCTGCACGCCCTGCTCTACGCCGCGCTCTTCGCCTTTGCCTACCTGCAGCTGTGGCGGCTGCTCCTGTACCGCGAACGGCGGCTGAGTTACCAGAGCCTCTCTCTCTTCCTCTGTCTCCTGTGGGCAGCGCTCAGGACCACCCTCTTCTCCGCTGCCTTCTCGCTCAGCGGCTCCCTGCCCCTGCTCCGGCCGCCTGCTCACCTGCACTTCTTCCCCCACTGGCTGCTCTACTGCTTCCCCTCCTGTCTCCAGTTCTCCACACTCTGTCTCCTCAACCTCTACCTGGCGGAGGTAAGGCGGGAGGACCGGCATGCGGGGCCGGGCGGGCAAGCGGGGCCGCCGCGATCCAACTCTGGCTGAGGACCGATGGGGGTTGGGGGGTGAAAGGCGGACCCAAGACCAGCCTGGGGAAACCGAGGCACGCCTGGAGGAAGCGCCAGTGTTCTCGCCCTAAACTTAAGCAGCTGATTGACTCGGTTACTGAGGGCATGTGGCGGGGGCGGCGGGGGGGCGTGAGTGAGAGTGTGTGTTCTGACAACTTAGAACAGCAGAACAACCCTTTGTTCGTTGTTCTGGCCCTCTAAGGTAAGGTGTTGGTGGCACTAACAAAGTGGCATCGCAAGAAGTAGCAGCCCCGGTAGCTCCGCCGAAGCTGGACCGTGTTGAGAGGTTGGATGCTGAGGTAGCAGCAGCTCTGCTGAAGCTGGACTGCTGCCAGCCATTACGTCACCAGGCAGAGCTGTTCCTCTGCTATTGTTGCTGCGTTTCTTTTATTAGAAGCTTATATTCCCTCCTGCATCTCCTTTCCTGTGGCTGGATAAGCCTCACACAAATTCCGTTCGATAGTTCCCCAGCAGGGTTAATGATCAATAACCAATGCTGAGGGTCAATAGAAAGACCTCTAAAAAGCCCTTAATGTTTGCCCCAGTTGTTTCATGCTTTGGCTATTTATCCTACCTCTTACAACCTAGTCTTTTTTTTTTTTTTTTTGAGCTAATTAAGAGAAAATATTGTGTTAGCCTGTGCCTATTGCAGAAACAAACCACCAAACTGTTTTTGCAATAACTTGCTTAATAGCTGGAAGCTAATCACACCCCCTTTCTTTTTTATGGGGAATTACTGGTTGGATTGCATTGTTCTGTGCCGCTTAGGTATTTGACCCATTTCAAACAGGTTTAGGAGTGTAAGGGTGTCAGTCATGTGTGTTAGCTCGTGGTATTTAAGCCACAGAATTTTGAGAATCGCCCCTAAAAAAGTCTCCCTACCCCCCCCCCGCAAAAAAAAATAGCTTGAGGAGGAGAGGAAACAAGGTGACATCATATGCTTAATACTGACTGATATAGAACAATATTGGTCTGTGCAGCTAATCCTCTCAAAGGCTTTTAGAGGTGATGAGAATTATCATAGTTATGAGCAAAAGTAAAAACATTTGAGGCAAATTATGTGTTTATGTTTCCTGCATACCTAAACCAATTCATTTCTCACTTATTAGATTGGAAGTAGAATCCATAATTTTAAAATCCAGTCATAACTGTAGCTTTTGGCACGCTAAAAACAACAGTTGAAAATAAGTAACAGAACTTTAATTATTTTTCTTCCCTATCCTTTAGAGGTCCAAGCAGTGACAAAAACCCAAACAGAAGCAGAAATAAAAAACATGGGTAATCATAAATCAAATAATCATGCCATAGTCATGTCACTTAGTTGTTTAAGCTTTAATAAAACTCTCCTTTATGGTTAAACTGATACACTGTATTCTTCTTGACACCATTTCTGATAGGATACCAGTGACTTATCACTGAAGCTTTACTCTAGCTTCAGATACATTTAATTTACTGGAAAGTGACTAGCAATTCCTATGCCACTAGCATCATATAATTTGTTTTTCTTCTATACATTTTGACTTATAAAATTAATGATTCACTGTTAAATAGTTGGGCATTTCATAAAGTAACTAAACACTCTTTTTACCTTTTTCCTGAGCTATAGCATATACCATAAAGTGCATAAATCTTATGCATACAGCTAGGTGAAATTTGACATATGGATACACTCATGTTATCACCACCCAGATTAGAATATACAGTATGTCAGTGCCCCATAAAGTTCTCTTGTCTCTCTCCCAGTCATACCTCTCATCCCAAGGTAAACACAAAGTGGCTAAACACTATCACAGTAGGAAAAAAGCATGTATAATTAGTCTAAAAATTCTAAAAGTATGCTTCTGTAGTATAAACTCTATCTAGATTGGGTATTCATGCTTTTGACAGCTGATATTCCAAGCTAGTGAGGAAAAATTTAAATGTCTAAGTCTTCCTATTAAATGAACTCTTGTTTGTGTGATGTACCTTTTAAAAAGCAATAAAACTCAACTTAGAAAATATAATTTGGAAAAAGGCTGGACTAAAGCTTTTTCCTTTTGTAGTGTCTCAAAGAGTGTAGGTCGCTTGTCTATGCTTGTCTTTTTATGATCAAATTACCAATTTTAAGACATATAACTGTACTTAAATCACATTTCCAACCTGTTTTAAAAGAGATAACCAGAAATCAATTTCCTATTCATTAGAAAAAAATCCAGAGTAATCTGTATTTAAGAGTATTTGCGTTCAAATTTTTATATCAATTCCATGTTACTGGAAGTATCTTTTCCGTTGGTCATTCTGAATTAATGAAGCTTTCCCAGGGAGTTCTTTGTACTCCTAGTGAGCAAAATAATAGGGAACATTTATGTGGTGACAAATACAAAATTTACCTGACATTAGATTTTTTTAAACCAAAAGGCCTTGAGATTTCTGTTTTGAATAGATGTGGTTCTTCATTACCAAGTCACTGTCTTTACTGTCGTATTATATACCAATTTTATTTTACTTTTGACTTCTTTAAAGCAATTGTTATATCTATTTCCCACTAAAAAAAATTCGAAATTTCAGGACTTAGTTACAGAGAACCATAGAGCAGTATAAAAATAAAGTAAGTAAAACAACCATTACTGCTTTAAACACATTTTGGTGGTTCTTCTAAAATTCATAGTTTTCCAAAAAACCACTCTGTTGACTACACTTGATTAGAATTGAGGTAAGGAGAAGTAGCCCTTTCTGAAATAATTAGACTTTTCAACTTATTATAATTAGCCTCTAGGAATCAGATAGTTGTAAAAAAGAAACCTATACACTAATCTAAAAACACCTTTTGAACTTTTTCTGGCATGACATATGCCTTACCAGAAAAGGGTTCACACTCCTGTTCTTCTAGCACAAAAGACTTTAGTCTTTAAAACATTACAGTGGTCCCCTGTTATCCACAGGGTATATATTCCCAAGACCCCCAGTGGTTGCCTGAAACTGCGGATAGTACCAAACCCTATGTACCAAACTATTTTTTTTTTCCTGTACATACATACCTTTTCGCTAAAGGAAGCACTTTACAGCTTCTCCGTGTTGTGTCCAAACTGCCAGTATCACAATTCTTGTGCTTTGGGGCCATTAAGTAAAATGAGGGTTACTCGAACACAGGCACTGTGACACTGTGACATTCGATCTGATAACCAAGACAACTACTAAGTGACTAATGGGCAGGTAGAGTATACAACTTGGACATACTGGACAAAGGGATAATTCACATCTCAGGCAGGACACAGCAGAATAATGCGAGATTTCATCCTGCTGCTCTGAATGATGCACAATTTAAACATGAATTGTTTATTTCTGGAATTTTCTAACCACAGTTTACAGGGGAGTAACTGAAACTGCAGACAAGGGGAGCTTCTGTGTACCTGATAAAATGGTTACTATCTATCATTGGAACAAGTAATAGGACTTAAAATGAGAGTTGATAGTATACTATTTTTTGGAGTATTGCGATGCACGCCAAAATCAGTTCCTCTTTGAGACCTGTAATGACATTTTTTTCTTGCATTTTTGTAACGTGAGTACCATATGCTTAATCAAGATAAAATACTGTGACTTAATCACAACACCAAAGCAATTAGGAGAATTAAATTCAAATTTTAATTTTTACATTTATGGATGCTATCATTGTCTCAGACAATGGATATCTTCCAAATATTGATGGTATGTCAAATAACATGCAGTTCAATTTATCAATACTTTGATTTTGTTATAATGTTGTGATTTCTCACAAAAGTATTTTCATCACCTAAAGCAACTAGAACAATGGTGACTATATCATTGCATGACAATCTTGAAAAGGCCAAAACCTAGAAAATATTTAGCCACTTATAATTTGGGGGTTAACTCAACTTTTATTAACATTTGAGGTAAATTATTTGTATATTTTCTGGGATCTTTATCTTTTCTGCCTAAAAGTTTGCTTATGGTATGAATGCTGAGATTCTCTTAGATTATCCTGGTTTAATTAGATAAAATTTAATTTTGATTACTATAGGTAAAATCCTAATGAAACCACTTTAATATGCTACAGAATTTTGCTTAGCAAAACTATTTTTATATCATGGCAAATATGGCTTAGTAATTAGAGCTTTGCTAATTTGGTTTTAACAAATTCTATTAAATAGAGAAGGCTATAAAACAAATGTCTCACATCATGAGTCAATTACTATTTACTGAAATAGTGGTTTATTTAAATGTTGGATTTTTATCCATAACTGTTATTTTAAACTAGATATTTTATCCACGAATCTCCTAAACTATTTTATCCATGAACTTGATTCAATTTTTCCTGAGATCATCTGTGAGACAAGAGTTTGAGATGTAATTCTGTGGCAGAAGACATAATTATAATGCCTTATATTTTCAGTGAGATGTAATTTGTCTAAGATTATATGGCTAATATGTATTAGATATGAGACTACTGTATAACCAGGAGCTGTAAAGTCTTGTCAAGTGATCTCTCCCTATGAACTGTCCTGGATACCATCAGCTCTTTGTTTATTATTTAGTGCTTCATTATTTAACTTGCTTTGTCATCTTCACCACTTCAAGCCTCATTCACTCTCCAGAAAACTCTTCCTTTCCTTCTTCCTTCACATTCAGCATATGACCCTTATCTCCTAGTTTATAAAAGTGTAAACCAGGGCCATCTGGCTGAACAAAGATTTAGAGAGATGCCTTAAAATGATGCAGAGAGTATTTAATCTTTTTCAATGAATGGTTAAGCTGGTAAGTGAGGAAATACCTCAGAGACAAGAAACCATAAAAGAAATGAATGTGGAATGATAAAGTACTACACAGATGTTTGTCTTGGGATTAGGAGTAGGTATCGATTTTAATTTTATGTGTTAGAGGTGTGGGAGGGTGACATTGGAGGCAATACCTTGTAGTGAGTTCTAATCAGAATTATCCCCTCTAAATTAATGCCAGAATTCTCAATGTACATCTTTAGTGGACTAGGGGGAAAATGAACAGGTCCTCAGAAATAGATGATAGAATCTGTGCCTATCTTGGCTCTGGATGAAGGAGATACAAATTGGGGAAAGAAAGGTGTTCTCTGAAAATGCATAACAAGCTTATTCTCACACAAGTCTGGAGCCTGAATTCACACCATTTCTGTGACTTTAGAAGGGAAAAAAAACAAACTTGAAAATGATGTAGGTTAATATTACTCTGGCTTGGTATAACTTCAAGCACCTAAAAAGAGCAAATGCAAATTATCTGTTGAGGAGTATACATTAAACCTAGAATCCTGACACATGAAATTCCAAGGAGTATGAGTTCACAATGAAAAATTACACTAAGGAATCTTACCTACAAAGATTGAAGATGTCAGAATTAACAAATACATATATAAAATATTCATTTATGTGAATTAAGAAATTAATATTGATATATGATAAATCAAAGCTGACTAGGACATTTGGAAATAAATTATTTTCAAAAATGAAAAATATTAAAATTAGAAACTAAAATTGATGGTTAAACATTAAGAAATTAACGAACTAGAAAATCTGGGAAAAAATTACCTAGAATACAGCCTAGAGAAACAAAAAGTGGAAAATATGAACATGGGATTAAGATAGAATGAAGATATAATGAGCAGATCCAATATATCTCTAACTGGAATTTCAGAGAAATTATTAGAGTTTATGACTTAGAGTTATTAGAGTATTGAACTTAGAGTTTGCCCAAATTTATGAATGTCACCAAGTTTCAGATTCAGAAAGCCCAAAAAATTCAAGTCAGGCTAACTGAAAATGCACATATAGGAATAAAACCTTAAAATACCAATGATAATATATTTAAAACTAGAGAAGATATTACCGACAAATGAGTAAAAATTAGTTTGAGTATTGGCATTTCATTCACAACTAAGGAATCCAGAAGACAGAGAAATGTCTTCAAAATGCTGAGACAAAATAACCAGCAATCTAAAATTCTACCCACAATGAAACTATGAACAATAAGGGTAAAATAAAAGCCATACTGAGAGAGTGACATCAGCAAGATGATGGAGTAGGAAGCCATGGACTCTCCTTCTCCCTGAAAACATATCAATTCAGTAACAATTCACAGGCAGATTTTCTTTGTGAGAAACTTAGAAACTAATTGAAAGGCTCCTGCACCCCAGGTGAATACAAAATCAAAATCACCCAAAATGGTAGATTAGGGACAACCCCTTATCAGAGTTTCTGACCCAGTATAGTACCATACAATTGGGAAGAGACTTCCTAGCTCTCAGTTCCTCCCAGTGGAGGGAAGGGGTTGGTTCACACATCAAGCAGCCCAACTTTTTCTAGGAAGCCCTCCACCACAGAGGTCATGCTGTCTTGTCAGTCTTGGAGCTCTGACCGGTCCAGTACAGTCTAGCCACCTGGGAGAGAACAGAAACAGCAATTTGAACAGATAGATGACATAGCTTCCTTTCTCCCTCAACTCAGAGTGAGTGAACAAGCTAGAATTACAACCTCCTGCTTCTTGGGAAGGGAAAGAGTGGGTAGAATCCCCCAGAATCTCTGGACAAACTGGTGAGAGTCTTCTCCTTTATACGACCAGTCTTTGAGAGAGTTGCCTGTTTTGTCTAATGCACAGACACCAACAGAGTCAAGGAAAATGAAGAATTAGGCAAAGGTGTTCTGAACAAAGCAAGATAAATCTCCAGAAACCCTAATAAAAGAGTTATATGATTTACTTTACAGAGTTATTCAAAATAACTCCTAAAGATGCTAACTAAGGTCAGGAAAATAAAGCAGGAACAATTTTAACAAAGCATGAGAACAATTTTAACAGAGGAAATATTAAAAAGTACAAAACATAAACCATGAAGCTAAAGAACACACAAACAAGTGAAAACTTCAGAGATTCATCAAAAACTTAAATAGAAGAAGGAATCAATGAACTCAAATACAAGTCATTGGAAATCAGAAGAACAAAAAACAATGAACAAAGCTAGAGGGATTTAATGGTACACCATCAAGAAGACCAATATCCACATTGATTTCCACGATAGATAAAAGATCAGAAAGCTTACTCAAATAGTGACCAAAACCTTCCCAAATCTGGGGTAGGAAATGGACATCCAGATCCGAAAAGCAAAATGATACAAAAAAAGAGGAATCCAAAGAAATCCACACTGAGACATTATAATCAATTCAAAAGTCAAAGACAGAATTTTGAAAGCAAAGAGAAAAGAGACTTGTCACATACAAGGGAAGCCCTATAAGAGTATAAGCAGATTTTTCAGCAAAAATCTTGTGGGCCAGAAAAGATCATCTTGCAGGATGAGCTTTTTAAAATGCTGAAAGTAAAAACTGCCAACCAAGAATAATATATTCTGCAAAACTACTCTTCAAAAATGGAGAATGACTTTCCTAGATAAACAAAAGCTGAAGGAATTTATCACCATTAAACCTGCCTTACATGAAATGCTAAAGAGAGTTCTTGAAGCTGAAAAAAAAGGATGCTCAACAGTAACAATAGTACAAGTATGAAACTCATTGGGAAAGGTATATTTTAGAAAAATACAGAATACTGTATTACTTTAACCGTGATGAGTAAGTCACTTTTAATTTTAGTATAAAAGTTAAGAAAAAAGTACAAAAATAACTAAAAATATGTTAAAAGATACACAAGATAAATAGATATAAAATGGGACAACAATAACAAAGTGTTGGCAGGGAGAAGTTAATGTAGAGTTTTTGTATGCAATTGAACTTAATTTGTTTTCAGCTTAAAATGGACATAACTATAAGATACTTTGTAAGGCCCACAGCTTACACAAACACGCATGTTATGCACACACACAACTTATAGAAATTACACAAAAGAAAAGGAATAAAAGCATATCAATATAAAAACAAAGAACATAAAACAAAGATAAAAAGACCAAAGAACTACAAGACTTAATAGGAAAAAAATGAAATGTCAGTAGTAAATCCTTTCTTATCAGTTACTTTAAATGTAAATGGATTTAACTCCCAAACCAAATGACATAGGGTGGCTGAATGGATTTTTTTTTTTAAATCCAACTATATTTGTCTATAAGAAACTCACTTTATATTTTTCCTTTCATTGCCATTTTAATAGTAAAAAGAATATAAACCATATTACAAAATATATTTCACACTATTTTTGCAGTGAAAATTTACTAACTTTATAAAATAAAAGGATGTTAAAAAGCAAATTTTAAGTGGAGCAAAGACATGAAAACAAAAAAGTTCTAGAAAAAAGCTGTATTCTGAAAAAGATCTTTCAAAAAGCCATAAACCCAAAAGCAACAAAGAAAAATGTCTGGTAAGTCTGAGTACATAAATTTTAAAACTTACGTATCACCAAAAAAAAAAATCAAAATAAGTCTAACAGCCGACAAACTAGGAAAACATATTTGCAATGCCTACTAAAAACAAAAGGGAGTTGAATTTACTAAGAATCATACATATTATTACAAAGGAAAGCCAAAAGAAAAAAATGGGAATAGTTTAAAAGGGGAAAATTGTTTTTAACCCATTTCCCGTTTGCCCAGAGAATACTCAGTGGCACTTGCAGCTACAGCATGTACCCTGAGATAACTTGCAGATTACGGTCCCAACTTTACCCCCAAAGTTTGCCACAAAATATCTCACTTTTATTATTTTTCTATCACTCTAGTATTTTGATAGTCTTTGGAAACAAGTGACATCTATAGTATTCTGGTTTTAGTAGTGGTATTTCCATTTACAAAATATAGTAATTTTTTTTTACAACATCACATTTTTATTATGGTGACATTGGTTAACAAAATCTAGTAAGTTTCAGGTGTACAATTTAACAGTAAAGTGTAGATGATAGATAGATAGATAGATAGATAGATAGATAGATAGATAGATAGATAGATAGTTGTGTGTTCACTGCCCAAAATATAGTAATTCTTGATCTCTGAAAATGTCAAATCTGAGATGTTCCACTTTGTGTTGTTCAGTGCTTTGAAATTTACCACACACAAAAAATTACTAAATATTGATCATCATATACATTTCTGTTACATTAGGATAAGAGACAAGTTCTGTTTAGAAATAACTCCAAGAACAGTTTTCATATTTTCACTGAAAACCAGTCAGATTTACTTCAGCCTCAAAGAGAGTGTTTATGTAAAATTAAATTAACGCTGGCAGCGAGCTGCACTTTTTTTTCTAAATGGCAAATGAGTTAAAAGATGAAAATATATGAAAGTATGCTTTAATCTCATTCATAATTAAGGAAATATAAAGAATAAGATACCATTTTTCTCATACATGAGGTAACAAAAATTAAAATGCCTGATGATGCCCAGGACTGGGGAAAAACGGTAAAGGGAAAAATGAACTTTAATCACAGCACAGAATAGTTGATAATTGCAAAAAAAACAAAACAGCCCAAGTGTCCCATCAATCAAATTATGGCATATCCAGATGGAATATAAGATGGCCACTAAAGTTCATACATACAGATCTGTACGTATGTACTGACACGGAAAGGTCTCTAAGATAAACTAGTGAAAAATTTTTTTAAATGGGGGGAGTATTTAACAGTGCATCAATGGGCGGGGGGAAAAATGTATTCAAGTCTATTGCAATTCCTTTCTGTCCTCCAAAGGAATTATAAAATACTGTTAGCTGTGGTTATCTTTAGATAGATGAGGTGTAGGGGAAGGATGTGAGAGACTTTTACTTTTCATTTTGTACCATTCTGTGCTGTTTTATGTTTCTACCCTTAAAGGTAAAACAGTATTTCAACAGAGGTTATATGGGTGGATAGACTATAACTCATTCATTGTTTTCTTTGTATCTCTGTATTAAAAAAACAACTGTTTTTTAATACAAAGATGTTAATCCAAAACGTATAAAACTTTTTAAAATACAGATATATGTACATATATGCACACACATATGCTGATTGACAGCACAGGAGAAAACCTAACTTTTTCATATCAGACACTATCCTAATGTACAGTACATGTAGTTAATATTACCCAAAGATCTGAAAGTACTTCATTAATATAAATCTCCTATAAGTTTCCATCTTATATAGTGATATAAGACAATGGGTACAATACATCAGTGAATACAGAAAGAAATTCCAAGTGTCCCATCTGAATAATGTTCTGACCACTGCATAATCTTTTTGTCCTTTTACTACCTCATAGTTATGATTTAGAGGCTAGTTTTTGGATCAGGTTCCCAAAATAAGCAGCGTTTGTCTTCAATTTATTAAGAAAGTTTTGTTCTATATTCACTTGCCCTCTAGGCGCAGCTAAGGATACCACCTGGTCAATATCAGCATTTCTTGGAAGAAAATAAACAATATTATTAGGGATCTTCTAGGAAAGTCTGAACATTTTGAAGTCATCAAGAGACATCAGTGGCTTAATGTTAAAGGTCTCTGCAGTAGCATAGTCTGGCCCTCCCTAAGGGGAGCTGAGGAATACAGCATCAGGGAACATGAGGAAGCCAGCAACGGGAAATCTCCATAGATGAGTTATATTACAAGAAACACATTACAAAAATTATGAGTGCAGCAAAAGCAGTAAGAGTTAATAAATGCCTACATTAAAAAAGAAGAAAGATTCAGATAAACAGCCTAACTTTTCACCTGAAAAAGCTAGAAAAAGAACAAACTAAGTCCAAAGTTAGCAGAAGAAAAGAGCTAACAAAGATCAGAGCACAAATAAAGATAGTAAAGAATAGAAAATCAATGAAACTAAGAATTTGTTTTTTGAAAGGATAAAGAAAATTGACAAATTCTTAGACTAAGGGGAAAAAAATGATAACCAGAAATGAGATTACAAATAATGCCATGGAAATAAAAAGTATCATAGCAGACTACAATGAACAATTATACCAACAAACTGGATAACCTATAAGAAATAGATAAATTCCTAAAACTATACAACCTCTTGATTCTTACCTCATGCCATCCACAGAAATCTACTTGATATGGATTATAGACCTAAATATAAAAGCTAAAACTCGTAGAAGAAAATAGGAGAAAATCTTTGTTACCTTGGAGAAGACAAAGATTTATCAGACAAGAAACAAAAAGCGTGAACCAAAATTGACAAATGAGATTTGTCAATTTTATTTTATCAAAATAAAAAGGGTTGCTTTTTTGCAAAACAGTAATGAAAAGGCAAGCCACAGACTATGAGAAAATATTTGAAGCACATATATCTGGCAAAGTAATTATATTCAAAATACATAAAGAACTCTTAAAACTTGATAATAAGAAAATCCAATAAAAATTGACAAAATATTTTAAGACACTTTACAAGAGATACTTGCATGAACAAGAAGCACATAAAAAGCTGCTCAAGATCATTAGTCATTAGGAATATGAAAATTATAACCACAATGAGATACCACTAAATATTGACTGGAAAGACTAAAAAGACTATATAAAGTATTGTCAGTGGCGCAGATTAATTGGAACACATACACTGAATGTAAAGTTTTATAACCACATTAGAAAATAGTTTGATAGTTTTTAAAAAGTAGAACAAATGGCATGAAATGTAGCCATTATAGCCTTAGATACCCAAGAGAAATGAAAGCATATATCCATACATAAACTTGAATATGAATGTTCTTAGTAGCTTTATTCACAAGCACCCCAAATAGAAATTAATCCAAATGTCCATCAAAAGCAAAGGGATAAATTATTATATATCCATACAGAGGAGTACTACTTGGCACTAAAAGTAAAGAACAAACTACTGATAGACACCATGATGTTTTAAAACATCATGGATGAATCTAAAAATCAGGCAGAATGAAAGAAGTCAGACAAAAATGAGCTCACACTGTATCATTACATTTATATCAAATTTTAGAAAATGCCAACTAACTTACAATCACAAAAAGTAAATCACCAGTTGCATGGGGCCTGGAGTAGAAGGGAGGATGTACAATAAAGGGGGCAGGATGAAATTTAATGAGTATGGAAATGTTCTGTATTTAATTATGGTGGTTTCACAGGTTGTATACATACGGTAAAACTCATCAAATTGTACACCCTAAACATATGCAGTATGTTATACATATATTATACTTATTATATTATACTTCAATGAACTTGGCCCCTCTCCCCCCCCCCCAAAAAAAAGTACAGAGGTCTGTTTGTAGTTTACTCCAAGAGTAAAACCTGAAGTCAGGAAGAAATCTAAAAAGTGTGGCCTCATCACTTACCAACTCTGTGTAACTTTGTAAATTTACTTGGGTAAATTACTTAACCTCTCTGTGCCTATTTCCTCATTTATAAAAAAATGAGAATGATAATAGTACCTACCTCATAGAATCATTCTGAGGAATAAATTATATAATTCATATAAAATCTTTAGAAGTACCTGGCATATGTTGATAGTTAGCTATTAATATTAAATTTCAAAGAATTGGGATTTCATAGACAACATTCTTTTACTCCAAAAGCATTATTTGAATTCAGTAACAAAAATAATGTGTGAAGTTTATTTGGAAAATTTTAAAACACTTATGAACACATGGTTAAAGAAGGAATCACAATGGAATTTAGAAAAAACTTGGAATATGTTAATAAAAATACTGTATATCAGAACTTGAATGAAGCATCTAAATTGGCATGCAGTAGCAAATCTAGAACTTTAAATGTTTACAATAGAAAAAATCCAGAAATTTAACAAGCTAAGCATTCGATTTATGTTAGGAAAAGAATAATAGGATAAACCCAAAGGAAACAAACAGGAAGAGATGAATGTAGAGATTAATAAAATAGAAAACATACAATACAAGAGACTTGACAAAGCCAAAAACCATCCCCTACCTTTTTTCATAATCAAATTTCAGGGGTGACCCGTACATGCTCTCTATCTTCTCACTTCTCCATCCACTCTGATGTGCCTCTGCCCAATCACTACCAAAATAGCTGTTGCCTAAGGCTCACAGTGACCTTCATGTCAACATTCATTAGACATTTTTTACTTCTCACCCAAACTAATCTCTTAACAGCCGTTAACTTCATATTTGTCTCCCTAACACTTCCATTGGCTAACACACTGTCCTGGATTTTTTTTTTTTTTTTTTTTAACTATCTTAAGCTAGATTCTCTTCAAGTTTATCTGCCTCTGCCTCTGCCTCTGCCTTGCCATCAGAGGTAGAAGTTTCTCAAGACCTAGGCCTTGGCCACCTGTTATTCCCAAATAATTGCATCCGTATTCATGCATCATGTCACTTAAGAGCAGATGATTCACACATATCTATGATCCTAACACAGACTGCTCTTCTGAGCTCTGCCTTTCTATATTCTACACCTACTTGACATCTCCTTGAGGATATCTGAAACCCTCAGATTCAACATGTTCCAAACTGAGTTCATGATCTTTCCTTCTCCCTCCCTACCACACACCTGTCTCCCCCAAAACCTGATCCTCTTCTTTTGTTTCCCCAATTCAGTAATGCACTGCTCTTCATTTATATAATTCAGAAACCTATGAGTTGTCAATGCTGCCTTCTCCCTCATACCTCACATTTACTCCATTACCAAATCCTGTCCATGTTGCCTCCTAACATCTCTTAAGTTCATTCACTTCTCCCCATCCACAAGCTACTACCATCTATTGCCTAGTCTATGGTCTACAAGCTACTACCATCTATTACCATCTATGGTCTAAGCTATACCCATCCACAAGCTACTACCATCTATTACCATCTATGGTCTAAGTTACTACCATCTATTGCCTAGTCTATGGTAGTTAGCCCCCTAGTTGCTGTGTCTGTATCCTCTGGCTACACAAGTCTATTCTCCACACTGTTGCCAGAGTTATTCTTAAACAAAAATCTACTTAGTTATAAAGGTTCCACCCCACCATTGGCTCTGGTTACTCTTAGACTAAACATAAACTCTTTTGTATATACTTCAAGATACTTCATGGTTCCAGCTTCATCTCATACTGTGCTCCTCCTTGTTCCTTGCCCCTCTGGCCAAACTTGTGTTCTTTTAGGACTTTGTACTTGCCAGTTCCCTTCTGCTACAGAGCCTTTCCATATTCTTTTCCCACTACTTAAAATGTTCTTTCCTTCTTTGCTGAGTCAGATACCAGCTCCAGGGTGACACTTCTTCAGGAAAGCCTTTACCCAACTCTATTTAGATTAGATTCCAAAATTATAGACTCTCAGGCATTATGCTCCTTTCCTTCCTGTTATTTGCATATTCACAGTTGTATATTTGTGTGGTTTCTGTGGGAGCTTACTAGACTGTAAACATTATAGGAAAAGAGGCCCAGTCTGTTCTTTCTGTATCCTTAGTACCTGTCAGTTAATACCTGGCATGTAGAAGGTGTTTAGTAAATATTTATTGAATGAACAAAGCTCTTGTCACCATATCCCATATATCCTGGGGTTGGGGAATCCCTGAATGTATAATTTTACAGCAGAACTTTACCTTTCTTTTCTTTTTTCCCACTTATCTGCCCTCTCCCCCTTAAAAAAAAATGTTTGCTTTAAAACAAGAATCTCGAACTCAAATATCTAGAGTGTCCTGGTGGATACTACCATTTGAGAGATAATAGAAAGTGGTGGTTACTCTGGTGAATTCAACAGCACATATCTAAAGCGAACAGCCACATTAATTCAGTTCCAGCTATAAGATGGCATTGCCATATCACCTGATTTTTCAAGAGAAATCAGAAATCAGATTTTTAAAATAAGAAATCTACTTTTAAATAATGACTGTATCGAAGTGTTGTTAACAATGCTATAGACTAACACCAAATAAGCCAAACAAACAATTTTGTGGATCAGACCCAACCCAAGAGCTCCTAATTTGTATCTTCTCCTCCTCTCTCTCTACTTCTGTATTATCTTCCTTAGAGAAATAAAACAAATTAACACAATCTTGTCCTTATAATTTCCATGTAACAAAACTGAATTATGTTTAATACCCAACAACATTAGTTAAAATGAACTCTGAGTAATTTACACCTTAACTTTATGGGAAATTTATGGTGTTCTAAGTCTAACCAAATGTAGAGAAAGTACCATTCATTACATGCTATACCATCAATGTCTGCCTTCTTCTACTACACTATATATTGCTTTAGGTCAGCCACTATTGTACATTTATTTTGAAGGAAGTTCTACATGCTTTTCAGCACCTGGCACTGTTATGTATGTGGTCAGTGCTTAATGATTTGGATGGTGATTTAAATTCTTGGTGAAGTAAAAGAATTTAAAAGAAAAGCTGCTTCTCCAGCTCCACAAATAAAATCAGAATCTCTAACTTAGTAATTAGAACTTTTCATCTAATTTGTTTTAAATAAAGATAAATTTTTATAAATTAAATGTCCTTGTTATAGTTTTATTTTAACTTTGTTAAGGGGTGTGTTTAAAGTAGTATAATTTCATCAATATCCCTGAACTAGGAGTTTGGGGATCCGAGTTTTAGTTCAGATTCTAATCTATTTGGCTAATCGTTATTTGCCAGATCACTATTTTCTGGGCCAGCTATTTAATTTATAAAGTGGTTCATGTCAGTGATATCTAAGACACTTTTAAATCTAATAGTCTGACACTAATAAATCAATCTAGAATTTGAAGGGTTAAAAAAAACTCTGTGGCCTAGTTCTGAGATCTAATACAGTGTCTCTAAATTCTGTCTCCAAGACATGAACGCCAATTTTAAAAAGTTACACGTGTCGTGTTAAAACTAATCAAAGTTTAGGATGTAAATAAACAAATACTTAAATATTTAGGATCATTTGCTTTATAAAATAAGATGTCAAATCTGTACTATTTTTTTTTACAAAAATTCAATTTTAGCTGCCATTTTTCATTAGCATATTGATCACACTCTACAGTTTTTTAGCTCCAGTTTCACTATAAAAATGCTTAAGTAATATTTCCTTAAACTTTTGTGCTCTTTTCTCAGCTATTCTGTAGGACTTTGTCTAATTGCTGATTGAATCACTTGGGCTGGTTTGAGGTGATAGCACGTACTCTGGGGAACTTTCTCTCACACACTATGGAATTAGCATGTTTTAAGCTAATGTGAGTGATCATCATCACTGATTACATCCAAGCTGTTATTGTCCTTAAAAAATCAATATGAAAAGAACATAAGCAGCATTCCTTCTGCTTCTTTCTCCCCTGTGATATTCTAATACTTCTGAAACATTCTGCCCTTTTTTCCTACACCATTATCAGTGAGACTTTTTCTATTGAATCTGGCTGTATCTTTACAAAAAGCAATTCTGCTATCTTCCTAGTTCAAAAGCATGAAAGGTTTTATGAAAAATCAGTAATATACAATGGGAGATTTAGTGTTTGAAAAACTTTAGAGGTTAGAAAAGTTTCAGTACAAATTCAGTTTAAATCAGTTTCCTAGAGTCTAAATTTATAATGCATGAGACTCAGTTCAGAAATAAATCCTGTGTATTCCTTAATGTTAATTTATCTTCAAAGAACCGTCTATAGTAAACTAATGAACAGTCCACAGTAATCTGTTTTATTTCAGGCTGATTTTCAATAATGAAAGCTCACAGAGTTTTCTTCTTGCTTATAAAATTAATATTTCATTCCTTAATAATTTAGATATTTATGCTTTTTTAAAACCATACTTCTATTTAAATAAAGGGTATGGTAAAGGTACTTGATATTCTGCAAAACAATGTAAAATGAAGTTATTAAATTGCTTCTAGAACATTACCTTTTACTAAACAGATAATGTGGTTTCTGAATATATTTTTCTTGTGCATGTTAATTCTGCAAATCATGAATAACTAACAGGTAGTGGCTATGACATATAGATGACATTACTGTTAATAAAGTAGTATTTGTCACCTTAAAATTTAGAGAATTAATTTTAACTATATACTATGGAAGATCTAAATGTACAAATATATCAGAAAACAAGGACGCCTATGAGCCTTGAATTAGGAATCAGGACACCTGAGTTTTAATCCTTTCAATTTCCTATGTGTTTCTGGACAATCCACTTAACTCTAAAGCTCAGTTTTGTCATTTGTAAAATTAAGTTATTGAATGACATCTCTAAAGTTTCTCTTAGTCCAGGAGAGATGAGGCACAAGCTTCCCATTGTCCTCTCCCAGCAGTCTTACAGACAGCACTTATTCTCCTAGCAACAGTATATGACAACCAGAAGAGTTCACCTGAGACATGGTGTCCAAAGTTTTTATTGGGGGTCAGTCATGTAGGCAATGGAGTGTCTTCATGGCTGACTAGTTACTTAGTCTCCGGGCTCTACAAAGGTCAAACTGATACCACCTGGTTCAGGGCCTCCACCATAAATTACATCATTAGCATAGACCATTAAGTGTGGCCCAAGGCCCCAGATAAACAAAAACATTCTTAGGCAGTATATCCCAAGGGCTTACAAATTATCTTCCTAGAGTGAGGAAATGACCAGATCTTTCTTTGGAATGTGCAATGTTTAGACAACTAGGGCCTGCTGAGTTAATCCTTCACTGCATACCTTGTTTCATTGAAGTAATTCTTTAGTATTATCTTGAGAAAGGGTGCTTGGTAAGTAATTTTTTTGAGGCTTTCATGTCTGAAATATTTTAATTCTACTGTCATATTAGATTGATAGTTTAGGCAGCAATAGAGTTCTGGGTTGGAGATAATTTTCCCTGAGGATTTTTAAGGTATTGCTCCACTTTCAGTGTTCTTATTGAAGTTTGAAAGCCATTCTGATTCTTGATCCTTTACATGTGACTTGGGTTTTTTTTCCTTACTGAAAACTATTAGATTTTTCTTTGATCCTAGTGTTCTGAAATGATGTCTCTTCATATAGGTTTGTTTTCTATCCATTTTGCTGGGCATTGAACAGGCCCTTTCAATTTAGTCACATGTATCCTTTACTTTGGGGAAATATTCTTAACTTTTTTATTAATTTTCTCTCCTCTTTTGTTTCTATTCTTTCTTTCTGGAACTCCTAACATCTGAAAGTTGGACCTCCAAGACAGATATTTATCTGGTCTCTTTTCTCCTTATTTTGTATGTCTTTTGGCTCCACATTTTTGGGAGATTTTCCCAACTATCATCCCTTCTCTTGAATTTTTCATCCTATTAGCATGTTTAATTTCTATTAGCTCTTTTTTATTCAAAATTTTTTTATTAATAGTATCTTGTTTTTTGTTTCATGAATATAATATCTTTTCTGAGTCTGTTAAGGAGTTTCATTCTTTTAGATTTTTCTCTTTGTATAGATTTCTTTTTTCTATATTTTGATCTCTTTTTCATTAAAAATTTTTGAGCTATCTGGTTATCCTTGGCTGTATATTCATAAATAAAAGTGGAAGCTTTAAGCATGAAGGGTGATCTGGCTAGACAATTTGTTAGGGAACCCCTGATGCAGGTATATTTAGGTCTTTTCGTTGATCAGTTTCCTTGGGGAGTAAATATTCTAATTCTTCAGAAAATAAAAGTCTAATTTACAGCATTTTGAGAACCTAATCAAAGAAGAGGATTGAGGCAAGAGAGACTCCCTATACTTGGTATTCATCACTAATCTCCTTGTTTTTAGTATGGTGCCAAACTATCACCTGGACCTGGCATCTAACTTTCATACTCCAGGCCAGAGTAGCCTCTGCAGAGAATAAATACTTAGATATCTGCCAGAATTAATAAGGGGCGTTTGCCCAGGGCATGGAGTAGGAAAAGAAATTTAGGGATTTAACTGCTCTTAAACAGCTTTCATCTACCCCTATTTCAGCCACCTGCACCTTTTGGTTTCAGTGGTACTTGGTTCTCTTGGTTCCTGCACCTTTTGAAGATTCCGAAATATACATCAGGTTGGTTCGCAACCCTCTTCACAATTGGCTTGAGATTTATCTTTCTCAGATAAACACACATTGTGTTAGAGTCCCCAGGACCACCCTCAGCCTTGATGATTTTCTAGAAGAACTCGCATTTGTTATACTCATGATTAAAGTTTATTACAGTGAAAGGACAGAGTGAAATCAGCAAAGGGAAAAGAGAGATGAAGTAATGTCCAAAGAAAACCAGGCATAAGCTTCCAAGAGTCCTCTCCCAGTGGAGTCACAGGATATGCTTAATTCCTTCTGTGCGAGTTGTGACAGTACATGTGAAACATTATTAACTGAGGAAGGTCTTTAGAAACAGTGCCAAAGTCTTTTATTGGAGTTTAGTCATGTAAGCACTCTCTGCCAACACATACCAAAATTCCAGATTCCCAGAAGGAAAGCAGGTGTTGAATATAAAGTATTGTTTACACAGTTTAGACACAGTGAAACACCCTTATCATTCAGGGAGTGGTGGGAATCCTTTCAAAATCCAAGTTCCCAAATGCCCGCCAAAGACTAACCTTACAAGCAGGCTTTTCTAAGGATAGCAGTCTCAGGCCTGCTATGTTAATTCTTTTCTGCACACACATCCACCTACTTTCTGGCTTCCAACATTTTGTTATTGTATCCTCTCCCATTCTACTCACACATATGGGGTTATGCTTGTTAAGAAAATCTCTTTACTATTGTTTTAATGGAGTTTCAGGTGAGAACAAAATTAGATGTGTAAAAATAATTTTTATGCAACTCAAAAGAAAATAGACTAAGCAGAGAGAAGAAACTTTTAGTATTCCAAGAGAGCGACAAAAAAGATACAGTATCCTTTGTATCCTAGAAAGAACAGGCTGCTGTAAAGAAAAAAGATTTAAGGAGGTTTTTTTAAAAAAGAGTTCTTAAAAATAAAATATATGATATGCACTGAAAGAGAACATCTGAGAAAAGGCTGGCTCCTCAGTTTACAGCTAAAGTAGCCAAAAGTGTCATTGTTTTATATGCACGCAGCAGCAATGGTAACCTTGGGAATGGTGTACTACTCTCCATAGGAACTTAAGCAATTGAGATGGAAATTATGGATAACTGCTTCTGTAAAGCAATCTACATAGTTGGCTGTGTGTGCCTATCTACCATGAAGAAAAGATTATGTTCACCACCGTTTATTTGTGCATCGATTCCAAATTTTATATAGATACGTTCTCCAATTAAGTTTCTATTTCAAATTTTAAAAAGTGGGAAATCAACTTCACAAAAAGAGATTCTATAGAAAAGCATCTGTTCTAATAAGTATTTTAATACCTACCATCTCCAGGCAACATGGGCCTACATGCCATGGGGGACTGCAAGTGATATACAGCTCCAATGGAACTCTTCCTCAAATCTTGGGATACCAGTATTAATTAAAAATAACTTACATTAGGTAACATTTACAAATGTTTATTGTATTCTCATCTTTTTCCTCTTTATTTGAGGAGTTAAATATAGGGTGACAAAATATGGAAGTCTACACTTTTAAATGGAAAAATCATCTCAGATTACTTAGATTAAATATTTTAAAATCAGGTATTCTAGTGATAAACAGTATGTTAAATCAAAAAATTTCTAAATCAGTGTTTTCTAAATTAGGGGCTACTAGGTTGTATATGATATGAAGATAAGTTATATGATGAAAAACATTTGATAGCCATTAGCCCATATAATTCTTCATACTTTTATAATAAAGTGTAATATCATTCTATAGTTGGCCCAGTTATTCAGGTTTTTCTGGTATTAAGAAAGACCTGGAAAGATAAGGCTCTTCTGACATAAATTGATATCAGCAAAGCCATTTAGATATATGTTATTTACCATTCTACTCTTCAAAAAGTTTTCCTAAAGTCAATGTTTATTGTGTTTCATCAACTATCACTGTCTTAACAAATAATATTTAATTGCTTGACGTTTTTGATCTTACTAATTTCTTTTTACTCAGGATCATGTCCTATTAGCTAAATTCTATAAAATACTTGGAATCTACTAATATCAGATTGTTTTTAACCCTACCGTAATCTAAATTTGATTAAAGTACCAGGTTGTGTTTATGTGATGCATTGTAACATATTCTGCAAATCTTGGATGATAGCTGACCTTTAATTATTTCCTTATTCTGCTCAGCTCCCTCTTACACTCGTTATTTATCCCATCCCATGACCTGTAATCTTATGGATCACACTTCCCTCCTTGTCCCCATTCTCTTTTTTATTAAACTTCTTAAATGCCATCACTGAAATCGAGCTTTTTTCCAGATGACACTTTGTGCCTTATAAGCCCTCTGTTTCAATTTGTGGGAACAGTCAGCCTATTTTAGGTTTCCCTATACTACTTAGATCGTCATCATCTCTCTGAAATCTATGCCATCTGATTAGGTCATCATTGGCTGTAATAATAACTTCCACTTTCCTATATGAATCAGCATGTTCTTCTGGCCTGGTCTCCTGTTATATAGATCTTTTTCAAAACCCATATTGATATCCTATTCAATGTCTCTCAATTCAGTGGCTTAGAGCTTTTCTCCATTTCTGTTTGAGTCACCCAACAGCATGGCCACACCTTGGATCAGCTCTTGAATGAAGCAATTCTTTCTGACTAGTGTCTTCTCTTTTTCCTTATATATTTTGAATTCGCCCTTTTATCTGTTTTTCACTCTAATCCTATATTTTAATTACTTTACCCCTTCTGTTTTCTCCACTCCATTAGTTCCCTGCTAATGTCATTTCCACTTAGAACCAATAGTCAATCTAGTATTCCTTATCCCTTGACTTTTTGCTGTGCCAATATGGTTCACTCTCCTACTTTTTCTTTCTCTGCAATAGTTCCATGTGTTACAGTTCTAAATTATTACAGGAAAATGCAACCTAATTGTTTGAACTTTGTATAATGTAATCTTTTTTCTATTAGAATCGTTTCGATTTTAAAATCAGGAAACCTTACTGGCTGTGTCTACTGTCAACTGCCTGACTTTAACCGGACCTCTCTACTTCTCAGTACAGTATATTCATTTATACCTCTGCGTTTTACGTGTTCCAACTGTTTTTCCATATTCCAATTGCTTAAATCTAACATCCCTTCCCAGGATATGACCTTGCCTCCTACACTTTACTAGAAAAAGATAGACTCCATCTGCCAAATTCTCATTCATCTTCTTTATCAAATATGTCTGTATCCATGCTATGCTCAAATTTATTTTAACAAAGAGACTTGTAGATTATTTTAAACTTTCTCTGCAGACCTTCATGTTTTCCTTCAACTATCTTTTCTTCCCTGTTTACTCAGAAGTATGTGTCTTCCTTTTCAGGGCTAACCTGTGTCTTCTAGAGCTTTCCTTAACAATTGAATTCTCCTACTCTCCTCCATTGACCATTTCACCCTCTCTAGTTCATTTCTGACCAGCAGAATATTAAATCAAACTGTGAAGGGTCTGAGATTTTACCCTACTTGAACGCTAACAGGTTAGCTTGTCACAGTTTTTTAAACATATTCCGACAGAAAACACAAGACCCATGGGTCAGAGAAAAAGACCATTTATTACTCATGGCAAAAACAACAACCAAAGCAGTGTCTTGCATTATGTGCCAAGCCCCAATTCCCATAAAGCAACACAGTTGGAGCCAGATGTTACCTGTGCATGGAGTAAGGTGTGTTACAGGAGAGGAACTCCAAAAGAAGGAAGAAAGACAGACCTTATCTTTACTCTGGAATGTGAGCAAATTTTCACCAAGAAGGGAAGAGGCTTTACTCCCCTGAAATTTCTCCAAGGATAGACATGTACTCTATATTAAACTAGTCAGGGAACAAAATCTTCCCTCTAACATTAAGGTAGACTCTACATCTCGTTTTCAAGGTTGTTTGTCATGGAAACCCCTTTGCTCAAAAGACCTGGGCCATGCAGAAACATGCAATATTCATAGAGAATCGTTTCCCAACGCAAAATTTCCCAGGTTTCTCTTATCTTCAAATATAGTTTATACTCACTGCCTTTGTTATCTTATTTTCTGTTAACTCCTTGTACTTTTGCTCTGTCATTTACTGAAAACTATTCTCTCCAAGGTACCTATGACATACTGGTAACCCACTCAATGGTTTTTTAAATTGTTCTTGACTTTTTGCAGAATTTAACAAGGGCTATACTTTCTTCCTTTTACCTCTAAACTACTCCACTGTTTTCTGTGACTAATCTGATTCTCAGATCTCTCTGCCTTACCCATCTCTCTTTTCTTTACTCTTTGTGCTTTTTCACTATAATTATTAAATGTGAACATATCACAGGTTGACTTCTCAAATTTATATTTGTTCCCTCAAATGACTTTGAGTTTCAGCTGTCACCTCTACATATGACTCTAATTTCCTTCCTATATTCTAAAAGTTACCTGCCTTCTCAATATTTCTGCCTGTATGTAATAAATTTTAAAACTAAGAATAAATTCTGTGACCTGATTTTTTAAAAATTGTGTCTGGGGCTCTCGTTCTATTAATTCTTTAGATTCAAAACTTGAGAGTGTAGTTGAGTGGACTCACTTAAATTCAACAACAATCTTTTAACTGGAGACAAGAATAAAGGAAAAGTAGTAAAATGTACAATTATCCTCTGAAGATATGGATAGAGTTACGAATGGAGGCAAAAACAAAACAAAACAAAACAATAAAAGGCTGTCGTATTAATCCTCTGTAGTAACAGAGACAGAGAAAATGGATACATCTGAGAATGATTTAAGTGATACAATTTAGAGACTAATAGGATAATATTTTAGACTCCTGTATTACATCTAACTTCTGGTAAATTGGTGGTACTATTTACCAAGATAGAATAGATATGAATAGATGAACACAGGCTGCTATATTTGCTTGAGCATTTACCTATCAAACACTCATTTACCCTTCATTTACCTTCAAACACTCATTTACCTTTAGAACTCGGCTCAAATGTGACTTCCTTTGAGAAGTCCTCCCTAACTTTTTTTGGTTTCTTTTTTTTTTTTAATTTTTTTGTTGTTGGGTTGTCTTATTTTTGTTTGTTTGTTTTTATGGGTCTTTTTAGTTCTTTTTCTTTTTTCTTTTGTTTTTGTTTGTTCGTTGTTATTGTTCATTTTCCCTAACTCTTTACACAGTCTTTCCCCTTTTGCCTCTTAAAATTTTTTAGACTGAATTAGTCTTTCTCTCATCCTAGATATTGTGATAGCATCTTTTGCATTGATATCACAATGTGTCAAAATAGATGGTTTATTTCTTCTATACACTGAGCTCCTTAAGAGCCAAAACAGTTACTGTATTTATGAATCCATAGCACCTTTTATAGTGTGTGCTCAGTAAATGTTTGAATGAAATCAGTAACGTATCAAGTACTTACACTGTTTTTCTTTATAATGTTTTGCACTCGCCTCTTTCCAAGCCCTCAAAGTTCATACCCTATTTCATTAGTCTTATGAAATAGGTAGGGTCTTTCTAGTCTTTAGTATTGATACCAGGCTAATGAAATTCCATAGTTTAGAGTGCCTACATAAAAACCTTTAATATCTTTCCATTATCTAAATAATGAAGTCCCAATTCACCAGTAAGGAATTGAGACCTTCCATGCTATGCTCTCAAAATTTACCATGTTTATTTCAAATTCTATTTACCTACCTACATAACTTTGTTCCACGAATATATAAGGACCTGCCTTTTGCATATGATATATGCTCATAAAGATATATCTTTGTGATCATTTTTTGGTCTCTTGTTTCCTTTCACTACTTCATTTCATCATAGAGGAAAATAATCTTTGGAGAACACTCAGCCATATTCATATAGTAAGTAGTTCCATTTTAGGACAAAACATGAGTGACATAATGAAGTTTAGAACAGGTGGGAAGCCATTCAGCACAATGTCTGGCTGATAATAAAAGTTCAATAAATGTTTAAATTAAATTCTGTTCAAATTTTTAAAGATAAAAAGTTAAATTTGACTATAAAAAATTATTAATTTATTGTTTTATGCCATTGGAAACCTGCCTATTTTTGCTTCAAGGCTGTTCAACTGTTAACATTTGAATTTTACTTGTTATCATTATTGACTTTTACTTGTTATCGTTATTGAATTTTACTTGTTATCTATAGTTTATCACTTTGAAACATAAAGTCGAAACACATTTAAGAATATTACATGCTTTCAAAACTTTCTTTCTATACTCTCTTTATAGGTTATATGTAAAGTGAGATGTGCCACTGAACTTGACAAACACAAGTAAGTTTCACGAGTAGCAGGATCTTTTTTCCACAGTAGAGTTCGCAAGGTCGAAGGGCATGGTGATTGAGGGTGCCATTGCAGTTTTATAAAAAAGCAAATAGAAAGATTAATTCATAGGAAGTGAATTGAGTAACCCACAGTACTCTCCCTTCAGCCATATTAACCTTGTTTTGCCACTGTCCCGCTTCAGATGTCAGATATAATTTTGTAGTATCCACAATAAAGTTAGATTATGTTGTTTGGGGCAAGAATGTATTGTATAGTTCCATAAAATAAATAATGTTTCAGTACTGATTAAACTTAAAAAATAGGAGTGCTAAACTGGGAAGCCAAAAGACTGGGGTTTCAGGCCAATTCTCCCACTAATTTGTCAACTCTGCAACTCATTTAACCTCCCTATGCTTTGGTTTTCTAGACTATTATAATCACCTGGATATATGGATTATTCTAAGATCTGTTTTTGCATTTCAAACTGTATAATTGTTGTTTTTATTATTTAATCTGAGAGAATATTAAGGTCTAAACTTTTTTCTATTTATTTATTTATTTTTATTAAATTTAGTCGGGTGACATTGGCTTCTCAAACTAAAATCTTTGTACTTTGCATGTACACTTAACAAAGATTGTTTGTTACAAATTACACATTACTTTTGATTTACCTTGCGTAAACTATTTCCAAATTCAGACAGTATTTTATGATTCCCACTATTGAAAATGACCCAAGATAGAAGATATTAGGATGCCAAATAAATTTCTGTATCATATTTAATTTGGGGTATAAATGTAGCTGTACTGGGATGAAGATAGGTAGCTGTTGCAGCTACATGATACAGATAGTCACACCTTCTCTGAAGGGTTTTTATGAGGTGGTCTAATTTTTCTTAGGGGGAAGTAGTAAAGCATTTCATTCTTAGAGTTGCTCTGTATGCATAGTAAATATGCAACTTTATAGAAAGATGAGGTATTGATAAGTGCTTAGAAGTCTGCTGTTTCTAATATTCTAATTTAGTCATGTTTGAAAGTAACATTTACTATGAATAATCAGAAGTTCATAAAATTGAACATTGTTTAAAACATATTTCCCTTACCTCTCAAAATTAATATTAGTGATCAATTTAAATTTAGAAACAGTTTATTAATTTTCCAGGCAAATTATAAAAACGTGGTAATTCTTGGAATGAAAAGATCAATGAAAATATACTTAGTAGTTATAAAAATGAAAAATTCAGGATTACTTGAATTAGCATTAAAATAGTCTTTTATTATTCTTCCTGGTAGAGACAACTGAATTCAAGTCCATATGAGATAATTTTAAATTAATGCTTTAAAGTCTAATGCCATTTTAAGATGCTTTAGATACTAATTTCATAACAGCAAAGATAGCCTAACTCTGAGTGATTATTAAATTTATATTTAATGAAATTATAAACATTTTAAATTGAAGGAATTATTGTACCTAAAGTAACACACTAATAAATTTAATTTCTCATTAGTTTTAAAAACATCTAATAAGCTCATTCTTTTTCTTTCAGGATTCTATTGCATTTGGGCTTTATGTTGGCAAGCCTTCTCTTTTTAGTGGTGAACTTGACTTGTGCAATGCTAGTCTATGGAGATGTCCCAGAAAATCAGTTGAAATGGACTGTGTTTGTTCGAGCATTAATTAATGATAGCCTGTTTATTCTTTGTGCCATCTCTTTAGTTAGTTACATATGCAAAATTACAAAAATGTCATCAGCAAATGTCTACCTCGAATCAAAGGTAAGTATCTCTCTTAAATTTTCACTTGAAAAAAAAGCTTCAAATCTTCATCATATGAAGCATATTTTAATGGAAAACTTATATTTTTAAAAAGTATTCCCAATGTTGGTACATTTTTGAGCATGAAGGAATGGTCACAAGAAATTAAAAAGTATTCAAAACTTGGCCCTTACTAAACAATGGTTTAAAAAAAAGAAACTTATACTGAACATATGGTATTTTCTGTGACTTACATCCTCTGCATTGGAGGCTAATTAAATGAAATAAACCAGAATTTATTCAATGTATCACAAGTAGTTTAATATATAAAGCCACAGTAATAACTTCATATTTCCTCAGTAAGGGTGGCAGTATTGCCATTAAACAAATTTACCAGATTATGTCTATATACATTTGGGTTAACAATGTTAAGACGTCATACCAGTAAAATGATGTTTATTTGTATAAAGGTTTAGAAAATGTTACTTCACCCTATAATATGAAGTCCCTGTGAAATTTGAAATAGCTAGTTATGTAACTAAATTTATAAAAGGCTTGATTCTCCCTTTCCTTTTACTTTGGATAAGCAAACAGAAGCCAAACAGAACCATGGAAGTTTCTACTGTTGTTGATTGACAGTGTGGTTGAGCCACAAATCACTCATCACAGTGTATGTGTGGCACTGAGTGTGAGGGTATAGATCTGTGGATATTGGGGTGTGGATTTATACATTAAATTTATAAATTAAACACAACAGTTCTCTGAAATATTTTTAGACTTCTATATTGTTGTTATCTTTACAATAGTCCTAGTAAGGAAAGGTATTATAATTAAGTGTATGGAAATCAACTTGTCTTTAAATTTAGGTGGAGACTTTAATTTTACTATTTAAACATATCAGTAGAATGTAGAATAAATATAGAAATATATTTAAAATACATAATATATAAATAGGGGAGAAGAAAGGGTGAGAAAGAGAAATGGAAACGTTGGGGGAGGGAGAGAGACAGACTTTCAAACCTATTAATCTTACATGGAAAATTATTTTATTCAATTTCTAAAAAGTTAATTCCTAAAATTTAAATATTTTGGTTAATTCTAGCTTCAGTTTAAGTGTGAAGAATAATACTGTCACTATTATGGTACATAATCTTTTAGTATAGCAAGAACATCTTCACTTAGTGTGATAACATCACCATAGAATTTATACCTCTTGCTTGTCTAGCGATAAAGCATAAATAGATGTGGTAGAATTTAAAGGGCTTCTTTTCTGGATACCTAGCAACTTTCTAAGTTTGGTTTTACTTGCTTTGAAATAGATAATTCTCTGAATATTGAAAAGTTGCCAATCTGAGAAGAAAAGTTCATCTGGAACTCCTCCAGAATTATTTCAAACATCTCCCCCTAACTATCATATGAAAGGTATTCACTTTTTAATGTTTTTTAAGTCTTAAATTTAAAAAGTGCCTAGATTCAGACTCTAGGAACACTACAGAGAGACATGTTCAAATACATACCTATAAAGGTAAATATAACATGAGATACTAGATTATTTAATTATTTTTTACTCTTATGTAGTTCTTGATCTTTCCTAACTTGGTTATAAGCTTCTTTATTCAAAGAATACATCATGCTTTCATATTCTTCTTGTAAAATCACTAGGCTCATTTTTGTTTTTTGACTTCTATACATATATACTGTAATAGCCATTTATTTTATTCTGTCAACAAATGTCTGTTAAGCCATCTACCTGCTTTACTTTCACACTGACACTGTTTCTTGCTATTCCTAAGAGCATTTCCTTAAGACCCAGACTCTGGTCTTCTCTTTTTCTCTTTTCATTCTTCCTTCCTTCTATATATACATAATAATGAGGTCCTCCATAATTTATCTTAAGCAAATCTGACCTACTTTATTTTTAAGTCACACATAGTATGCTTTACTGGCTCTATATCCTTAGGCTGTTTCATCTTCTAGGAATGCCTTTCCCCCTCCCAATGCTCTTTACATGTTTGTCCTTATCTTACCCAACTTCAAAGGCATAGCTCTAATGTTTCCCCTTTTTAGGAATTTAATTTGGTCCCTTCTCCATCTCCAAAATAAAATTTAGAAATAACTCTTAACTGAATTCTCTTAACATTTTATTTTATTCTCTTAGCACCTAGAACAGTGCTGTGATTTGGTTCTCTTTTTCAAAGTAGCAACTCTAACTTGCTTTTTAAATATGTTACTGTCAATTTGAATAGTTTATTTCTGCTCTTTCATCTTTTGATTTTCTTACATATTTAAAGTTTCTTTGTTCCATGTCTATATTCTATACAGATACTTAATTTATTGTTTTGTAAACTAATAAAGTTATTTAGAGCAATATGTTTTCTCAAGTGCCGCTTTGGCAGCTTTCCATAATCTTGTAATGTAGCAGCATTCTTATTTAACAAAAACAAAGAGCATTTGCTGTTTGGATTTCAAACATGTCTCAAACATTACATATTTACACATCAGTGTGAATTAGATATTATCTCTCTGTATAGGTCTTCCTTCAACTCTCTTTAGCAGAAAGTCTAAAATTCAAGTATCTTGTTCTATTCAGGCCCTGTAACTTCCATAAGGAATTACCAGTTTTACTCTCTGTTTGATTGTCCATGCATATGAATCTGGCCTACTAAACAATGTAGAATTTCTACACTTTAGATTCTTGTTAGAGAACATAAACTCTCAACTGTTAAATTCAAAAGCTTAAGTGCCAGAAAGATTACCTGAAGACGTACAGTCTGTCCATTTCTCTATCCTACATTTTATCCTCAGCCCAATCCAGATCATTGCAGTTTTGTACTAAGACTATATTGTACCCTGTATAGAATTGTCTTTCCTGATGTACACTTTGACATCATGCTTTGGCCTACATCAAGAAATATGTAAGAAGTATCTTGTAAGAAACATTTATCTTAAAGTCATTATTGTATAATAGTGTTTAGTATATTGTCTACACAATGTTCCCTAGAAAAGATCTTTTTTCTGTGATTCAGTATCAGGTAAAACAGTATTGATTAAATCCTTCTTTCCCCTGGATACTATGTTGTTCAGAGACATTTATGTGGCTCATCTATCATAAGTGACATGATATCCACTTTTGGTTCTGGCTCCACCTCTAGTTTCTTCTCACTTTCTTACCACTAGCACCCCCTCACCACCCTCCACTGTGCACACACACACGCTTATGTTTATTTATTTATTTATTTTTTGTATCTCTGTAACTTCTTCAAATTCTCTTTTGCAGTGAGGGTGGTATAATAAAAAAATGGGATTGGATATACTTTGGGATATGTTTGTATCTCTTTTTTCAGGTCTATCGATTTTTAAAATTAGTTTTGGAAGACCTTAGTGAGAGACAGTGTATCATAGTGATTAAGATCTGGAAACCTGGGATCAGAGAGAAAAGGATGTAAATCCCATCTCTTATTCTTACTGGCTGTGTGACATTGTACAAGTAACAGCATCTCTAAACTCCACTCTCCTGATCTATAAAGTGGAAATAATAGTGTTGATCTCATAGATTGTTATGAGGATAAGAGGTAGTACCTGCCTTACAAGGCTGTTATAAGGAGTAAATGCAAATGCACATAAAGTGCTTAGTATAGTACCTAGCACTTGAGAAGTTCTTATAAATGTTAGCTATTATGATCCTAATGTGTACTAGGGGATGGTAATGTAGCTTGAGAAAGTTCTTGAATACCTGAAATTCTTGGCAAAATTTATCTGGGGAGAGGTCCTATATATGTGATCACCTTCTCAAAAGGAGCAGTGATCCAAAAAAAAAAAGAAGAAGAAGAAGAATCACTGAAGAACAGGATTTCTCTTTTAAATATTTTATTTTAATCTTACTTGATTCTATCTTAATTATGTACTATTCCACCCAGATTTTAATAAGGGTTGACGTCTCTGACAGATTACATTTCTAGTAATGATAATTAGTTTTTCTTACAAATTTTGAAACAAATATTGTTGAAATTATGTAATAGCCTTTTATTTATTTATTTATTTATTTATTTTTATGTAATAGCTTTTTAAATTATATTTTTATTCCTAAATCTACTGTATCATTTATTACAGTCTCAGTTTTATTTGCATGGTCATATCAGACTTAATGCTGTATTTTAACTTTTTGTCTATTGCTAACATTTTAAGTGTCTCATTAACTTTGACAAAATGTTAGTTTGTTTTTTATAAACTTTATAGGGTAAACAAATAGTTTATATTTATTGACATGGTTATTAGTATTGGTCTTTTTCTCCCATTAAGTTTTTTTCATTGCTGTTTGCTTTGCCTTCATCTGTATGATATCTGTGGTATATTTTATGTTATTTACTTTTTATCAATTATGATATAGCTATTAACAGTAAGATGCATATTGATAAAATTATTTGTATTATAATATTCATTTCAGAAAAAATAAAAAAACTTATAAGAATATAGAAGAAGACATATAATTTTTAATAGAGAAAATAATTTAGCACAAAACTATTTAAACCGATGACAGAGATTTAGTCCCTATAACAGCGAATTGGGATTATCTGTATGAAAGTTCACACAAAGGCAGGGTGAAAATTAAGCTTTTAGGTTTATATTTATTATCAGGAAAATGCATGGAATCATTGTCTGATACTCAAGATCAGCTGTGTCCCAGCCTCATCAGCCATTTGCAATTTCTCTCCTGACTTCCTAAGAGTTTTAATTACTATGTAAAACTTTCTGATCCATGTTCACTCAACCCTTGATCTATATTAATTAATCTGTTGGGATGGCAGGCAGCATCAGCATCTTGTGGAGACAGTTATATTCAGCTAAACTATATTTCTCATCTTTCATTCAGACGAGCTGATCCTATAAGACTAAAGCAGTGGTTTATTATAACTTAGGCCATAATTAAAGAAACAGACTAAAACACTATTAGTATTTCTCTTTCACCACCTTGAAATATGACTTAACCAGAATTTGGGGAGGATGATGATTGAGAAATAGAGGCTACATCATCCTCTATAATAGGTATGATGGCCACTTTTCCAATATTCAGTTATCATTTCTTTCTTGGATTACTGGGATTTACTTTATCCACTTTAAACTGGTACTTTAGTTTATTCCTTCGTTACTCCAGTTCTTATACCCCAAATCTTATTCCTTGTTATATGCTGACCAACCACATGTTGGCCCCATTGAAAAATTCCTTACAACCTTGCATTTATACCTTTTATCTATTCCTAAACTCAAGTAGCCTTCTCCTTATACTCTAAATTCTTTTACTAGACCAACTAGCATTTTCAGATTTTTTTTTTTCATTTTCCATGTCCAGAAGGTCAACCTAGTAAAAGTCATATACTCCATAGTGGTGGTGCCATAGGAGCCAGAGATCTAATTTCATTGTGTCTTAGCAGCATGAAATTATTTTTGAAAATGTTTAAGTCTTATAATTATCAAAATATATATTTAAACTCACTAATTGAGACTCATACTTTGTTTTCTTATTTTTGATGCTTGCTTTGGCATTTTATTTTCGAAACGGAAATAGCATTTGTGACATGGTTTCAAAAATATTTGCAAAGTTCTGCTTCTGATAATGGCTGGGTAATTTCTATTGGACAAAACTTCCACAAAGCAATGATAAATTCTGGACAAAATATAAAAAGCACTGAAGGCACTGGAAAGCAACCACTTAGAAGGAGGAGATGACACTGAGTGAGTTTCCTGTTTTTTACAGCTTCTAGCCTGAGGGAAGGTCACATTAATGGGGCAGTCAAAACCTGAAGAGAAACCTGCTGTTTTTTTTTGCTTGAAGAATTCAGAAGACAAAATTCAAGTAACTACCACAGGTGGAAAATGAGTGGGAAATTTCAGGAAGAAGACAGCCAAATAGAGGAAACCCCAAATTCTGATTATAAAACTGCCAAAATTTTATCTGATACTTAAACTACACATGTGCAGGACAGATTCCAAGTAGCACAATTAAGGAAAAAGGAATTGAACTGAGGTTTAACCTGCTATCCATCCATGAGAGACAGTTTGAGATTTGAGTCTAACCAAGTTAATTTTTTGCTTAAAAAAAAAAAGAAAGAAAAAGAAAAATCAATACTTTTCAAGGAATATAACTGAAACCAGATTTTCTAAAACGTGTCACTAACATTGTCCATAACACAATCCAAGGTTAGTAGATATATGAAGAAACAGGAAAACTATAACTCATATTAAGGAACAAAAAGCAAAACTCAAAAGCAATCATTGGAGGCAATCCTCCACAAATGACCTAAATATTAAATTTATCAAAGATTTTATGGTATGGTCAAGGGTGTAAAGGAAAGTATACGTGGATGAATAACTAAATGGGAAACCTCAAGAGAAATAGACACTATAAAAAAAAGAAATTTTAGAATTAAAAGATACAGTATTTAAAATTTAAAAGCCACTAATTGGACTTAACTGCAGATTGGAGATGAAAGAAGAGTCAATGAACTTAAATCAATAGAAATCATCCAATCTGAAGAACAGAGAAGGGTAGGGGGAAAAGATCATCATATAATGAACAGAGTTTCAGGATCTAATTATGGGTCATTGTAATACCCAAAGAAAAGGAGGGAGAAAATGAGGTGGGAAAATGAAGAAATTATCTAAATTTTCCAATTTTGATGAAAGACAGAAATTTACAGTTTGATGAAGCTCAGCAACCCCAATAAGATAAATATAAAGAAAATCTCACCCAGGTTCATTATAGTCCAAGTGCTTAAATACAAAAATAAAAGAAAATCTTGAGATCAGAGAAAAATGATCCATACATAAAGGAACATTGATTCAAATGATTGATTGCTCACTTCTCATCAAAAATAATGGAAGCCAGAAGACATGGAAACAGTATCTTTAAAATGCTGAAAGACAAATCTTGTCAACTCTGAAAGCTATATCCAGTGAAAACATTCTAAAAGAATGATGAAGAAATAAAAATATCGTTTGATAAAAGGAAACTAAGAGGGTTAGTTGCCAGCAGATCTGCCCTACAAGAAATGCTAAGAAAATTCTACATCTGAAGGAAAATAAAATCAGCTTGAATTTCAGCTCTTCAGAAAGGAATGAAGAACAAGAAATAGTAACTATGTGGGTAAATATAATTTCTTAATTTTTAAAAAATAAATATAATCGTGCAAAACAAAAATTATAATGTGAGGAATACATATGTAGATATAATATAATATATAATTCTCTATATAATGTATATAACAACTATAGCAGCTATAGCATAAAAGATGGGGATAAATGGACCTATATGGCTATAAAGTTCTTATATTTTATGTCTCATATTTTATGACTACGAAAAGTTAAGGGTAGTTTCTAGAGCAGTGGTTCTCAAACTTTTTGGTCTCAAGACCCCATTTTATGCCTAAGAATTACCCTAAAGATCTTTTGTTTATGTAGATTAAATCTACCTCTCTCTATATATACATTAGAAATAAAAATTGAGAAATTCTAGTCATTTATTAATTTAAAATAATAAGAAATCCATTATATGCTAACATGAAAAACATGTTTTTATGAAAAATAATTATATTTTCTAAAGCAAAAATAGTGAGAAGATGGACAGTGTTTTATATTTTGCAAATATCTTTAATGTCTGACATTAGAAGACGGCTGGATTTTCATGTCTGCTTCTGCGTTCAATCTGCTGTGTGATATGTTGTTTAGGTTGAAGTATATGAAGAAAATATATCCTTACACATACATGTAGTTGGAAAATGGAGGAGAATTTTAATAGCCTTTTCAGATAATTGTGGATATTCTTCTTTAATACTACACCAAAACTCCGAATGGAGGTTTCTTAAAGGTTAGTTGCCATGTAGAATCTGAAAACAATGTTAGTGAAAGTTTTGTACTCTTCATTGGTCTATCTTGCACTTTAAATGATTCTGTAACATCATGCATTGATCATTGGAAAAGAGTGGTCACAGATCTTCAAAATGTTGATACATTTCATTGACAATATCCAAAATTACGTTTGTTAATATCACCACCAATCTCATTAGAAAAGTGTTTAAGTTTTGGGAAGCTGTCAGTCTTACAGTCGATACACATGCTTACAAGTTTTCAAAAATTCTAATTTTCACTTGAAAGTTCATATTTCATCTTTGGCAATAAATATTGTCAGATGTTTTCTTTGAAGTGATAGGTTCATTTCATTTATTTTTGAAAAAATATATGCCAAATATGTAACCAAGTCTGAATAACCATTCTCTGCCATAGTTATCTATTAAGTGTAAAAAATGGCATTCCATGAAAAAAGTGGCTAGTTCAGCTTGCAAGTCAATCACATAAATGCTTTTCTTCAAGAAAACCACTGTACTTCAGTATGCAGCAGAATTGCTTTAAGTGCATGCCTCATCTCATCACACAGAGTATTAAATAAACATCTACTCCAGGGTCGATATTTAATGTTTTCATTGCTTCATCAAGGATATTCTTAAGTGAAACTGACTTTCTTTTTTTAACTGGGAGTGCATAGTAGTAAAGAATATAATACAGTTTGGTGACACTGCCTTGATTTGTGCTAAGGCCCAGAAGTTTTACCCACTATTGTTTTTGTACCATTAATGAAAAATATCAACACAGTTGGCCCAGGATAAGTGATCAGAAGAGTTTTTAATATTTTGAATATTTTAGTACCACTTGTATTTCTACTCAGGCATTGACATAAAAGAATATCTTCTTGAATGATTAATTGGTACTGACACGATATGAATACAAACAAAATTAGTTCCACAATATCAGTTTCTTTTATTTATAAGGCAAGTATATAATTTTGTAGACAAGATATAAAATCACTATGTTTTCAGTTAATTTTTAAATCAGTAAATTTCTGTATTATTGGAAATTAGCATTGCCATAATTTTTTTTTATGGACTTTCCACTCAGTAGGCATTTAGCAATGTCAAGTATATAAGTCTTTACTGGTCTCTCAGCTATTATGTGTACATTTTCTAGGATTAACCCAGCAAGTTTTCTGCTTTACCAACCAATGCAGTATAATACTTAGTATGTGAAATGCTTAGTGGCTTTTTCATTTCCACTTTGGAAAATTATGAAAACAGTTTTTGGTATTTAAAGTTCTCACCACACCTGCATTTAAAATTTCAATTTATTTTGCTTTAAACTCTGAAAAATGATACTTGGACCATAATGCTTTTCAAAAATGTTCTCTTGCAGAACACAATAAGGTAAATTATTAACATCTATAAAGCCTATTGAAAGATAGTTTTCATTACATTTCATTTGATAAAACAAGAAATTAGTTTCATACAGTTCCATTAAGGTAGATTCTTTTCTTTGTTGAGTCAGAGAATTCTAACACTTTCATCTTTCTTAAGGTCTTAGAGGTAAACAGGGAAGCTGTGTGTTGAGAAAGATATTTTTTTATTGTAAAATATACATAAAATAAAATTTACAATTTTAATTATTTTTAAATGGACAGTTGAATATTCACACTGTTTTGCAGCCATTACAACTGTCCATCTCCTGAACATTTTAATTATCCCATACTAAAACTCTGTACCCTAAATAATAATTCCTATTTCTAAGCAATAATCCATTCTTAAATGTTAAAAAATTATATTTTTATTTCAGAATAAAATATGATTAATTTATGAGTATCGAATGAAAAATTTTTTAAGTTTTTGGAGAAAATTCTTTAATATTGTAAAACAAATCTATAAGGTGTACCTATTCTTAATGTGTCTCCATGTGGGTTCAGGGAAAATTTTAAGTTTTTAAAATAACTCCTTATTGGATGATAAAGAGATTTCAGCAAGTATAGCACATATAACCAAAGAAAAAGCAAGAATCCAGTAAAAGTACAGAAAACTTGCTGGGTTAATCCTAGAAAATGTACATATTTATACCCTAATTCTATTATATCAGGTATTTAGAAAACATAAGAATGTATATGCACACAGAATATGGATGGACATCATTGTATATCATGTAGCCTCTAGAAATCTCTGCTGTACTTTCAAAAGAGAATGAAAGTATAATAGACAAATAACACTTTAGTACTTTTTAAAATCATATTGATTTTGACCTTTAAGGTTGCCGGACCACATTTTAAGAACTACTGTCCTATAGCAACCACTTAAGGCAGAAAACAAAACAAAATTTAAAAGTATGGTTAAAAATCCAATAGATTAAAATGGAATTCTAAAAAAATAGTCAATTAACCCAAAAGAATCCAGGAAATGATGTACAGAGGAACAACAAACAAACAACAAAACATAGGAGAGTCAAACACAAAAGAAATAGTAAAATAAAAGATCAAAATTTAAAGATATCACTAATTATATTAAATGTTAATGGACTAAACACACCCATTAAAAAGTAGGGACTGTCAAAATGGATTTCTACAGAAACAAGACCAATCTATATGCTAACTTCTAGAATGCATAAATAGAAAGACAAATATAAGTTGAAGATAAATAGGTGGAAGCTAATATACTATACATTCAGTAAGAATAAGAAAGAACTTTAATGTCAGCTAAAATAGACTTCAAGACGAAAAGTATTACCAGATATGAAAAGGTATCTTTCATCAGGAAGCAAAAGATATTACCAAATATAAAGA
>NW_011888796.1:12634895-12668965 GCF_000151845.1 Pteropus vampyrus | reverse complement strand
ATATTCTTCAATCTGATAAAAGACATCTAATAAAAAAAAACCTACAATCAGTATCATAGTCATAGAATTAAATGTTTGACCCCTAAAACTGAGAACAAAGCAAGGCTGTCCAGTCTCACCATTTCTATTCAATATTCCAGTAAAACAAGAAAAAGAAACAAAAGGTATAAAATTAGAAATTAAGAAGTAAAACTGTCTCTAACTGTAGATAATATGATTGTTTACGTAGAATATCTTAAGGCCTCTACTAAACTACCAGAACTAATAAGAGAATTAAGCAAGTTCTCAGGATACAAGGTCAAAATTCAAAATTTCATTGTATTTTTGTATATACAAGGAACAATCAGAGAATGAGATTTAAAAAAAAAACTCCATTTACAACAGCATCAAAAACCAAAATACTTAGAAACAAATTTTCCAAAACATAAGCAATACCTGTATCCTGAAAACTACAAAATATTGCTAAGAGAAATTAAAGAAAACTCAAATCGATGAAGACCGTTGTTCATGGATTGGAAGATGCAGTATTAAGGTAGCAATTCTCCCTAAAATGATCTATAGATTCAGTGCAGTCCTAATCATAATTCTACAATGAGGTTTTTAAAAATAGAAATTAACAAGCTGATTCTAAATTTTGTAAGGAAATGCAAAGGACCTAAATACTTAAAAAGTATTGCTTTCCAATATAACTTTCAGCTATGATAAAAATATTCTGTATCTACACTTTAATATGGTAGCTAACCATATGTAACTATTGAGCACTTGAAACTTGGCTATTGTGACAGAGGAATTGATCTATTAGTTTAATTTAAATTTACTCAACATGTGGCTAATGGCTATTGTACTGAACAGTGCAGGAAGTAACCCTGGAAAAAGGAGACTTACACTACAGGACTCTGAAACTTAATACAAAGCTTAGTACGAATAAAGAAAGTGTGCTACTAGCATAAAATAGACAAATAGATCAGTGGATCAGAACAGAGAGCCTAGAAATCAATCCACACTGATAAGGTCTTTTGATATTTGACAAAGATGTTAAAGCAATCCAAAATGGAAATCTTTTTAACTAGTGCTGGAACAAATGGCTATCCATATGAAATAAAATAAACCTTAAACTGCATCTCATACTATACTTAACAACAACAACAACAAAATTCAAAATAGATCACAGACCTAAATATAAATGAAAAATCTAAAGCTTCTAAAAGTAAACATGGTAGAATATCTTTATAACGGGTATAGGCAAAGATTTCTTAAGTCATAGAAAGTAATCACAAAAAAAAATTGATTTAATTAGATTTAATTAAAATTTAAAATTTCTCACAAAAGACAAGAATAAGAAAATGCAAGGGCAAGCCACAGACTTCAAGAAAAATTTGTTATAAAAACATCTGATGAGGGACTTGTTTCCAGTGTATACAGAGATCTCGATACATAAAAATACAGCTCAATAATAAGAAAAATAACTCAATTTAGAAGTGGTCAAAGATATGAATAGACTTCACAAAGAAGATATACAAATGGCCAATAAGCACAATATCATTAGTCTTTGGGGAAATGCGAATTAAGACTAAAATGAGATGCTACTACATACGCACCAGCATGGCTAAAATTAAAATAACAACCTCAAAAGTTGTCTGATATCTGGAGCAGCTGGAACTCTACCACTCTGTTGGAAGTGTTAAATTGTACATCTATTTTGGGAAAAGGTCTGGGAGTTTCTTGTACAGCTGAACTTATACCTACCATGTGACCCAGCAATTCCACTCTTAGATATTTACCAAAAAAATAAGTGAAAGTATATGTCCACAAAAAGATTTGTATGAGAATGTTCATAGAAATTATCCAACAGAAAAATGGATAAACTGTCATATAAACAAGGTCACATAATTATACAGTGGAATTAGTGTGATTAACTGTCCTGATTTGACTGGGACTAAGAAGTTTTCTAGGATGTGGGACTTTCAGTGCTAGAACTAGCAAACTCTTGAGCAAAGCAGGGGCTGGTCACCCTAATTATCCACTTCAGCAATACAAAGATCTAACTACTGATACGTCCAACAACATGGATGAATTTCAAAACATACTGAATGAATGAAGCTTACAAAAGAGTTCATATTCTATGATTTCATTGATATGAGGGCTAGAGTAGACAGAGCTAATTTGGTAAAAATAAAAGCAGAAGAGTATTTTTTTTTCTGTGGATTTGGGGGAAGGGGTGTGAGGGAAATTTCTGGAGTAATAATAATGTCCTCTATTTCGGTAGAGATTTGGGTTACACAAGTGTACACGTTTGTCAGAACTCAATGAATTAGGTAAGTTGAGGTCTCTGACTAGCTGCATTCTAAAAATACCTGTAAACAAATATTGAACTCTGGTTAACGATGTGCATAATGAAGTGTTAACGATATGCATACTGGAGTGAGATGTAACTCTTCTTTACTTGTCAAGTGTGAAATTTCTAAAAAAGTGGTATGTAGATGTCAAGAGATGGAGGAAGAGAGAATCATTCCTTGAGAATTGCTCCTGAGTAGAATTGTTTGTCTTAACCATTCATTTTGGGAAGGTTTTCTTTAACTTTTTGACAACACTTTACATGTTGCTATATCTTTATTCTTTGTTTTGTAATCCTGTGTTTTGCAGGAAGAATCTTACTTTGTTTTCTAAATCAATGGGCTTATTTCTTTGTTATATGTATGTAATTTGCCTGCAATTTTGCTTTATTTTGTTTTATTAATTGCTTTGGTATTACTAATTCTTTGCTCTTTGCTCATAACCTTCTAAAAATTTTTTAATAGTATTTACAAGTATAAGCAGTCTCTCAATGTTATAAGATATATTTTTAGCACTCATTTTATTTCTTAAAGAGTGATTGTAAGCTTACTCATGGTTAAAGGATGGTAATGCTTAGAGCGTTCTAACTTTTCTTGTTACCTAACTTTTCTTTAATATAGTACTTTTAAAATTGGATCTGAATTTGTTTTAGATTAACTTTTTTATTAACATTTTTGGGGGGATTCACAAAAATAAAAATGCACATTGTAGAAAATTTTAGCCTTGATTTTTAAAAATTTTAGTTACTGGGGTTTTATTTATTTTCACATATACTTTTTGATATGGTTTATTCAGAGAAAGTACTCTGTTACTACCTCAACATTTCTAAAGATATCTTTCATCTTTTAGTTTTCTTTCTTCTTATATACCTCGAAAATGTGGTGTTCTTATAAAGAAGCCATTTATAATAGTGGGTCTTAATCCTACCAAACTCAGTGCACCCTTCTAGTAACAAACATTTTTAATAACCTGTTTCTATCCCGAAATTAATGGATCATTTAGCCTATCTACACACATAACTTCAAAAAGTCAGTGTAATTACCTTATTGCACTGCAATAGAAAGAGGAAATAAAAGGAAAGTAATAAATATTTCAACACGTAAAATTTGGGACATGATGCAGTAGTCAGATGGTTGTATCTATATATAGAAACTGAATGGGACAGCTACAAATGCAGACTGTTACAGGTGTGTTGCATTGGTGCCTTACGTACCACAAGCAGTGTTGCTGTCAGTTTCATGATTTTCTGAAATATTTGACTATTCTTGACAAAGTTCTGAACAAAACAAAGGACAAATTTCCTTCAATTTCCCTGTTATATGTGTTTCTGGAAATGCTGGCATCTGTTAAAACTATGCAAACATAAACTTTGTTTCTATGTACAACAGAATTAGGTTTTGGCTGATATCATTATAAACAGGTTTTTTTTCATCTTCATGAATATCCAGGAGGACATTGGAAAGTTATAAAGGTCAGAGAAGAATTCTCTTATTTGGAGAACTCTCCTGCTAATTGCAGGTCATCTAGCATCGCTAGACCTTGTTTGCTAAAATGCCATCATTACACCTTAATCATTGTGACAACCAAAACATAAAATTACAAAATACCATACTGAGTGTTTTTTGCAATGGATCTCTTTGGCAATTGTGTCTCTTCTCAGAATAATGTTTTTATTGCTTAAGATAAATAGGATTACAAAAGAAACTAATTGTTTTGAAATACAGACCCTAAGTTAAGATCCCTGCAAAAGTTGATACTCACCCCTCTCTAATATACACACTAAGTTATAAGGATTTTCTATATTTAGGAAACAGTGAAAAGCCTTAGTATTAAAATTTTATGGATTCGAAAGTGCATTTGATGGCTATATCACTTCGTAATTAATGTAATGGTATCAGTAGGGGATTAATATAATACCTTTAATAGAATCTAATAGAGTGAAGCAAATAACATAAGAGCTGTATTTCTATTCTAATTTTTTGTCTTATTGTAAATTAAGAGTATTAAATGGACTAATGCTTCTATTCCCCACTCTTTTCTCATTATGACTAAACTACCTCTCTGATTAATATCAATTATAGCTTAGACCTTATGCCAACTTGTTTATTCATATGTTAAGGGAGTAAGGTAACTGTAGCAGAACAAATCTTCCAGCTGCCTTTGGGCAAGTTGACAAAGAATTTATTTGTATTAATAGGATAGTTTAAACGCAAGTGGTTTTAAGAATAGAAATTATAAAACAAAATATTAAAGAGTTTATTTCAATAGGTGCTCATTCAATGTTTTCTAGGAGTGCATTGCAAAAGTGACTATATTGTATGTGGATGAACGGCTTATCATGACAAATGTGCAGAGTATCATGATGATGATTTTTATTTCTTTTAGGGTATGTCTCTGTGCCAGACTGTCGTTGTAGGCTCTGTAGTCATTCTTCTTTATTCTTCAAGAGCATGTTATAATTTGGTGGTGATCACCATATCTCAGGATACATTAGAAAGTCCATTTAATTATGGCTGGGATAATCTTTCAGCTAAGGTAAGTACCTGCCATGTATTGCCACTCTAATAATATGATAATGAAGTTAGCCTTCACTAGGAGAACTTTTTAAGTGTTTGACTTATAAACACTTTTATGGAATTTCTAGCTACTATCAAAAACCATACTTAAAATTCTATGTTTAAATATCCTCATTTACATGTGGTACTTTAAATCATTTTCAGAACACTTCTCCTAAAGGAGTATTTTCTATTCTTTTTGTAAATAATACTAATAGTGCCAAAAATCTATTGGTCATAAACCTATTTTACCAAATTTTTAAAGGATAGTGTTTAGATATCCCTAGATAAATTGATTGCCTGTCATTAGCTAGTGAATATAGGCATGTCTTTAATTTGTTAGGATGAAATTAATTCTTTTACCCAAGAACTACACTTAACCCAAATATTTGGTTCAATTTCAGATGTTTTTAAATAGTGACTTTTATGAAAATTGGCATTATCAGTCTTGATAATGGGAGAGCATTCTTTGGGTGTCCAGGTGTTTGCTATAGTAATTCTCAGTACTCTAGCTATGCATATTTAACCTCCCAACATGCTCTATTCCCTTCTATAAGTGCAGTTTGACATACTATATGTCATATCTTTATTTATATTAATTTAACTTTGTACTGAATTTAAGGAATCCTGGGATCATCTTTTATCAGAATTTCAGTTACCTTTCTATGGAGAAGGAATTTTCACATGTGGTTCCATGTGGCAGATTCTCTTCATTCTTTCTCCCACTTCTGTCTTCCAGCATCTAGTAGAATAGAAACAACATCAATATGGAGTTTAGGCCCCAAAGCATATTTTAAGTAACAAAAGACCTGAGTGACTTAAATGTTATATTCTCTACAGCTGTATCTCAGAGTAAGTGCCATTTGTCTATAGAGCAGCTGGAACTAGTAGTCTATTTTATAACCCTGTTTTGACTATGGGACTAAAAATGAGATCTCTCTATATTATCCATATGTTAAAAATGTTTTCATAAATCGATCCATTCAAAAAAGTTAATACCTTTTTATTCTACTTAACATCAATGCATTTCTTAGAGGATAAATATCATTATATAAAAAAAAACACAAAATATGGGAAATTAATTTAGAGTTTTTTGTGTTTGTACTTGATATGTTTTAGCTTACCCTACCTGAAGCAAGTTGATTGTGGAAGATGATTGCTTATACATAAAACAGATTTCAAAATTGCTTTGCCATACTCTATTTACAGGCTCATGTAGAAGACATAAGTGGAGAAGAATATATAGTATTTGGAATGGTCCTCTTTCTGTGGGAACATGTGCCAGCATGGTCGGTGGTACTGTTTTTCCGGGCACAGAGATTAAACCAGAATTTGGTATGATATCATAATATTCCCTAATGACTATTCTTATTTTTAAAAAGAATGGAACATTTATACTGATTTACTATTTGGGGCAAAGTGTAACACTAAAAAGCATTATGGATCTCAGCCTCCTTTCTTTGTCGAAAAGTATATTTTAATGAGCTATCTAATACTTTGTTCACAGGCACCTGCTGGCATGATAAATAGTCACAGTTATAGTTCCAGAGCTTACTTTTTTGACAATCCAAGACGATATGATAGTGATGATGACCTGCCAAGACTGGGAAATTCAAGAGAAGGAAGGTAGATGTACTAAATTAGCACTGAAATAGATTAAAAAGAACCCATGGTGGGACCTGTACCTTTAAGAACTATCATCAGACTCTAAGCTCATATGCAACCTTTATTTGAGAAATGCCTTGGAGGTAAAATGGCACCATTTCATTTCAGGATCCCTTATTGGTCAAAGCTGGTGGGGGTTGGTTGATGACATTAGTTGTGTATCAGGGCAAAGTAGAAGCCTTAATACACACCTGTGTGATGCTTTCAGCTTGATATAGTATTTTCTGTAATCCTTATTTCATCTGGACAAGTTACTTAACCTCAGCTTATTTAGCCTGCTTTTCATCTGTGAAAGTAGGAGTGGTAATAGAACCTATTGGGCTATTGTGAAGATTAAATGGGTGTGTGTGTATGTATATATAATTCTATGTGTGTGCGTATAGACAAATGACTTAGAATATAGCCTAGTGTATAATAAACACTATTATTATTATCTGATAATTAAGTCCTAGTTCTGAGTGGCATTTAGTCATTTTTTTATAATATATGATATAGAATCAAGGATATTAGATAAAAGTCATTAAAGTTTGTAGAAAGTTATTATGTTAATTTAGCAAAGAACATATATCAGTATACTTGACACTAACTTTTATAAAATTCATTGAAAACTAAAAATGTCAATGTGTCTTTTTATGTCCTGATCATAGTTCTGTGGCTTTTCTTGTTGTTGCAGTTTATCAAATTCACAAGGTTTGGGCTGGTATGGCACCATGACGGGGTGTGGCAGCAACAGTTATACAGTCTCTCCCCACCTGAACGGACCTCTCACAGATACTGCTCCTTTGCTCTTTACTTGTAGTAATTTAGATTTGAACAATCACCATAGCTTATATGTAACACCACAAAACTGACAGCATTGCCAAGTGGTGATTCTTCAGTTGTTTTTCATGAATGTGTATATTCAATGCGTTTAAATTCCATCTACATAAACATTCCATTATCTGTTGCAACTGAAAACAACGCCTGGAAATGTGGCTGTGTTCAGCAGAGGATATGGCTATTACTTTTGACCTCTTCACAGTAAAGTGAAGTAAAATGGAAAGTTTGGAGTGTGAGAAAAGAGAGATTAGACCTTACGGCACTTGATGGCCTCCAGACATCTTGACTTTGGAATATCAAATGCATATTTGCCTATTTGCACTTTTATCTTTGTTCTTAAAGAGTACACTGTAGTCCCCAAAGTCATACTTCAGTGTTCACACTGGGATGTTGTTGTACACCAAATTAGGAGGTAATTTTTCTATTAAAATCAAAGCCTGAATATTCAGTGGTGTACTCTATGTGGAATTCTTACCCAATAAAAATTTTACAGAGTGAACAGTGCACAGAATTAAGGCATAAAAATGTATTATTCTTTTTAAAAATCTACTAAAAATATATAATCATTGAATATAGTTCTTTTAAGCATGATTGTAAATACCAACTAAAATTATTCAAACAATCACATTTTTAAATGATAGTAGTAAACCTTTACCATGATGACCAGCAGTGTTCTTTGGAAAGCCACAGTCATTTCTTCAGGAAGAAAGTAGACCAGTGAAAATTATGTGGCTACTTTGAATAGAATTGGTTAAGTGATTATTTTGTATGATTAAGATATGTGTAGTAGTTTAAGCATGATTCTTCAAGAAAGCAATAGTGGTTTTTGCATAGGGAGATATTGGTAGAAACTTCTTGGGACTAAACAAGTTTATAGATGCATTTAAGAATTATTCATAAAATATACAATTCTAAATTAAAACATGAATACAATTTCAAAAACATTTGATTTAGTTGAAACAAGATATAACTGATTTTACCTAAAAAATCAGGATTGTCCTCAGGTAAATTTAATCATGATACATTATTGCAGTGAACTCAAGTGCAATATTTTGTAAAACATAAGTCCTTCTTTAGTTTTCACATTGTTATATATTGTATATGAGCAAGGCCAAATTAAATTTAATTCAAATTCCAGCACTAGACTAAATAAGCAAACTCATGTGAAGGTACTAACTAGGTAAGTATAAAACCAGTGGTTAACGATATTTGAATACTGTTAGAATTCCATTAAAACTACCTTGAATGTCCTGCTCCAAATCTAAAAAAATATATAGTAGGCCAAGGTGATAGAGAATTTTAAAATGCACTTTCTATCAGTGTCTATATGGAAAGGAGATGCTGAATACCTCAAGATGCCAAGGGAACAGGCAACACTGGGAAGTCGTCACAACATGCCTAATTAAAGAAAGATGCCTAACTTTATACAATTGTCTGCTGATCTATTTCTTCAGAACTGGAACTAATACAACTGTCTTTTCTGTTGTCTACTTTGCTTGGAAAGTAGTATTTTATTTCTACTCTTACTTAAAATACCTTTAAACTTTTTAATAATGGATGCAGTAACTTCACAAAAGTATAACGTAGGTGAAACCCCAAGGAATAATTAAATTTTCAATGCTTTCGATCTTTTGGGAGGCTGGTGTGCAGCCAATTAAATTTCTTCCTTTTATCATACAAAATGACTTTGAATTCAATCAGAAGCATAAACCTATAGTTAAAATGTTACTTTGTTTGTTTGTAAGTTCTCTCATTATAACCAAACTATTTAAAAATTTATAATACAGAAGTTAACTTTGTATTTACGTGACAACATAATGTGCAGTTAACTGAGTATATTATATCTAATAACTTCAGTTATTAGATTACTTTTAAGAATACCAACTATTTTCCTAATAATGTTAGGTAGCTAATTATCTAGAGATATCTGAAGAGATCTGTGTTGTCTTTGTTAATCCTCAGGGTTCAAAGTAAATAAAGTAAATTTTTTTCTAGTAAAACGTCTCTAGATAATGTTCCTATTTGACCAGATAAGCAAAGACTACTTTTTAAAAAATATATCAGATAAAGCAACTTGGTTCTTTCAGCTGCATCAGTTGATTCTTCCAAATTTGAGATCTATAACTTTACTCTTACCACTGACTAGGGTACCTGAATTCTTGCATTTGTCTCTTTATATACATCTCCCACAATGTATCACCAAAGACAAAGGTAAGCTTTTGGCCCAATTTTTGCTTAAAAATTCCAAAGCACTAGGAGCACTTTAAGTTTGGTCTCGAAAGAAGGAGTTGCTTATAAAATCAAAGGGCTACCGATCCCCTGTTCATCCTGCACTGAAGCACATGACGACAATTTCAAACCTTCCTTTTCAGTTCCTTAGAACAGTGCATTTCATTGCTTAAGTGTGTAATTTCTACAGTGATTAGCAGTACTTGTTTTTATCATTTCATTTGGGTGGCCATTAATTTTGAAACTCTTACCACTCATTATAGCTGGTCGTAGTTTTATGAAAGGTGTAATTTATAGCTAGTGGCTTTTTAATGCATAGCTCCCTGTTTTTTTTATTGTTTAATGGTGTTTCTCAGCTATATAATCAGTTTCAAACTGGTTGTAAAAGTATAGCTGTGGGCAATGAATGTATTTACTTGTTGTTTCACTAAATTGTAACAAAACACTACTGTTAAAAATAAAAGTGTTTGTGCTTTTATTTGGAGGTCTGGTTTTCTTAATCCCTCTTACGGACTACACTGAATTTCTATCGTATAAGGACAGGAACCCTAGTGCTACCAAAGGAAAGAGAAAATATCAGGAATTACAAATAATAGTCTGCTGTGAGTGAGCTTATAATTACTGACATCTGGACATCATTTACCCTTAATATTATACACTAATTTGCTATGAACTGCCATATACTTTAAAATATCCATACGATATCAGATAGGATATTTATTCAAACAGTAGGCTAAGAAAAACCCTTGTATGAAATAACTTACAACAGCTTTCTCTTTTCCCTTAGAATTTTAAACAGGAATAAATTTATCTAGCCTATAGTCTTGGGCAGCTATTCTTTGATTATTCAAGAAATTCCTCAGCAATGTTGCCTTTTCTCCTGAACGAAGAGGTCTCACTCTTTTTTTCCATAATAGACTCCTTTCATAACCTGCCAATACCACACCAAATTTTGAATATAATTTCGGGAGCTTTATTGACCCCCTAAAGTCCACAAATCCTTGGGAGTCTACTGACCCAGTGTAAAGAATATTTGGAGTGAAAGTATGACCTAATATAATAAAGTCATTTTAAAAACAATTTATTCAACAAACATTTATTAAATGTTCATATAACAAAAACTATGCTATGGAGATGCAAAAATGGATAAAGTTCTTTTTCCTGCCCTTAAGGGGCTCACATTCTAGTAAAGGAGGCTTAAAAAAGACAATACAGTACAATAAGTGACACAATAGAGGTAGGTTGTCATTACAGTGGTGACACACAAAAGTTAGATATGGTCCTCCTTGTATGGAACAAGAGAGATTTCACAGAGGTGATGCTTTATGCTGAGCCTGCAGGGATACATAGGAATTTTCCAAGTGGAGAAGGATGGCAAGGGTGCTAAAAGCAAAGAGAACAGCATGCACCAAAATATGGAGGCCTGACCAAAGTATGGTGCATTTGAAGAACTGTAAGTCAGTTTTATCAGAACATGGGGTCTAGGGGAGATGGGACTGAGGTACATATCAGAGGACCTTGTTAGAGTGCTTCTAGAAAACCCACTCTGGTAGCATTCTGGAGCAAAAAGAGGAGACAGGCTGGCTATAAGGAGACAGGTTAGTACTTTAGGTAAGAGCAATGAAAGTGGAAAGACAGTGATGTATCATATATGGAGAGAAAAACCTGTAGTGCTTAGACACTAACTGGATAGGAAGATGGAGGAGAGGAGTGAGCCTAGAGAATTTAGACATTCATAGTTCAGAATGTAACCAGAATAAGGAAAATAGGCGTAAGAGTAGATTTGGGAGAGAATGATTGTTTTAAGACATTCAGGTATCTGTGGGACAACCAACGAAATATATGTGGTAGACAGATGGATTGACAAGTCTGGGCTAAAGATAGGGATTAGAAATCATTGAATTGGAGTTACCCAAAAGTGAGAAGTAGTGGTTTTTAAGAGAGCAAGAATGAAAGCCTGAGGAATAACATTTAAGGCATAAATGAAAAGATGCTAAAAAGGAGTTATCCAGGAGCTGGTGAAATAAAAGGAAACCGGGGGCAAAGGGGATAGTGTCAAATGCAGAAAAAAAAGTTAAATAAGAAATGCCTTGTGAACTGAACTATGGATTTAGAACTGGGATTTTAGACTTCAAAGGAAGAGATTGTTAAGAACTATGGAGCCAAATGCCAGATTTTAGTTATGGAGCAAGTGAGAAGTTACAAAGTGAAGATTGGAATATTCTTTCCAAAAAATTCATTGTCAAAAGGTGGGGGCATGAGAGAGAGGTATACAGACAAAATTACCATTTAAACCAATCAACCATATCTTCAGAGTACTACAAATGTCTTTAAACTTTTATATATGGTGCTCACTTCATGGTCTTTGAGTCTCCAAGAATATTGACTTAACTAGTAGGTTAATGTGTTTCTTTTCTTGGCCTATTCAAATGAGGGGGGAAAGAAAACTATAACACATATTGTTAAACTTAGCTCTGTGATTATTCATTTAAAATATACTGAATACATATTCATACATTCATTCAACAAATATTGGATACCCACTATGTGCTTGGCATTATACCGGTCCTTGGGGACAGAGAGAAGAAAAAGTATACAGCAGTGTAAAATGACATTTCTAAACCATTATATAAGTAAACCCTGCTTTATTAATAATATAGCATCTCAACATAGTATACCTAATAAGAACATATAAAGAGGCACATGATTTTGAGGTATACAGTTTCTTTCTTCCCTACAATTACAATGTGATAAAAATTCCTCAATCCATTCAAATATTTTTATCATTGAAGAGCTTCTACTAACGGAAACCTCCCAAAATTACAGTTTAGTTTTAGAGAGAAAAAGGAAATGAATCTTATGTACAACAAAACAAAAATTACATGCCCTATACAGACCAAGCATTAAAAGGGCAACAAAACTCAAAAAGAACTTCAGATTGGAACTCAAAGTGATTCCTTATTCTAAGGCTTATCATACTACAGTTCTACTTTTTTCTGAAAAAATAATTTTAAATAAATTATTCAGTACTACACACTGAAGTAGTTAGGGTTCAAAGGGCATGATGCTTGTAACTGACTTTCAAATGATTGAGAAAAAAATAATATGTGTATACACACAGAGAGAGCATGAAAGATAAAGCAAGTATGAACACTTAGTGAATCTGGGTAAAAGAGTTCTTTGTATTATCCTGGAAACCTTCCCGTGAATTTAAAATTATATAAAAATAAAAAGTTTTCCCTAAATTGTATTCAGTATTAGGTAAAGTATTATGAGAATAAATATATAAATCTATTAAACTCACATTTTTAGAAATACCCTATGCATTTTGGTTGTCATTGTATCTTTCTACACACCAAAACAAGCCAGTCAAAATAGTAATATAATTCTAAAAGTGATTTGTTTCATACCAATGTATTTTAGATAAAACACAGGACTCCAAGTTAAATTTGAATTTTAAATAAGGAAAAATTTTTTGGTATAAGTATATCCCTAATATTGCATGCAACATACTCATATTAAAAAACTATTTCTTGTTTATCTGAAATTCAAATTTAACTGGGCATTCTGTATTTTTATTTACTAATTCTGTTAACTCAAAGTATTGAAAACTTTTAAGCTGTTAATTATGCTTTATTCAAGAGCCTCCTCAGCATTTTTCTATTAAACACCTGTCACATTGGCCATAGTTTTACTTATATTACATCTTCTTACACAAAATTTCAGTTTGAGAGACTTAAAACATTGTTTACCTAAGTTTTACCATATGTAAATTTAATAATCCTGATTTTATTCAATATTAAACTTTAAAATGTGTACCACATTATCAAATGTTACTTTTACTTACAATAATATTATACATAGACTTAACACAATTTAAAAAATTTGTTTACTTAAAACAATATAATTCTCCTTTTACAAAAGCAGCTTTATGTAAAATGTTTGCTTTAAGACTGTCATTGTTATTATGCCTTTGAATGAAATTCCACTCTTTGACCTCCATTATCCAGAAACAGGCACAATTCAGCTCCTTTTCTTTAATGAATATTTTGTAACAAGTTCCTGAAGTTTTCTAATTCTTTCACACTTGTAGAAATTCTGTAACCAAAAAGCAAAATTTCACTCAAAAACAATCTTAGATAACTTTTCTCTGTAACTTACTCACTTTGCATCTTTAGAGCAAAGAAAAAACTTTCTTTCAACAAATTTAAAGGCACATAAACCATTTAATCTACTTTGATGTACTTTAGTTCTTAACTTGATGTAGTAAAACTAAGATAATCTTGCCTAGAAATTAGTAATTTTCACATATTCATAACTCAGTGTTTAAGTTTTAAAATACAGAATTGCAAAGTACATCAATATTAAAATACTTAGGTGTTTTAAGTAATCATAAGTATGTTCATATGTTTAGCATTTAAAGTACATAAGTATAAAGTATATAAGCATTATAATACTCATTTTAAATATGCATAAGTATATGAGTACTGAAAACTAATCAATATACCATATTTAGTAAATATACAAAGAATCAAAGCTTTTTGACTTTAAAGAGTAAGAATAGTAAACGTGTGACCAAATTATTTTCACTAATTTTTATAAAAAGTAAAGTTTGTTCATTATTTCAAATGTACTTTAATTCTGCTCTCCACCATGAAAAAAGGAGACTTCTCAATGAAATATAACTATCAAGCTTCTGTGTACTATAAAATAATTTTGAGGGTCAATTATTTTAAACCCAAAGTATAAAAATCAAAATTGTTTTAAGTGAAGAAATGCAGTCTTTAGACGATATTAGTTTTTATAAATCTCTACATTTTTTACATATGATAAGCCAGAAGGAAATGCACTTTGCTTAAATTTTATATTGTAAACTCCTTATTTTTCAAGTTTATCTTCTAGTAATTTTTTTGAAATTATTTTTAAAAGAATTATTAACCTTTTTACATAATGGTGAATTCACAAAGAAACTTTACAGGTACACCTATATTAAACAACATGATTTTCCCAGGGGCTTAAAAAAATTGGGGGGCACCATAAAAAAATTACTTTTAAATAACTAGGAAAAATATACAAATTCAGAAAGATGAATATTGAAATAAATCAGTATATTAATCATGATTATGTCGACATACTTAATGTATTTCATTTAAGATCATAAAATTCTATAGTGAGATAATTTCACCATAAAGGATATTCCTTACCCAGTTTTATCTGAAAGTATACATGTTGCATTAGACTTACTTGGCTAGCAGAAAGAATTGCAGTACATTCAAACTAACCTTCCAAATGCGTTAAATAATGACACTATTTCTTGTCTAGTTAGATGGAATTCAAAACTGGGACCACTTTCTGGCATATTTGCTATCAGTTTTTCAGAAAACAAGATCTTCAGAGCAGTACCCAAACCCTGAGTCTATAATAGAAATAAGAAAAAGAAAAATCAACAAATTATTTGTGCAAGGAATAATTCAAAAATAAAAGCTGAGTTACATTTGCTTACCTGAAGCTTTCCCCACAGTCTACATTTGAAACAACCAACACAATCCATGATTCTTGAAATATTTCTAAAATGCAGTCGAAATTCCTCCTAAAAACAATTTAACAAAATTGTATTAAGCTGTAGTATATGGTCAAATACTAATTTCTGAGTGTCTTCTATGTGCCTAACACTATACAAAGCACTATAGAGTACCAAAAAAGGAAAGGGAATTAAAATCAACATTCACTGAACACCTACTACACATCAGAATCTATATATACAATTTCATTTCTTCTTCACCACAAATCCAAAAGGAGATATTATTATAATATATACCTACTGAATTAAAATAAAAGGTTCAGCCAGGTTAGGTAATTTCTCATACGTGGTAAACAGAAAACTTAGACCTCAGACCTACCTGATTCCAAAGCTAAACTATCTGCAAATATATACAAAGGTAACTGAGTTGAGGTTTTCTGTTGTATTTTATTATTAACTATATGCCAATATTGGGAGATGGGGGAGAGGGGTTGGATGGCATCATTTACCAAAAAAAAAAAAAAAAAAGCAGGAGGGAGGAAGAAAAAAAATAAAAACCTTTGGCTTCATAATAGTTATACCAATAGTCCTATAATTTGGGAAGCATATTCTCTCTCTTTTTTTTAATGTGATAAACTACACACTGGGCTCAACCAGAAAAGAAGAGTACCAAAGATCTGAAAATGGGAATAAATCTGCTAAGATTAGAACCCACTATTTAAAGCAGACCGCAATTTACTCTGGGGATAGTCTTTTCCCAGATGCTTCATTCACCTTGAGACTGTGAAACAGCTGTAATATGTAAAAGATCTTTAATAGGATCCCAGATCTTGTATCTTTATTAATACAAATTTTGTATTACTACAAAGCCCAAATTATTACTAATTACCATACGTTAGCAATATTCTATATTTTGTGTTTTGTAAAGGATGGATACCTGTTATAAAAGATTGTGCTTGCTTTTGTAGACATTGTCTGAATTCTGTATTTAAATCTATGTTTGTTAATTCGAATACTTGAATGTAGCAGCTCTTGAGTAAATCTTTGTACGGCATACACAGAGAGTAAGCGTGGTTGCTTACAATAGCCAAAAGAGCACTGTAAAATTAAAACCAAGCACAGTGCTTAAGTGAACTTACTATGGTAGAATCAGATTAATAAGCTAGAAATTTACTAACTCAGAAGACAATAAAAACCTTCTGACTTCCACAAATAACAATCAGTATCCAATAAAGTGATTATATTCCAAAGTGATCTCAGATCAGAAAAATTTGTGATCCTTAAAATAACCAAGACCTAAATAGCTTACAAATTCTCCTTGTTTATGTAGTTTTTAGGTCAACACTTAAAATTACAGTCAGTAGGTAGAATAATCAGCTTGCTGTGGTTCTCACACACACAAAAAATTCTCATCCAATTATTCTCAAATGTTTTATAAGCTTTCAAGTGAAATCCTATTCCATTTTGAATTGAACACTAAACAATTCTCTTTCATGCAAGTCCTCTATTTCTAACCATACACTGATAGAGTAAAAAGGAGACAAGATGAGATTTTAAAATGAACTTATGTTACTATTCAAATCAATGATGTTCACCATAAACTACTTTTTTAAAGAAGTAAATCTATGATATTAACAAGTTTTCTTGTTTTTTAACTCCTTTCTTGTATAAGGATTCAGAAAAATTATCTGTTAAACTCCATAGGACATCAAACTTGAGTGTTTCCATTCCGATAAAATTAAAATATTGTGAGAAATATTTCTAATCTGCAAAATATAAAAAGAGTGGATGCCAAAACACTCTCCAATAAACCAGTAAGTATCCTAAAAATAAGAAAGATATTGAAAATAGTAGGGAAAAAAGTCATTACAGCATCTTTCCTCTCACTTCTAAGTTCCTGGAAGCTTTGGAGGAGGTTATATAAGCACTGAGGTATGTATTTCTAGCAAGAATGCTTTAAGTAGGAGGTAGATGGGAGGTCAAAAATAACTATTATCTAACAGCAAAAAACTGAGTGCAAAAAGCATTTTGTCTGCAAACTGCATAAAATCAGATTCTTTATAGAAAGAAACTAAGAATAAGAACTAGAGGAAGACTGTTAAAAATATTCTGATTAAATTAGATCAAGCCCAGTGCTCCTGGAGCCCACCTGCCTTTACTTACCTACAGCTTTGTAACAGTAATATAATTTTACTTGACTCCCAAATAGGCTAGCAATCCCTTGAGGGTAGAAGCTGTCTCTCCCTTTAATGACAAAAATCATACTCTGTGTACATAATAAGCATTTAATAAATCTAGTAATATTTTATATTTGTAGCATTTTGATGCAAAGATACACAAAGATGGTCTTGCTTGAGGTTATACTTCTATTAAGAGGCAAGGCAAACTGTGCACCTAAATTAATATAATACTATATGTCAACTGTAATTGAAAAATTAAAAATATAAATAAATGAGCAAATTTTTTAAAAGAGGCATGGCAAAACCAAACCCCATTTTGTGGGGTATCAGGTCTTCCGTTCTTTCCACAACTGCATGCTAGCATTCCTAAATGCCTTTAGTCACACTGAGTAAGATGAATGACAAAACACTGCCTTCTCTCCCTAACAAGGACCCTGTAATTTAACCAAAACCATTTTCAGAATTCTCATCAGCCAAAGACAAATAGTGCCACTCATGCTCTAGATCCTTTTCCTTTAATTTATAACCTCTATTTGTTGCATGACATCATTGATATGAAAGCCATCTGTAAAGTGTGCAGTGACACATGGATTTCAGTTGTTATTTTGAACATAAAACAAACTAGATTTTATGTTGGACCTGACATTAGACTTCCTTTCTTACAATTTCAGTATGTATGTAAAGATTTATTGTTAAGTATAAAACGTGGACCTATATTCATACCTGCCTAAGAGTTTGTATCTAAAAATTACAGAATAAAAATAATTACCTTTAGTTTGTTAGCTTCTTTTTTATCTCCAGCAAAAAATGAATTCTCATCAAAATGCAAAGGAAATGACCTGCATTTTAAAATAGAATATTCATTTCCATATATTATAAAATATTAAAAGTCCCGCTACTATAACATTTTGCTGGTCAGTGATGAATAATGTAATTAAAATAGAGTAGAAAATACAGTAAAATCAACATTCTGATGCCCCCACACAAATTCTTACCCTCAAATCTAAAAGCTAACTATAATATAGTAGAATTTTGGTCTCAAACCTAACCTGTTCAACTAAATATGAAAATAATGCAGGTATCAACTACTAAAAGAATGGCTCTTAAAACTGAAAATATATGCCTTTTAATAGCTGTGTGAAAACAAAAACAAAAACAAAACAATTCTAAAAGACCTATTAACAAAATTAGCTTTTAATTATTTTTTAAACAGTTTTTCTTTCTCTGAAGTGAATATTTAAGAATTTAAATCTGGATACCACTTGTCACTCTTCTATTAATGTATACATTGTAATAATATAATTTACTTGATTTCATGAAGTACTTCCAGAAGTAACATTTTGTTTTCTGCATCCTGAACTTTATTTCCAGTGAAGAGTTGAAAATCTGGGCGCTCAAAGAATGGTATCACTTTAGATAAAGCTTTTAATTCGATTAAGTAGAGAAAATACAAGTTCTTAAGCCTTCTTGGACCTTCTCCTTCAGTCAAAATTCCATCAAACCGCTGCTGAAATTCTGTAATGTTGTGTCCCCATTTTTTTTCTAACCAGGTATCTGAGAAGAAAGAAGAATTGAATTTTTAATTTGAATTTTTAAATTAAGTAAATTTCATTTTACCTAGGTTATTTATGCCTGCAGAAGTTAATGTCATTTTATATTTTAAAATACACACTACTATAACTATGAAAACTGTTTTATATAATGTAGGCTTTAATAGTTCTATATTATTTTAGCTTCTAGAACCCATTCATAAAAGGAAAATAATATTTTACAGAGAAACCAGGTTTTCAAGCCCTATTTTTTTTTAAGTTACTGTATTTTATTTCTAAGAGGTAAGAAATACTTTAATTCCAGAAGAAATATGTTACTGATGAAAATCAACCATGGTGTCATTTTTCAACAGCGTTCTTAAAGCATAAAGAGCAGCAGAAAATGCTTTTACCTATTAAACTCCATACTTGAAGTTAGCACACAAATGCAAGAGTAATTTTTAACGAGTAACAAACTGTGCTGTTAGAAGTTATTTTAATTCCCACAACAAAAGAACATTTCCAAAGTGATGTGTAAAATTTTGAGCAGCTTCTTAAAAGAAAGTAGAAAGCTAAAATAATGCTGAACTTTTCCCTATTGTATCTATAGTTCCTATATTCCTGATTGCTACCATTTAATAATGAATTTTTTTTGCCTAATATTCAACAGAGTCAATTTTTTCCTGTTTAGGTAAATGACATTTTTTAATTTTTTTAATGCCTACAGCACCTGGTCTTCCTAGGTGGTCTCCCATCCAAATACTAATCAGGCCCCACCCTGCTTAGCTTCCAAGATCAGATGAGATCGGGCACATTCAGGGTGGCATGGCCATAGACAGTAAATGACATTTTGAGAATACCTGAAAATAAGTATGGTAAAATGAATAAAAGTGAATGGAACATACCTTGCAGAAGGTATCGTGCACTCAAATGAACATTAATGCTTGCATGTAGGCCAGATATAAGTCTGTAAAATGCTCTTTTTTCTACACAGAGGCCTAAGAAAAGTAATTGTGAAACTTGTCAGATTATAAAATTAATTTCATATCTTTAAAAATGAGAAAAAATTTCATTTAAATTTGTTTTTTTCCAATTACCTTCCAGCCAACTGTAAAAAGTGTTTTCTGAAATTAAAAGAAAAATAAGTCACAAGATTGTAAAAATGCCAAAATGTTTTTCAAAAGGTCCAAAGTTTATTTGCAATTTCTCCAAATGAAGGAGAAACATTATTAGTGTAGATTCAGTTAAGTACCACTCTCCTGGTCAGTCTTTAGAAGGTTTTAGCATAGCCTTAGGTAGCCTCACTCTCATAACTTTCAGAATAAAGTGTTCTATAGGAGGTCAAAACAGAATTTAAATAGTAAATCAATACATGGAAAAATACTTAGCCTTGATAACAGCTCATGCTATGAAAATTAAAAACTCATTATATAGTTTTTTAAATTTGAAAAGTAAAATAACAAAGTAAAATTGGAGGTGTGTTATTTGTATATAGCTCATAGTATTATATGCCAGTCAATATTTCAAAAAGCAGACCAAAGAAATGTTACAAAAACCAAATGTCACATATTCTATGACCTAATATGATCACTGTTCATATACTTATATCTTTAGAATTATGCTCTAAAAAAATAACTCAATATTGGGGGAGGTATAATTTGTAGATAGATGATTGTAATTATAGGAAATTTTTAAAACATGGAATAATCAAAATGTACAATAATGCCTAAGTTACATGATAGAATACTATATAACTAGTTAACATTGTAGAATGATATAAAACTAAAATGACAAGAATGTCGAAAATAACAATACATGAAAATGTTTATTTGAAATAATATATAAAAAGACATCATAAGAAATAATTATAACTACTTAAAGATTCTAAGTATGCATTTGCTAGAGGTGGCAAACATTGTACTATATAGTTCTTTTGACTGAAGTTGCTTATAGTAATATTAAAAATGAACCAAATGGGTATAAAAGTAATGGAAGAAATAACAAAGAGAATAAGCAATAAATTAGACTATTTGAAAATTTTAAAAAGCTGTTTGTCAGAAAACTTCACAAAAGCAAATTGCAAACAACAAAGTGGGTAAAATGTATGTTGCAATCACAACAAAGAATATCCTAAATATGTAAAAATCTCATAAACTGAATAAAAATGTGAAAGTACCCATTAAAAATGAGCAAATAATGCAACAACATGAATAGACCTTGAAATCATCATACTGAGCAAAATAATCCAGACAGAAAAAGTTGAAAATCACATGATATCACTTATATGTGGGATATAAACCTAAAAGCAACAAATGAACAGGACAAAAAAACAGAGACTCATGGACATGGACTATAGACTAGTGGTTACCAGAGGAAAGGTGGATGGGGGGGAAAAATTTTAATAATTTCTTCAATTAAAAAATGATCCCCCCACCCCTGCAAAAGAGCAAATAATATAGAGAATTCACAAAGTAAAAAATACAAATAGTAATAATAGAAATTGCTCAGTCTCACTATTAATAAAAAGTACAAATTAAAACTATAGAGATACCACTTTTAATAGTAAAGATAAAAATATGATAATATTTAATGCTGACAAGGGTCAGGTAAAACTAGCTGGCACATTGATTGTGGGTGTAAGTTAGCACATCCTTTCAATGACAAAAAGCAATCTGGTCATATATATGTATCAAGAGCCTAAAATGTCCATATCCTTTGATCTAGTAGATCCATTTCTAAAAATCCAGGCTGTTATGGATATTCGCGACCCCCCTATAATTCATATGTTGAAGCCCTAACTCTATGAATGATGGTATTTGGAGGTAGGCTTTTGGGAGGTGATTAGATTTAGTTGAGGTCAGGAGGGTGGGGTCCCCCTGATAGAATTGGTATTTTTATAAGAAGAGATCTGAACTCTATCTCTGTGCCATGCGAGGATAAAGCAAGAAAGCGGGCTATCTGCAAGGCAGGAGGAGGGTCCTCACCAGGAACCATAGCTGCTGGCAACCTGACCTTGGATCTCTAGCCTCCAGAACTGTGAGAAAATAAATGTCTTTAGTTTAAATCACCAGTCTATGGCATTTTGTTAGAGCAGCCTGAGGTGACTAAGATATAGGCTAGGGAAGCAAGTAGACAATGGGAATAATAATGTACAAATGTATAAATATACCTACTATGAAAATATACATATATTAATAATAATAATTGTCAAATGTTAACAGAGAGGCAGTATGACCTAGTAACTAAGAACATGGACCATGGAGCCAAGCTGCCTGATTTGAATTCAAATTCTGCTACTTATAAGTCATATAATTTTAGCTAAGTTGTTAAACCACTCTAGGACTCATTTTTCCCTGTCTATAAAATGGAGATAAAAATAATAACTCCTAGAATTATTAGAAGGATTAAATGAAATCATATTTGTAAATTGCTTAGAAGAGTACTGGCATGTAGTCTTAGCCATTATCATTATCAATTATTTTAGGGTTATGGGATTACAAGTGATGTGCTTCCTTATAAAAAACCTTTAGCATTTTCTTTCAAGTATTGGACCATGAATTGGAGGGGAGCCAGGAGTATAATATTGTTTGAGACCTAGCCTTCTGATGAAATTTTTAGTTCAGTTTTATAATCCTGAAGTAGCTATTTTCAACTTGACCTGATTCTGATCCAGTTAGATAATCACCTAATATGACAGCTGTCAGAGATAACTTTTTCACATTTGACCAAATGATTACTTATAGTCATAAATAAGATAGTTTCTCTAAGGACAGCCTCCACAGGTTAACAATCTTTTCTCTGATGAAAGATCTTCAAATAGTATTGAAAAACCGAAATAGTCTCCTCTGATGTTGCTGAAATATAGCATAGGACCAGGAATACCAAGGTAGAATAAGGTTACTAAAAACTGAAAATTATAGGATCACCACTAACAGTAACAAAATAGGTATCTTTGGAAAAATAATCTCATTGTTACAGATTTATTTCTCTTCCCAATAGTACAGTTGATTCAGTATTTTATTTAGCTGCTATCATTACTATAATATAATATAAAGTATAATAATAAAATAGCAATGTTATCAGACTTTAGTATTCTGTTATTTAGACATAATGCAAAAGCAATTCATAAAAATAATGTTCAGAAGATAGAGAATTGTGAGGAAGAGGAAAGTGATACTTCACTTTAGCAAATTTAGCAATTTCATCTAGCTAGACTAAAGCTAAGTACTACTTAGTCTTTTATTTAATATTGTTAAACACGTGACCTTAAGAATAACAAAAATCACTCCAATCTTACTCATAAAGCAAAAAAAAAAGATTCTTAAAAAGATAAAGTAAACCAAAAATATGTTAAAATTTTTAGAATTACAATTAACTTAAATGGTTAGTAGTGATACCTACACCCAAGAGTCAGCATAATAAGCCTTGGAAACCAGATCAACACTGTGATCATGCCTAGAACCCAGCAGACCCTAGAGGTCAACCAGTAGAGGAGAGGGTGTTTTTAGATGACAAGGGAAAATGTACAAGTAAATTACTTGAGGCTGAGGCAGGGTGTTTCTACTGTCTGATGCCAGGCACAGTCATTTTCCCTTAATCTGCTTTCACCTCCGGAATTTTAGATAAAGAAATAAAAATTAACCTCTTTGTTTCAGATGCAGAAAGAAAAAGGTTTGCCAAAGAAACATTTGAATATATAAGCAAATTCATATATATAATGTATGATAAAGAAATTATACTTACCTTTACTTTTCCCTGAAAAACAAAACAAAATGTTTATTATTGTAAACTCCTTCCAGATGCCTCTTTTAAAAATGCTACACTTCCATAAAATAAGACTTTTTATAATGGTTGTTTTTAGTTCATCATTTCATCCACATAAGCAAAATCTGTGAGATACTTCTGACTGCAACTTTTATCAGTGGTAGGAATTATGCCTGATTTGACTAAATGGCAACATCTCCAATAGCCTGGATAAAGAGTATTTTTGGCTCATACAAGATTTAGTTTGGGCTAACAAGAGAGAAAATCTAATCCATCATCTGAGAGTACTCTTAAATATCTTAAGGACTTAACAGTTAGTTATTTTCCACATTTATTTATCCTAAAGCTATAATTGTTTCTGCTACAGATTTGTTATTGTTTTGAAACCTCCAGACTGACATCATAAAATTTTACTCTATTCAGAAATATTTTTAGAGCTTTTTGTAAGATTCAAATTTTGCACAATTCAAGAGTTTGTATGCAGCTGCTCATTTACGCTGAAAAATTATCTTCATTTTGCCTAGTTTTATTTAATGCCATCATTGTCTGATTGTTAAAGTAACATATGCTCATTGCAAATATATGTTTTTTTTAAAAAAGAACACAGATAAAGTAAAAATAAGTATTATCCATAACTCCCTCTGCCCAAAGATAAATACCATTTACATTTTGGTAAATGTCCTTTTTCTTTGTGTATAGATATTTAGATACTATATTTTTACAAAAATGTGTTATACATACTTGTATAATGCTTTGATGCCTGCTTTTCCTCAGTGTGGTATTGATAAAAATGAATACGAATTTTCAGCAACATTTATAATGGCTATATTCTACTATGTGAATGTACCATAAATCATTTAACCAGTTCCCTAATGATAAACACTTAAACTGTTCCCATTTATCTTTAAGATAAGTGAGGGTGGTTAATTAACTTATCAGATCATAATGTGAGTTCATAGTAAAGATCACTTCTTGTCTAGGAATTTGCACTTCATCTGATATTAAATCACTATCTTCCACTGATACCATATGTGACTCTGTATAAACCAAAAGCCTTGTTTAAAGATGTTCTTTCATTTCTAATCTTAGAAAGACCAGTCTGCCAACATTTAGGGAATGATACAATCTCACTGCCTTCCAGGAGGAAATTTATGTTTACAGACCATACAAGATGAGCAGCTTTTCAAATAAATTTTAAAAATAAAAACCTTACACATTTGCTAAAAGCACATCAAAGATTTTATCAGTAAGCACATATTCAGAGAACAGGGATATATAGTATAACTGCTTATTATAAACTGGAGAAGGGTTTGTGAATTTCAATTTTTACATCACTTCTGCACCTACACAGTGCCTACCTAGCACATTGTAAATGGTACATAATCATTTGTTGAAGGAACAGTGATTTTCACTGTTGTAGATGAGACCATTAAATGAGGACAATTTTCAACCATCATTTATCTAACAAACTGCATCTGTGATGTGCCAGACTCTAGATTACGAAATGAAACCAAAAAATGTTGTCCATATGTCCAAAGTACTAGGTAGAGCAATAGATATATAAATAATAATAAACTGATGCTAGACAGTGGAAAGAGTTGTAAGAGAAACAAAACATGTCTTAAGATCACTTCATGAGGAGAAGAGATTACTTCCAGTTACGAGGATCAAAGAAAGTTTTATAGAAAAGGAAGCATTTGGACCAGACCTTGAGTATAAGTAGAAAATGAAAAATGTTAATGAGATATAAAGACATGTGAATTTGAAATCAGACTCCCAATATACAATAGTTTTAAGTTTTAGGAAAGTTTTGAGGGAGAAATTTCTTAGCTATTCATTTAACTAGAAAATGAACAAAAATAGTAGAAAAACTGAATACACATTCTGCAAAAAATGAATAGAATAAACAATATAACCTAATATTCATCCCATGACAGTCTAATAGCATGAACTTAATTACAAAAATACTCCTCACTGAAGTGTAACTATTTTAAAAATCAATTTCTCTGCAAGGGTGAGGCATAGCTTCTGTGGAAACAGAACTATATGATCTCATATGCTCTTGCCAACCCTAATCTTGCCTTATCCTTCCTCATCTAACAAAAGCTGATAAATAACATAGTAGTGCAAATAAATAACTCACCTTGACTGGAAGCCAAAGGATTTAAAGGTCTTTTAATTGTCTGTGGCCTAGAAACAAAAAAAATTAAGTATAAAATATAAATGTTACCTATCATGTTGTAATTATTTAAGTAAAAGTGAAATTATCTCAGACAGTTTCTGAATGACTACATCCAAAATCAAATTGTTTTATTGAGCTTATAAAATATTTAGTTTTCTCTAATTGCTTTAAGGGAGGGTGGTAGTTATTTGTTTTAGTGATAACAGTTTCTGATCTTTTCCCATCATAGCAGCCAAAGTCATTTCCTAAGCATTTATTCAAATAAAGGAAAAAAATACTACTCAGGCTCTTCTCCTAGAGTCACTAGTATGTTTTTATATATATTATATACACCTGTGTGTGTCTGACACAAAGTGCACTCCTAATTGAAAGACAAACAAGCAAAAAATATAAATACCCAAAACAAACATTAAAATAAAAAAGGAAAAAAAAACAATATGGGTAGATTATATTCCACTTAGGTAATCTTAGGTATATCAATTTGCCCTGTGGCCATCAAGTTTGTGATGATTTCAATAAAAGGTATTTTTTAATAAGAAAAAAGAGAGAGTTAATATGTCACCAAAGTGCTTTTAAATCTCAAAATAAATATTCATTAGTTTCATTAGTAAAGTGTAGAGATTGTTTTAATGTCCATTATTTAAATTTTACAAATTTGCACAGATTAAGACATTTTGGAATAGAATGTGTAAGCTATAATTTAACATACTCAATTTGCATTGTTTATATTTTAGAAATATTGTGGGAATCATGATATAAATTAGCTAGAAAAGAACTATAATATAATATCTAACAAGTGCTTCAACAGAACTCTCTTTTAGTTCATATTTTTTTTAAAAAACTTTTAAATTAAGTCAATACACTAAATATTCTGAATAATAGTCAAGAGAATTTAAATGAAACACATGGCAGAAATGAGTAAATACTGACACTCTCCACTTCCCAAACTGGAACAATTATTCAAGTCAAAAACAGGAACACTCTGATATTTTATTGGTATAAACCTACTTGCTGATTTCTTATGTTTATATTTGACTTACAGAAAATGAAGTGTATTATCTCCATATCTGGAAACTCCAAAGATTTTCCAAGAATTTCCCCCACATCTGAGATAGCATAATACACACACGCACGTGCACGCACAAACACACACATACAAATTTTTTCCAAAAATCAATAAGCACCTTGGTTAGAGCCTAGAGGCTCTCAAGTGGATAAACTTGAAGAAACATGTGTCAGTCACCCAGTGATTAAATTGACTGCTTCCATTGTGGTGGTTGAGTATAAAGTGGTTTCTTCCACTTACTAGATCTTTGACTCTGGACAAATCATTTAAAATCAGCTTTCAAATCTCTGTTTCTCCACCTGTGAACAGTGACAACTACAACACCGAGTGATTGCATGGACTAAAGGAGAAAATGTATGTTAACATGCTTAGCAAACACAATGCCTGGTACACTGTGATGCTCAAAAGTGTTAGCTATTATAATTATTCTCTGAAATTAATTTAACTTTAACTTTAAAGTGGGTAAAATAACTAAGCCACAAAAAGAGAAGTATAAGGCACCAAAAAGAGAATTAGGAGTTAATATATTCTACTCTATTCTCTACCACTATGTGATCCTGGAAAATGAAATAAATCTCTCTGGCTCCCTTTCACCTCATATCTAAAATGAGATTCTATAATCCACTCAAGGAACATTTTTAAGTGCCTACGATGCTCTCATAAAAGTCTAATATTATTCTAAGTCTTTTCAAGAAGGAAGAAATATTTGTTGAAACATGTCTACATGTTTCCCCAGAGAAGTGGATAAATAAATAAGTTTCTGTGTCTCAATACAGCCTTTAACAAAGTGAATTTGATTTCTACTTTTAAATCTTTAGGTTTTTGTTTATTTGTTTATGAAGAGTAACCACTACATATTCCAAAAATTTCTAAGTGAAAATGACACATACTTAAAACAGTTTTCTTCATAAATGACATTCCATATCTTCCAAGCATCTGGTCCCTTGTAACCCGTGTAGCGCTCAGGATTGAGGAGCAAATCTACATATTCAGCATCAGGAGACTGTATGTCTGTAAAAAAAAAAAAAAAATGTTTTATTAAGCCTTTCCTTTTTCATTTACCTGTAAAAACCTATACAAGTATACAAGACTGTATTCCATTGATTCTAAGGCACCACAGATGTATCAATGCCTCAGGGATTTAAAAACAACTTTTCAGGAGAACAATAAGAGTGAAAAGAACCAACACAGCCACATTAAATGTACACAAAAGCATCTTGCTTTTAAAAATGGTAAAAAAAAAAAAAAATGTGAATTTTAGAATCAAAGAAACATGGTTATTCAATTTTCATAAACTATGCATATAAAGACTATACTATACATTTCCCTCCACATTAAACCACAGTGGTTCAACAGTAACTAAGGTAAATGAAGAAGTATTAGTACCATACACTGTTTATTACCAAATACTTACATCTTACAGGAGCACCATCAAGATTCACTACAAAGCTACCCCAAAGATATAATCTTAAATATAGAAAAAGCTATACGCAAGATGACATTTGTGTCAGCATTGTTTATAAAATGGAAGATCGGAAGCAACCTAATTGCCCAACAGAGCAGAGCAGTTAAAAGCAGGGGTTCTGGAGCCAGATTGTCTGGGTCAGAATCCAGGCTCCACTATCTGCTGCGTAACCCTGTGCAAGTTATGTCAATTCTCTATGCCTTGTGCCATCATTTGTAAGATGGGGATAATAATCATAATATTACTATGAGACTTAAACATGTTTTTATGTTCAGAGTGTTTAGGACAATCATAAAAGAATAATAAATATTAGCTAGTGGTATTGGTGTTATGATGTATCTTAATAGACCATTTACAGTCAAAACTTTAGATACAAAGGCTATCTAATGAAATGAAAAGGTAAACATTATAGAAAAGCCAATTACAGATATATATATATATGAAAATATATAAAAATTGGTGGGATGTTGCTTTCTCATATGTTCTATAATTTATATATGCATTATAACTACAAAACCAAAAAAAAAAAAAAAAAAAAGGCTCTAGTCCTCCAGTGGCTCTGGGAAATTTTTTAATAGCACAGCAATACCTTACCCATCTAGAAAGCTTAAAAATATAAACCAACAAAGAATGAGGAAGTGGGCAAAAATGGCCTCAACACAACCAAAGGAAATGACAAAAATTTCAGCAGAAAGTGCTTATGAGTCAGGTTTTCACTAGAAACTACTTCTTATTAAAAAAACAAAGACAAAAGCAAAAATAAAACTAAGCTCAGTTATTTTTATCCCACTTTATAGTATATTGGAGGCATAAATTAGGGGGAAATTCACTTCTAGAAGCAACACTGTGACAGCATCCAGAAATAACAGAGTCTAATGCAGAAGTAATGCACAGTATAGCAAATTATAATGAATTCATAAAAATAACCCTGATTCTCAAAATATCTAAATAATATTCAGCATCTACTATTTTAAGGCAGAAAACTAATCACCAAGAAATGATTAATATTTTTAATATTTTGCCTAGAGATAAACACTAGTTGCCTCATAATTTTACTTATAAAAAATATTTCATGTCTCTCTATTTTATTTTTTAAAAAGGTACTATAATCATACTTTGCCAGATGACAAAAGCTCCAATTTTTAAATTTAGAATTATAAAATACCTTCTATACTCCACCTACCATTTACATACATTATTTATTTCTTATAAAGATGTTCTTCAAAAAAAATATTAACTCTTCTTTAACGGAATAAGCAAATGCAAATGGACAAGTGATTCACCCAAGATATCAGAACTCCACCACATAAGAAGTGAATTATTGATTCTCAGTCCTTCCTAAACAAATATAAGCTGATCATCTCAAAAGGATACTTTTTAAATATAAGTTAAAATATTACCATTCTTTCTCTAACATTGCAGGCCTAAAAAAAACGTTCTGCATGTTATAAGTTTAATTTTATCTCAGATAGCAATGTTTAGGCCAAAGAGTCCTTGTAGAAAAGATGGTAAAATTAAGGGTTTGGGAGAGCATTTATCCCCTTCCTCTACCAGTCTAAATCTTGGGACGTCTGCATCTCCTTATCCAACACCCCAGGGGCCAAAGGAATTCCAAAATGGCCTCAATACAACCAAAGGAAATGACAAAAATTTCAGCAGAGATTGTTTTGGAATTTAGAACTTTTCAGATTTTAGAAAAGTAATACAGTACATGCAACACATATTGACTATTACTCCAGCAGGGACTAGGGCAGCAACCTTTAATCAAAGCCATAAATATTTCTGCTGTGAAATATATGAATGAATATTCACACTGACTGAACCTATAGTAAACTTAGGGGGAAAAATATTCACTTTTCAGAGTTTTCAGATTTGGGGTATATGCTTAGGAGGTGAATTGTTAGGTCCTATGGTAATTCTATGTTTAGCTTTTTGAGGAACTGTCAACAAAAACTGAGTTTTTAAAAATCATTTTAAAAGAATTATTTTTCCTTAGGTACAATTTTAAACAAAATGCATACTATAAAAAATGTTATACCATCAGCTTCACAGAAGTTGTCAGAGGAATCGTCGTGTTTGGTCCACTGAAGAACAGCCTTCTGCGTTTCCTCACTTTAAACAAAGATAATAGTGTTTAAGTTAACATTTCACATGAAAAAACATAAAATAATGCTGAAAAAAAAAAGAAATCAGACCTTAGAGATTCATCCACAGCTCCAAGTTGCTCAGCTTGTTCGCATTCTTCACTGAGATTATTGGCTTCTTCAGAATACTAAAACAAAAAAGGGAATAAATAGAATACAACTTACTGCATTTTTAAAACTTTTGAAAAGAATTTCTAAGTTATTTGAGGTTCTTTTATACCTGGCACCATCACCTTGGCTTCAACACTTTAAAAAAAAAGTAAGCCTTCACATTCCTCCTGAAACTAAAAAATAAGTAGAAGTCTTTGCCCCTTGTTTTTGCTGGAGAACACGTTTACTATTAGGGTCACGAAAAAAGAATAGTTTATAGTTCTGATAACTCATTATCAAAATCTTCACTAAAAAAATCTTTAAAGTATGAGGAAGTCACGAGGCAAGGAATCATGAGGCAATATCCCACTTTTCTAATGACCTAATTGTGAGCATCAGTTTTCTCTTCCATGAAATAAGTGATTGAACTGGATCATGTGTGTCTAAGGTCCATCTCACTATAAATGTCATCATTCTAAAAATGTCCTGGGGCCTACTAAGTCTTATAAAAAGTATTCCGATGTCCTTAGGTGTTTAAAATATATTCTTTACCAACCACATTTCTTCTCAATGTCTAAAGCACTATACATATATACTTCTAGGTGTTTATGTGGCACAGGGAAAGCAAGTATGGATCACAAGATTTCGCAATACACTAGTCATCACCACCATATAGCTAAAAGGCAACATTGGAAGCAGGAGGCCACAAATTCAATCACTCGACAAATATACATTGAGTGCCTATTATCAGCTTATTATTAGGATGACTATACAAATGACCATCCAGACTACGACACTTTTGAGAATAAAAGCGAACACTAAAATAACTGAAAATGATATAATTTTCTGAAATATGTATTTACTAAATAACAACTTTGTTTCCTTGCACTGGTTGACCTCTGAAATAGCTTAATTCAAAGACTATTTGTAAAAATAAAGTCCTTTTATACATAATTAAGTATTAAGGGGTAAAGGGATATGATATATTCAACCAACTTTCGAGTGGTTCAGAAAATAATAATAAAAGGCACTTAGATAAAGCATGCTAAAACAAATGAGGCAAAATATTAAGAATTAATGAATCTGTATAGAGCACATAAAAACCTCTTTATACTAAACTTGTTACTTTTCTATAAATTAGAAATAATTTCAAAATAAAAAGATTAAAATACATGTCAAAAACTGATCAAAATTTGTTCAAAAATTAACATATACCTATGTATATTACTATACTGATATATGTTAAAACAAAAGTGTTTTAACTTTATTGTAATTATCTGAACATTAAAACATAAGTTAAAATAACTATTTTTAGTTCCTAGTAATAATTCGATCAGCTTCATTGAGTCACATCTGTCTTGTACTATGTAATTGGTATTTTTTGGAAGGAAAATATTTTTTCAATTTGTCCTTATTTTTAAATTTTCATGAAATTGCCAATAATCTTCTTTAAAGTTAGTTTTTATGGTTAATCAATTTGAAATTATCAATACCTTCAATTGACTCTTCTCTGGAGATATAATTTTTAATTGAGAAAATATTCTGTCTACATGTAAATATGTGAAAATATTATCACATTTATTCTTTTGCCTCCAAAGTTCATTTCTTCAATAAAAATTTCAAGACAAAATTTATTAAATAAGTTGTCTATTTTTTGTATTATTTTAGTTTTTCCAAATACATATGTTATAAAATTGTAAGCCTTAAATTCATTCTACTTCAGGTCAGAATATAAATTTATCCAACTAAAAGCAAGAGTTTCATCAAGAGAAGACTCTTCCCACAGGTAAAGACAATTATAAAATTTCAGAATTAAACCTAGAACACCATTTGAACTGTCCTCACTTAATGTATTCAATTCCTTCCCTAGTTTTTTTAAATATTTGTAGAAATAAATTTCAAGGTCTTTTATACAAGCTTCGTTATAAAAATTGCGATTTGCTAAACCTTCAAAGGCTGAAATTTGTTTTGTTTTTTGCCTTAAGCATTCCATTCATTGATGCTTTGAATAATGATTTTCCATTATTTTTAAACAAACTATAATCAACATTTAAAGGGCTCATTTATTAAAAATTTTTTCAATACCACTGCGGGATGCTTTGTTTTACAAAACAGTTTTTTAAGGGCTCGAACATTTATAAAATCTGATTGATGATGAACAACAAACAAGTACTCCTACCATGCCAAAGGTATGTTTTTTTCAGCATTAGCTTCATCTCAAAAATTTTATGGTATTTGCATAAAAATCTATATATTCGAAAATTACTACTTCTATCAATTGGTAAAATATCACTGTATTTGGACACAATTATGTGTATCTTAACCAATTGCAAATTTATTTCTGATTAACAGATTTCTTGATTTAGTAAGGGCATTATTTTTATCAAAATTTGTATATGTAAAATTTGTATATGTATTATTGTCATAAAACAAATATTTTTTCTTCAATTTCGAACTTTAAATGAGTTTATACTAGCATTCACAATAGTGACAAATGTTTTCCTTCAACAAAATGAAGTTCCAAAAGTTTTCTTTGAGTCCATCAAATGAATGGAAAAAAAAAATCAAAACTTTTTGGATTTAAAGATTTTCTATTTGAAATAGCTGACAATAGCATCATTTAACTATGTGCAACGTTCTGCCATTGGAGCCAACACACTGGCTATGATTTCACTCTGTGTGTGAACAAGAAAACAGAGAATTGAAAATAATAAAAACTAGAATCTATAATAAGTAAATAGAGGGAGAAAATACAAATCTTCCATATGGAAAAATTCCAAACGATTTATAGCCTTAAAGAGATGAAGCACTCCTTAAATGTGGGCTGTGCATAGTGACTTCCTTCCAAAGAATACACTATGGAAAGGATGATAAAGAGTAAATCTACAATGGAGAAACCTGACAAAACTACCTCAGCCAGGTGATCAAGGTTAACATTAACAGTGATAAGTCATGTTGATAAAATGTGACATGATGTGATGTGATGTGATGTGATAAAAATGGCACTTTATTTCTGTAGTCTTCCTCCCAAAAACACATAGCCATACTCAGATCATGAGCATAATGCCAGACAAATCTTAGTTCAGAGATATTCCACAAATACCTGACTAGTACTCCTCAAAACACCTTATCAAAAACAAGGAAATTCTGAGAAACTGTCACAGCCAAGAGGAACCTAAGGAGATATGACTCCTAAATGTAATTTGCCATCCTGGATGGGATCCTATAACACAAAAAAGGCATTGGGTAGAAAATTAAGGAAATCTGAATAAAGTATGAACTTTAGTTAGTAATAATGTATCAATCTTGGTCCATTAATAGTGATAAATGTACCATACTAATGTAAGATGTTAATTACAGAGGAAACAAGGTGTGGAGTATGTGGGAACTCTGTACAATTTTTCTGCAAATCTAAAAGTATTATAAAATCAAAAATTTATTTGAAAAGAGTGAGAAAGAAACATAAGTGACACGTCAACCAAATGCAATGTGTAGAATATGTTTGAATCCTGTTTCAAAAAAATTAT
>NW_011888796.1:12542731-12634845 GCF_000151845.1 Pteropus vampyrus | reverse complement strand
ACTGCGGGATGCTTTGTTTTACAAAACAGTTTTTTAAGGGCTCGAACATTTATAAAATCTGATTGATGATGAACAACAAACAAGTACTCCTACCATGCCAAAGGTATGTTTTTTTCAGCATTAGCTTCATCTCAAAAATTTTATGGTATTTGCATAAAAATCTATATATTCGAAAATTACTACTTCTATCAATTGGTAAAATATCACTGTATTTGGACACAATTATGTGTATCTTAACCAATTGCAAATTTATTTCTGATTAACAGATTTCTTGATTTAGTAAGGGCATTATTTTTATCAAAATTTGTATATGTAAAATTTGTATATGTATTATTGTCATAAAACAAATATTTTTTCTTCAATTTCGAACTTTAAATGAGTTTATACTAGCATTCACAATAGTGACAAATGTTTTCCTTCAACAAAATGAAGTTCCAAAAGTTTTCTTTGAGTCCATCAAATGAATGGAAAAAAAAAATCAAAACTTTTTGGATTTAAAGATTTTCTATTTGAAATAGCTGACAATAGCATCATTTAACTATGTGCAACGTTCTGCCATTGGAGCCAACACACTGGCTATGATTTCACTCTGTGTGTGAACAAGAAAACAGAGAATTGAAAATAATAAAAACTAGAATCTATAATAAGTAAATAGAGGGAGAAAATACAAATCTTCCATATGGAAAAATTCCAAACGATTTATAGCCTTAAAGAGATGAAGCACTCCTTAAATGTGGGCTGTGCATAGTGACTTCCTTCCAAAGAATACACTATGGAAAGGATGATAAAGAGTAAATCTACAATGGAGAAACCTGACAAAACTACCTCAGCCAGGTGATCAAGGTTAACATTAACAGTGATAAGTCATGTTGATAAAATGTGACATGATGTGATGTGATGTGATGTGATAAAAATGGCACTTTATTTCTGTAGTCTTCCTCCCAAAAACACATAGCCATACTCAGATCATGAGCATAATGCCAGACAAATCTTAGTTCAGAGATATTCCACAAATACCTGACTAGTACTCCTCAAAACACCTTATCAAAAACAAGGAAATTCTGAGAAACTGTCACAGCCAAGAGGAACCTAAGGAGATATGACTCCTAAATGTAATTTGCCATCCTGGATGGGATCCTATAACACAAAAAAGGCATTGGGTAGAAAATTAAGGAAATCTGAATAAAGTATGAACTTTAGTTAGTAATAATGTATCAATCTTGGTCCATTAATAGTGATAAATGTACCATACTAATGTAAGATGTTAATTACAGAGGAAACAAGGTGTGGAGTATGTGGGAACTCTGTACAATTTTTCTGCAAATCTAAAAGTATTATAAAATCAAAAATTTATTTGAAAAGAGTGAGAAAGAAACATAAGTGACACGTCAACCAAATGCAATGTGTAGAATATGTTTGAATCCTGTTTCAAAAAAATTATTAAGGCACCTATGAAACAACTAGAGAAATCTGAAGCCTGACTGTGGTTATATTTTTTTAAAGTATATTTCTGTTGTAGAGAGATATGTATAGTATTTGTAAACAATATAATTTTTCTGAGATTGGCTTTAAAGTAACTAGGAGAATGAAGTGGGAGGTACAGATAAAACAAGACTGATGACATATTGATAATTGCTGAAGCTGCGTGATGAGTACAGGTTTTTATTTCTCTACCTTTATTTCTCTTCCATGCTTTCCATAATAAAAGTCTGAACAAATGAACTGGAGCCATTGAGTACAAATAGCTCTCAAGGGGTTTCACTCTAAAAGGGAGCAGAGAAATGGAGCAGTAGCTAGCAGGTGAAAAGACTTATTCAAGATTTTTGTTAAGTTGCTAGACACATTAATAAATATATGTACATACCTTGTAACTTGCAGATTTAATTCCATCAGGAACTTCATCCTGAAGAAGAAAAAAAAAATGCTCTTATATGACATTTATTCTATCTTCTAAAAAATATTTTAAATTTCTATGATTTACGAGAAAAATTCATAAAACAAATTACTGAAGTTAACATATTATTTAAACTAGGTATAGGCAGTTTTAATATTATTTCTTACAAGTAAACAAAAAAGTTCAACAACACATTCTGATCGTATATTACATTACAGCATCAAAATGTAAAAATGCCACTTAGCCACTTATTTCTTTGGATGCTCAAATTGTCCACATTTGGCCGGTATGGGGCCCACTAAGTGCTTACTTGATATTTGCACCTGTGTCCTTTTGATAGTACCCTAGGAATCTTTGGCACCATTTTTTGTTTTCTGTTATGACAAGATATTCTAAGCTCACCTTATATATTTCTTGTTCCAGTCTTAGAATCAATCATTTTTTAAGGAGCCTTACTTCTTTTCAGAGGAAAATGGTACTGGTTTTCAGTTGTGCACTGGCCACTTACTAACTACAGGACCTATCTGCCTATCATCAAAGTGATGCTATGAGTAGAGATAATGATATATCTGGGATAACTCAGTAAATTGCAGGGCCTAATGCTAAGTATATTCCCGAATTAGATTACACCTGCCCAAAGGGAACCACCCACACAGAGACAATCACTTCATTGTGTACCCTTTCAGACTCTGAACTAGGTCAATGTATGTTCTTTTTCTATGGCCAGATTTTCAATGATTTCCATTTTTTTTTAACATAATAAACTATACCAAATTTATAGACTAATTTCAACAGAACTGACAACTTTACAAAATTTAGTACTGCTTTACAGCCATCTTTGAACATTTGCTTAATTATTTTAGTAATTTACTGAAATTCCTATAAGAATTGCTAGGTCCAAGAATATGTACCATTTTAATTTTTTTTGATACATTTCCCAAATTGATCTCTGGAAAGACTTAACCACCAGAGTGCTCAATTCTCATTCCCAGATTAATACTGGCTATTTTATTCTTTTTCACATTGGACAATTAATATTGGAGGTGAAAGAATGTTGTTTTAGTTCATTGTAAAGGGAATAAATAACTGGCTTTTCAGTTTATAGAGAGATTCCAGCCTCTATGGGTAGACCATCTGCCACATTCAAATATTCTCTGGAATCAGGGGTGCAAATCAAAGGATATGGATTTTAAAGCACCAAGTATGAGGAAGAGAATTTTAATTTTTATTATTTTTCTATCTTCTGCTGGGTCCCAGGGTATAACATGAACCAACTCTAAAAATGAACTGAAAAGAAATCAAACTGTTGACAAATGAAATTGGTGTTGGTTCCTTGTTTAGCTCAGAAAAGGTATTAACAAAACAGCAGCACACCACCTGATATAATGAGTTAACTGTATTTAACCTTGTACATACATTAGATTATGAAAGAATTATTAATTGCTTTAGGTGTGATAACTGCACTGTGTTCATGATATAATGTCCTTCTTGTAAAATGCATACTGAAGTATATAACAATGAGATATCAAAATATCAGTAATGTACAATACAAATGCTAGCTATGAAAGCTGATTATCTAGGCTGAAGCAAGTATTTCAAGGTATTTGAAGTGATCTCTAGTCACTCTTTGGTTCTGACAGACTGCCCTACTTAGGAAATATCAGAACTGAGGCCAGGCTCATCCTAAGAGAAATGTAGTTGTTTCTCATGTTTCCCTCCTCTGCTTTCCCTTCCCCTCTGCTCCCATAGTGTGTACCTGTTCAGTATATCTATTATTGGGCTATCGCATCTGTATTGAAATAATCCCTTAGTATTTCTCTCCCTTAGTAAACCATAGCTCAATATAAAAGCTCATCTTATATGTCCAAGTCATGGCACCTAGTAGACCCTCAAAAAATATTCACTATTGAACCAAATTACATTCATTTGCTAACTGATATTCTTTTACCAGTTTCTTCTTCATTTCTTCCTCTTTCCCCCAACCCCCTACAACATTGCCAATTATGTTTCCAAAATCTTGGGTCTAATCATGACACAACTCCTTCCTTTCTATAATATACTTAAGTGGATAAACATCATCTAATTATCTTTTAAAGAAAAAAACCTCATTTTATTATACTATAAGCACAACTTTGTTCAGGTAAGATATAAGAAGAAAAACAAATAACAACCAAAAAGAACTACAGATGCTCCTCACTTAAAATAGGGTTATATCTTAATAAACCCATCATAAATTAAAATATACTGAGTCAAAATGCATTTAATGCATCTAACCTAATAACGTAAAATCATAGCTTAGCCTAGCCTACTTTAAATATGCTCAGAACACTTACATGAGCCTATGGTTGGGCAAAATCATTTTGCTGCCACTGCCCAGGACCACAAGAGAGTATAGTACGGCATATGCTAGCCCAGGAAAAGATCAAAATTCAAAATTCAAAGTACAGTTTCTACTGAATGCGTATTGCTTTCACACCATTGTAAAGCCAAAAAAAACATAAATTGAACCACTGATTAAGTCGGAGACTGTTTGTATTAATCTCACTAATGAGTAAAAGAATTATATTAACCACAAAATTTAAATTCTATTATGAAGGTAGTATAATTCAAAATTGGTTTTATATTTGTAAATTTGGATTTTTAATATGTAAATATTAAACATTATGTTTGGCCTAATATTATTTTAGTTTTATTGGCCCATTTAAAAAAGTTTCAATTACTTGAAAAAAGACGTAACAGTTCTTAAATGGTTCTTACAAATTGACAAGGCTTGACAGCACAGTCTCTTCGTCCACATTGGCTGATATCATTCCAGAAAGGACATGGCCTCTTCAGGTTTACCTGTAAAATAATAATAGAAAAAGTTTAAAGATAATCTCTAAAAATAGAAAGTTTATAATTGAGAGATATTGAATTATAATGCTATAACCTGGTCATGTTATTGGCTGCAATTATTCTACTTCCTATCTATTAGAAACTCTATAAAACTCTATTAATTTCACTTTTACTTGTCAGGTTCTAATGATAACATAAATGTGCAGCTGGTGTAAGTAAATTGGTAGCGTTGGTTAGAAAGACACAGACTGCTACTAAACAAACCCTAAACCAATGACAACTAGGAGCCAAAGTAGCTGAGGTCATCACTGCTCGACTTCTATTCTTTTTAAGCAAGTAACAGTTAACAAAATAGAATAGTTAGACAATTTTGAACTCAGACTATAACTCTATAATCCAATGATCAGGTTTTCTAAACTCTTTCAATAGATATTTCGAAATGAAATATGACAAGTGACTTGTTGAAATAATACAGGTCAGAATAAAGTTGAGTTTATCAAAAATATTTAATTATTTTAATTAATTGAAATAAATTTGATGTTTTATAAAATTATAAACAACTCATAATTTTGATAACAATACATATAATAGTTTCTATTCCAACTAGTTTCTAACTTTTGAGTGCAAAACTCAGTTATTGAAATTAAAAGTATCCAATGGGTAGTTTCAGAACCACATGGTTCGTTCTTGTGAAATGAATTTTTCTAACATAGCTTCAATCAATTTTAAGTAATAATTACAATTCTGAGGCTTAGTAATGTCTAAGAAAAATGTAATTATCCATTTAAACTTTACATTTTCTTCTACAAAGAATTGAAAATAAAAATACCTTGTAATATCTAAAGTAGTCACTCTCAAGAAGTCTTTGTAGTCTTGGGAAAAGCCTGTAGTTATTAAATTTATCAATGGTTTCAACATCACAGGTACAATCATCCAAGTAACCACTAACCTGTTACAAAGAAAACAAAATATTAAATCAAAATGTCTTAGATTTAACAGGGTTCTCTTCCTCCCATGGTTATGATGAAAGCCCACTACTCAATCAACCCTATCCTCTCTCCTCCCCGAAATTTTCTGAGATGAGGTAGGACAATAATCTAGTAATGCTATTGCTCTTACTATAGACCTAGAGGAATGCAGTAGATACTTTTGCAGGGTATACTGAGCTTATAATGATCCATGCACACCAAAGATTTGGTCCCCTGCAGCCACTTTGTAACCCTGCCCACCAGGCCTGACCAGGGGTGAGCATCTGACTCAAACCAGGCCATGGTCTCCACTCCAGGAATCTGGAATTGAGACTAAGAGGCAGAGATGTCTCTTCCTATGGCTAGACCAGTAAACGAGGAAACTCAGACTATATTCCACCATGTGAACTGAGGAGCACATGAACCAGTTAGCAGAGAAAGGAAAGATTTTAAAAGATGCACAAAGAAATAGAGATTGGAGACAGAGAACACATGCTACTAGACTCTCTAGTGTTTTCCAGCTCCTACTTCTACCCATCTTTCCTGAAGCCCAGTTGCATTCCCACCCATGGCTTTTCTGAGACTATATTCTTATAATTCAGTTATCTCTCTCTCTTTTATTTTAGTTTCCTAAAGGATGTATAGGTCAGAGACAAGGTTGGTGAATATATAAAAGGATTGATACTGAATTTATAAGGCGAACGATAATTCATTATAAAAATCTAAAGTCCCTCAAATATTGGGCCATGACAATTTTTATAGGTTTGAAATGGTGCTTAGAAATTATTTATTGTTAGCAACACTGAGATAGCAAATTGCCACTTCTGATCTTCCAATGCTTAAAACTGATGTCTCAACTGGATTTACTAAATCAAATTATTAAATGGACCTATACAAGGATAGGTCCATTTAATAATTTTATAATTATTAAAATCATATTATAATTAGTGTTACCAAATTGTAAACTAAAATTCTTAGATGTTTATTTGGGGATAGGCAAATACCTAACAGAATTAATAAACCATTGCTTTGCTTTAAGTAAGTAATAAATAGATCATGATCTTTAAAAAGTAAATAAAATTTAAAAAAATATACAGCATGCTGCAGAAAAAGGATCCTTATCATACTTTGGTCTGAATATTTGCATTATAAACTACTTTTAATTTTATTTTAGGGAGACTTGCTGCCAACAAAATTTTTTTTTTTTAATCTAGTGGTAAGGAAGCAAATAAATACTACTTTACTGAAATATTGAATTTAGATGTTTTCCTTTTGGAATATGTAAAATCCAACGCTACTTAATTTCAAAACATCGCAAAACAGTAATGGAAATTTTTCACCTAAGAGACAAGAATACTTTGGATAATAACAGCAATATTCAAGAACTAAGTTGCTGTTGTTGTTGTTTTTACCAATTTGCCTTGTCTTATTTGTTTTTGGACTAATTCAGTTTCTAGAAATCTGATCTACATATTTGTCACTTTAATAACTATGTTCATTTCATATGCAAATATATCCTTGCTTCCTGTTAAAAGATCTCTGAGTATACAATAACCTTAGAGTCCTAATTTTGGACTCTAACAAAACAAAAGTGCTTCTAACCCAGATGATTTGATTTTTTACACCTGTTTCTTTTAAATCTTAATAGCAGAACTTCTAAGGATATAAAATAGCTACTGTTTCTCCCCTTGGATACAAATTATTATGCAAAGAATAATAGGCTCAAAGACTGCAAAGGCCAAAGGAACACATGCCAGATAGAGACATTAAGTCACAAAAGAAACACAAAAAACTTGAGAGAAAGTATTTGAAGCAACCCATTTTTCCACATGAGTAATTCACTTTTAAGGTAAAAATCTATCTTCAACATTCAGACTCAGACATCACATCTCTTGAGAAGCTGACCCACCAGTACCACTCACCCCTGCTGGGTTAACTGCCTCTCTTATGTGCTCCCATGACAGTCCACATATATGAGGATTACCTCTCACTGTATTGAATTTATCTATTTGACTCCCACCCACTAGAGTTTAAAATCCTTGAGAGAAAAATCATGTTTGTTCACCTTTGTATTCTCGGTACTTAGCACTGTACTTTTTAGAAAGCACACAGTAGATGATAAATAATTATTTGTGGAAATGATGGGTGAATGAATGAATGAGTGCTGCCCACTGTCACTCTCATTCACTAGAGAGCAGTACCATACTATCTACTTATAACTAGGTATCACCATGTCACCTATGGTGATGCTCAGTGCTCTGGATCACACAAACTCAAGTGGCAGGAGTGCACTCACTGAGCAAGGAAAGCAGGTAGCAAAGGTAAACAACCTACCTATTGCACTCAACATTCTGTGGATCCACATCTTAATTATAAAGGAAGCTATAAGAAGCCCCAAAGCAGAAAAGAATGCAAGATGCGTCCAGAGCAGAGGTGGCTTAAAAACTAGAGACCTCAGAGGGAGAAAAGGCAGGACCATGGTAAATTGACAATCTCCTGCCTTTTTTTCTTAGAAATTGAGTAGGAAGTATTCCCAACTACTCAGCAGGTAGCAGGACAGCTAAGGAGGTAGAATGGGGGTTGGCCAGAGTTTCAGTAGATGGAGAGAGCCCGTCAAAGGAGAGACAGGAAGATATTTGGGAATCCAAGCCATCTGACCATTTGTAAAGGCTGCCAATAGGAAGCAGAACCTGGTCCCTGGTAGGAAGTTTGACAGGTATGATGCCAGGTCCAGTTTTAGAAACTTGAGAACCAAGTACGTTACCAGAATAGAGTCTCAGGAAAAGACCAAGGTAGATATCCAGTTAACAGACCCAGAGCAGAATCTTGGGATCAAAGCAAAATCCTATTACCTAAGCTAAGAACAAAAGGTGCGAATTTGTAAAGAAGGTGACTTGATGCTGCACTTAAGAATGTACTAAGGCTGCTTAAATAACTACTACGCCTATCTCCTGAAGTGAAACAGAATTCTGGCCATACCATAGAAATCTGAATTTTAAAAAAATGTATCCCCCTTTTCATACACACAAAGTGACTGATGCATGCTAAAATTTGAAGCTCACTGCTCTAGGCTTCAGGTGATACTCAGCTGTGGGTAGGGGCCCAAACTAATAGGAGGCGATTAAAAGGCCCTTGTTGAGGGATGGTAGATACAAGGACCAACATGGGCCTGACATAGCATCACCCAATTTAATGTCCTAGTTTCTTAAGAGCTGGAAAGGCTTTGAAGGCCTTCTAATGCAACCTCCCAAGCAACACAACCACCTCCTCCAATAAACCCTCAAGGAGGAGGCAGTGCATAACAATGGTTAGCATGCAGGATCCAGAGTCAGGCCTTCTAGGGTTGAATCCCACCCCTACTACATATTAGTTATTGATCTTATTCACATTTTTTAACCTCTCTAGGCCTCAGTTTCCAATCTGAATACAAAATTTAAAAATACCAGTAAGTGTTTATGATTATTACCTTATCACTTATATGCTTTCAGTGAAAGGGATCTTACTATTCCCCAAAGCAAACTACATTTTTTTAATGAATATATACATATAAAAAAAAAAATAGGCCAAGTTTGCAGTTAAAATTTTCCAAAAATCTTGCATCTGTAGCCCCAATGGAACATAGAACTAGATAACCAAAAGTTAGTTGCCGAAGAAGCCTCAATCACTTTCTCCATTGATTGATGAGTTTGGACCAAATACCAAAATACTATACAAAAAGCAAGAGAAAAGAAAATAACACTGGCCTGCTTGTTCACTATTCTCTGGTAAGAGGTATTCTCTAGTTTTCAATGAAAGACAAAACAAAAACACTTTCTAAATAGTTTCCTTGTGTACTAAGAACTTCTAACCCCTTCCACAGATTATCATTTCTATCCCAAACCACTGTAAGAATATATTCCTCATATTCATATGAAACATGAAATACCTTTTCTTTTTTGCATAGAAGTGCTCAAAGTGTGCTTTATTTGGCAAAGAACTTTGGCTGTTTTTAATTTTATTGTGTTTTGTGACCATAAAAAAGAACATGAAAAGTATTCATTCAATAATAAAAGCATGAAAACAAAGATTTCATACTGGGTAGTTGGTACCAGTCTAAGGATATGGAATGAATGCTAAAAGCTATTTCTGCTTTAAGTTTTGGTCTTGATAGAACTTTAAATTGCTATTAAGTGACTCAAAGTAGAACAACCAATGTGAAGCATGTTTTTTGTTCCACATGCTTTGTTCAGAAAATCCTGGAATGTAGCAAGCACTGAGAGTCAATGGACATCTCTCTAGTACAACCTGTTTCAAAAATCCCGCTGACTAAGTTTTAATCCTGGGCTTATATCCACCCACCACCAAACATATTATCAAGTGTCTTTTTCATGGCCTGGCCACTCTTGACTAACAAATAAAAAATTTTTTTAATTGACCTAAACAGGACACCTGACAGGAAAATCTGCTAAGATACACGTATGTGGAGTGTATCTACAATGCACTCCAAATGGAAAATAATCCGTTTTCAAAGTAGCCATTTTGGATTATCTGAACTGCTCTCCTTTTATTAGCCTGATAGAGATTTATTGCACTTAACTAAGTGGACCTGAGTATTATTAGCACTAGCCATATTAAGACTGTAAACTATGTAGTTAAAATGTTTTATCAAATTCGTTTCTAAATAATTTAAATGAAAAAGATGTCCAAATTACCTCCACATCTGGGCTTCAATATTTCTTCTGAGGTTATTTCTTTAAAATGAATCCTGGGATTCCATGAGCTGGAACTAAATTTCTGTTACATTCAATCTCTCTAATCATGCATAATGGGGGCAATAATTGTCAAAAAGAAATAAGAAACTCTGAAAAGTCTTCATTTACTTCAAGCTCACATCTATTACAACAAATACTACAAATATTAGTTTGTTTTAAAGAAAATAGATCCTGATTATGGGTTGTTTACACAAACTTTACATAGACTTGTACACCAAAAGGAAAAAAAAATGTCCAATTTTTTATGTAAAAAAATATTTAATAGAATGATTTCAAAAAAAAAATGGAGGTTGTATATAAGGAAGATTTACAAGTCTGAAGCAATTGATCACATTTTTTCCAGCAACTAACACTAAAGCACTGTTATCAAAAAATACTTAACATACAGTGCAATGGTTTTAGTGGGATTTGATTTGAACAAGTATATATAGTCACTAAGTTTAAAGATTCATTTGGAGTCGTCGACCTAACTGAAAGATCAGTTCCAGAAAAACATGCAAATGGCTTGCTAAACAGAAAAATTAGAAGAATATACTCCTGCTAGCAGTGTTCACGTCTTATATTGTTATTTCCCTAATACCTACTGAGCACCAATTACACACCAGGCTCAGAACTCTGGAGTGTCGAGAATTAGGACTAAATTTTTAATTTTTTAATTCATTTTTTGATCTCTCAAAACTCATTCACAGTAGGCCTCAATAAATGTTTATTGAATTTAATCTGATTATTTGTAGACCTTTGTACATTTTACTTTAATGACTTTCTAAGATTGAATAACTAACTACATCCTGCTGTGGCTCACTTGAAAGCTAATATTCTATTAACTGAACTCCTACTACAAGCCATGCAACAGTGTGGTGAGAGGTGATGATGTAGTAACTCAAAGAAGTGGTAAAAGGGACTGGCAATAGGAAGGGAGGAAAGGTATATGATGAGGTATTAACAAAACAGAATCCATAGCACTTTGCAGCTAATTGGATACAGCAAATAGAACCAGAGAAGATTTTAACTTGTATTTCCAAACATAAGGTGAAAATATAGTTTTTAATTTAGTTTCTAACATAATTTACTAACTTGTTTTTCTAAATGCTGAGGATCCTTGCCTCTCCCCAAATACTCAGATCATTATTTATAAATGTTTGTTGAAGATATCTTTTCCTCCATTCATCTCTCCTTATCTTTTCTTTCTCCATCTCTTTTCTTTCTCTCTTTTGTTCTGTTTTTGTGTGCATGTCTATGTGCTTGTCTCCATTTTTCTCTTCGTGTCTCTTAATCATTGTCCCCTCTCCCCTCTTTTCCCCTTACTCCTATCCCTTCCATTATTGACCATAACAGAACTAAAGTATTTTGTTTCACTTATTGAATTGAAATGATGGTCTCTGTTCTTAAGTTTATTTAAGTAGGCTATTTTAAATTTCTCTTAAAATTGTTTTTTAGTATGTGACCCTCAATTTATTATTTTTTAAAGTTGACCCTGAAAAGAAAAACAGATAGCCACTCTTGTTCTATAAGGAAAAGAAAGGGATCTAACAAATTTTTGTGTTGGGGCAGTATTTAAATCTTGAAAATATTATGAAAGGGGGAAAAAAGTTTAAACATAAATCAGAAGAAAAAGAAAATAAATGTAAAAATTTAATAGCTCTCCAATTCTAGTCAGATATCTGAAAAGGTTATTGAGGGCAAAAAGTGAAAAGCTTGACATGTACTTTTATTCCATTATCTAACCTCTAGAATGCAGTTGAAAATGTCCATATTGGACATCTTTCAATACTAAATACCTTATTTTTTTTAGGGGGGGGAAGACTTTTTCATTTAAAAAAATTTTTCAATTATAGCTGACATCCAACATTATATTAGTTTCAGGTGTACAGCATAGTGGTTAGATATTTAGATAACTTACAAAGTGATCCCCCCAATAAGTCTAATACCCTCCTGACACCATACATACTTATTATAATATTATTGACTATATTCCCTGTGCTATACTTTACATCCCCATTACTATTTTTAACTGCCAATTTGTACTTCTTAATTCCTTCCAAGATATCATTTCCAGTTCTTAACCGCCACATATGGGTATGTGACCAGTCCGGTTCACATCTCCAACCCTCAGACCAGTCTCAACATGGCTTCTTTATATCTTTAGTTATAAGGGTTCTGTTCAGTTAGTTTTCAGGTGGTTCTCAAGGGTGGTGTTCTATAATCTAGTTGTAATTTTGATGTGATCATGAAAGGAAAACACAGCATTTACCTACTCCACTATCTTGACCTGAAGTCCTAAATACCTTATTTTAAAGGCATTTATTAATATTTTACTTATTAAATGTTTAAACTCTTTAAATGTTTAAACTTTGTGTTACACTATATTGTAATCAGAAAAAAAATGACGCTTTTCTGTGTGCCACTTACAATCACTGAAGGTAAAAGAGCTTTTCAATCTTAGTTGTAAAGCATCAACTTCCTTTCAACTTCTCTTACATGTTTCCAAATAACAAAACTGCCGAATTACTCAGCAAAACAACAAAATTCAAGAATATAAAGCAGTGAAAAAGATATCTCTTCCTCTCCTGATATTTAAATTGTTTCTGTCCTCTGTGAAATAGTATCATTGCCCCTACACACGTAAAATGTTATTTCTGATAATAAATGAATAGTAAATCCACTTAAAATCCACCCCCAATTTTGTATAAGTAATTTTTATCAACAGAAGCCAACCAAAAGATGACTTTAAGAGCAATACAAGCATTGTAGATCCAGAAACCTGGATTTTTTTTTTTTAAATTTTTTGCTCATCTGTTGCTAACAGAAGGAAATGATCATAATATGCTTGTAATCAAATTTGTGCACTGAGGAGTAAGGACCATCCTCCCAATTCAAACCAGTTATGTGGTTGTCACAGTTTGAGAATCTCATTACAGTAAGGAAAAAGAAAGGCCACACAAGGTAACCGCCACCCCAAAGACACCAGGCACTGGGCTTAGACACAGAAAAGCCACACGAAGCGATTCTCCTGTCTGACAAGGAGATCTGAGAGCAGACCCCCTCACCCCACCTCACCCCCGTCCCCACAAAAAACTGTCCTGGCCAGAAAGACTGGCGAAGACATCCAGTACAGGCACAGCATACGCAGTTCCAGGTCAAGTTAGAAGTTAGAAAGACCCAGGTTCTGCAGAAATAACAAATATTGAGATATCGAGTGTGTATGCACACTGCGCACACCCTCTCCGGGTGGGGAAGACCAACAAAGATGCATAAATCAATTCGGTAAAAATACACAGAGTGCACCCACACCTCTCTACCCACGCCTGATCTGAAGCGCGGGAGGGCACTTCGAGGTCCAGGCTCCGGTGGGAGACCCGTCCACACCGACCCGGGCGAGCTGCAGAGGACTCAGCCTAGCCAGGAAGCAGAAGCACAAGAGGCTCGTTCCGGGAGGATTAAGATGCAGGGATGTACGCCCAGCCCCTCATCTGCCTGGGCGCACGGGAAAGAGCGCAGGCAGAAGACTGGGAGCACCGAGATGAGCAGCACGGCCTCGCACACCCCTCACCTGGCAGAAGCACCTCTGCGCCGCTGTCTCTGGGGTCTGCTGCTCGCAGTGGCCCAAGCCAAGCAGCCACACTGCGCCCAAGAAGCGGATCAGGAAGCCCCAGCGGCTACCCATAGCCACTCCTGCCGCTTGTCGCCGCGCACCTCGGAGAACCCAGCACTGGGGCGCAGGCCGTGCGTCCACAAATGAAGCCTCGCCGGCCGGCCCCCTCCAGCGCCCCACCTCCCGGCCGCCTCCCCGGCCCGCCCTCAGGCGATCCAGCCTTTCAGCGGCCGCCACCTCCCAGTGGAGCCTGCGGACGTGCGGAGGCGCCCGCGCCGGCTGCCTGGGTCCTCGCGCCGCTTCCTTCCCGCGCGTGAGGTTGACGAACGAACCTGCTTTCCGGTTCCGCCCTACCGACAGCCGCGCGCGCCCCCGCCCCACCAACGCCGCGAGCCTGGAGACAAGGCCCGGCTGGCCCGCCCCGCCCGCCCGCAGCCCCCGCGCGGGGTCGAGGTCCTTCCTACTCCAAGACCCAGAGCCAGAGGGGTCTGTGTCTTCTTGCAGGGTCCCGTCCCACCGCGCGCCCCCCTGATCAGTCCTTCCGTATCCCACCGCACGAATACGTGTCCCCAGTGTCCCTGGTCGTCTTAAAACCGAAAGAGATGTTAGCGATCATCTAGACCAGGGCTGCATATGTAATGTAGATTTTCCAGTAGGCACATCAAAAGAACAATATGGAACAGGTGAAATTAATTTTAATGTTATATTTTATTTAACCCAATATGCAAAATGTTTCAAAATAGAATCCATATTTTACATTTTTATTTTTATCTTCGAAAGCCGTTGTGTATTTTATACGAACTAGCCACATTCATAATCAAATGTGGCTTTGTATGGGACAGCGAAGGTGGAGACTTTCCTCTCACTGTACAAGAGGAAACAGGCCAGAGGGGTGAGATGGTGTGAGCCAGGACTGGGAGCTGGGTCGTGATAGAGACAGGTCCTCTGATTCCCAGCCGTGGGGCTAGTCTATCAGTTTGTTGTTGTTTTCAAGGAGAAGATTGTAAATTGAAACTGGAAAGCTTTCTAACATCTTATACAGTAAAAGTCTAAATATTTCAAATTATCTTTTTTTCTTGATAAACCTTTAAAAAAAAAGACATCATTTAATGAAGTAGCTTAAAATATGGTATAACCAAAATAGGTATCACTTCTTTTTTCTGGCTGAGAAAAATAGGCATAGAAAGTTTATATACATTATTCAATGACGTGATATAGTAGAGGTGAGACTCAAACTTAGGTATTTCTTACTTCAAAGCCCATAGCTTTAGCTCTGTCCATCACTGCCAAGCATACTGAATGTAATGAAAAAAAAAAAAGTCACCAACCATCTGAGATCCTGGAGGGACTGGGAAACTCTGATTTTAATATCTACAACATGCCACATGTAGGTATCAATACATATATTAATAATAGATAATATATTAATATAAACTTCTTCTACCCGGAAAATTCTTTTTCATTATATATGTACATACATCCTACTTATCCTTCTAGGCCAGACCCAGCTTATTCACTTCCTCTTCTATGAGGTCTTCCTGGTTACCTCTTCACCTAGTTCCAGTCTCTAAATGAATTTCAATACAATAAATTTACTCTCTGCCAAGCTGAGCTTGATGATAGACATATAAAGATGTATAAGGCCCAGTTGCTGCACGTGCAGGGACACCCTATGAAATTTAGCATTCAATCTTTTGATATTTTTTACTTCGTGTTTCTACCACTGAATTGTAATCTCTTTAAACTGTTTAAGCAGGGATTGTGCCTGTTGACACCCAAACATCTTAACAAGAAGCATCTCAGCACATGTTTGTAAAATGAAAATATGTTTTATGTGGCCACAGTATTAATATTTAAAGATTAGGCCATCAAAATGAGAGACACAATATGAAAAGGGAAATGGAATAAAGCCTAAAATTGCAGAAGAACAACCTGGATATGAATCAGCTCTGTGTTTCACCCTGACGCAAGAACCTGTGGTTTGGAAGAGTTTAAAAGTGTCAATGTTCCTAGGATGAAAAATCAGAAATAATAGACAACCTCTTTTTTTTTATTATTTTTTTTATTTTATTGTCTCTTTTCAGCTTTACTGGAGTATAATTGACAAATAAAATTGTAAGTTATTTAAAGTGTACATCGTGGTGATTCGATATATGTACACATTGTGAAAGGATTCCCTCCATCAAATTAGTTAACACATCTATCATCTCACATATTTCCCCTTTTCCCTCATTTGGTGAGAACATTTAGATTCAACTCTCTTAGCAAATTTCAGCATATAAGGTTATCGACTATAGTCACACATTATACATTAGATCTTCATACCTTATTCATCTTATAATTGAAAGTTTGTACCCTTTTACCAACCACTCCCTCTTTCCTCCATCCGCTAGGCCCTGGAAACCACTTTCCTACTCTCTGTTTCTATGAGTTCCACTTTAAAAAAAAAAAAAAAAATCATTATTCCACATATAAGTGATACCATGCAGTGTTTATCTTTTTCCGTCTGGCTTATTTCACGTAACATAATGCCCTCAAGGCATATCCATTGTAGCAAATGGCAAGATTTCCTTCTTATGGCTGAATAATAGTCTATTGTATATGTACACCTCAGCTTCTTTATCCATTTATCCATTGCCAGACACTTAGGTTGTTTCCACACTTTTGTGATTGTGAATAATGCTACAATAAATATGAGATTAGAGCTATCTCTTTGGGATAATGCTTTTGTTTTCTTTCGATATATTCCCACAAGTGATATTGCTGGATCTTACTTATTTTCTTGACAATTAAGTTTTTTCCTTTCAGATTTGTAAAAGATTTTAGAATGTATAAAATGCAGTTTATACATATGGTGTAACTCTCACTGACATTTCTCTGAGAATCCTTCAAGTCGGACTTTTGTGTGAGTTTACTTCTTCAACTGTGTCTGCTCTAGCAACCATTTCACCTTTGTTAGAGCCCATGAAATAACTGATTAGTCATTCAGTAACTATTTAAGGAGCACTCACAGGATATATAGTTCAATCTTTTATCTCTTCAAGTCCAGCCTCCCATCTATTATAACTTTGCTAAACAACATTAAATTTTTTAGAGATGAATAAGGTAACAACTTTGTTATTCTACCACTAGTCATTATAACAATAAGATGACTTAGGTTTAATGAATACAGCATTTCTTGATGGAATTCTGATTACTGTGCAAATAACAGCTATTGTTTGTTTTTTTTTTTTAACGACCAAAGCCGGAAACAAGTTGAGCCTAGTTTCTCAAAAGGACATAAAGATTTCCGTGAGAAGCTTTCCAGTTCCTAAACGTTTTCTGGCACTGAATAGACTAGATGGAAATAATAATTTAAAGAAACAAGGTTGGGTCAAGGAAAAGAAATATTATGATACACAAAAGAGGAAGAAAGACTAAGTAAAAACCTGAAAATTTGGTGCTGATATTTGGTTAGATCTACTTATTTAATTAGTAGTTACTGAATACAAATGCACACATGGTACATTGTTAGACTTTTCTCTCAAGAAGCTTGAGATCATCTGAGATGGGGAGACATGCCACCTAAGCTCTATCTTCACTTTCTTTATTTACTTCATATTCCTGAAAGAGCAAGAGACAGATAGGAACTGACTTCACTTTGTAACTTCCTATTCATACCTTGACTCACCATGCAATCTAGTTTCCAGATCCACCCTCCTGAAATTTCTCTTTAACTGACTTCCAAGTTCATTTTTCCAGATGGCTCCACTGAGCTTCAAAACCCAACCGCCTATTGGACGCATCTGTCTGATTTTCTCAGAAATGTTTGATTACACTACCATTTATATCTTGACACCTAGAGCAGGAAACCATCTTCAATTCTTCTCTCTCTTTTACCTCCCACTACCTATTGATAAACCAAGTCCTGCCAGTTCTGCTTTTTATTTATTCCCTCCTTTCCCACTTTATGACCAAGGACTAAGTTTCAGCCCTTGTCGTCACTCACCTGATTTATTGCCACACTACCTTCACTGACCACTCGGCCTCTAAGCTCATACCCCTCAGAAAACAGCCTCCACGCTGGCCCAGTTTCTCAAAAATGTAAATCTGACCATGTCACACCTCTTTTTAAACATCTTCAATGTTCCCAGTTGTCCGAGGAATCAAGTTCAAGATTCTCGGCATGACATTCAAAGTCCCCATGATCTGGCCCCACCTACTTCTTCAGCTTTATCTCCAACACCTCTCTGCCTTGTAGGCAGTGAATTGTTAAGAATTTCCTAAATAGACCTTGTTTCCAGCCTCCAGGTCTTTGCTTACTCTGTTTCCTCTCCTGAAATGTTTTTTTCCCTGTCCCACGCTCATCACCCACACTTCAATGGCTATCTCTCTAATCTCCCCCATCCTGTGTGGTTGAATTAGATTCCTTCTCTTTGGTTCCATAAGGTCATACAATTTGTGCTTACTACATGGAATGAAATATATGTTTATGTATAGTTTTTCCCCGTAGAGAAATTTGCCTTGGTAGTCTCAGGTTCTCCAGCATTTAGCTTTGTGTATGTGCTTTGCAAGATGACTCCTGAGTGAATTAATGAATGTACAAATAAATTAACTAACAAACTTGAAAAGATAATAATGGCATGAGATGTCATGGGGCAATGCGTGATTATGATTCAAACAAATGCTATAAGCCTAATAGCGAAGGGATCATTTTGGGCAGAAGTAATTATGGATGGAAAAGAGGACACAATAGAATTGGAATTAACAAGAGAAGATTCTCAAAAGTATGGATGTGAGAAAACTAATGATGAAGTAGGGGCTCAACTACCAGTCGATTCATTAGAAAAAAAATAAAGTTATCTAAAATTCATTTAGAAAATATTTTGAGATCAGGATTATCTAGTCAAGAAACAAGAGTGGCTACAACCCAGGGACTCTACTTAGAACAATTCCAGGGAGAGGAGAAAGGGAAAAGAGAGAGTTGCAAAATAAAAAACGGTAGATTAAGTCTTTTAACATCCATGCTGAATGTTAAAATTCCTCCTTGCCTCCAGTAGACCACTTTTAAGGCTCAGCTCCAAAACAGCAGACCTTATACACACCTGCTCTCCACTTACCCCCACCACATCTGATCTCTAGCATTCTAAAAGGAGGTGAAAAACTCTTCCAGGAATAAATAATGGTATCAAAAACAACAAAAAAGCTGTTTCCTCCCACTCACACAGTCAGAATTCTAATGTCTTTTTATTTTACTGACTCTAGACCAGAAAACCATGGCTTGCCAGATTGTTAGAGAAAGCTTCCGAAGTGAAATAGAGAGACCAAAACAAATAGGAAAAAAAAAAAAGTACTTTGAGGAAACAAAAAGGGAAAAAAAGAAGACATACAAAAATCGGTAATCAATATTGTCAAAGACATAACAGCAGGATTTTATAAAAAGGAACAGAGTACAAGAAAGAGTTCTTAGAAACTAAATATATGATAGCCAAAATATAAAGTTTCAACAGAAATGTTCAAAGAGACACTGAGGAAATTTCCTGGATAGTGGAATAAAAAGACAGAGGTAGATATAGATGAGAAGAAATGAAAAAAAAAAAAAAAAAGATTAGTTCAAGGAGAACAGAGTTTGGCTAATAAGAGTACCACTAAGGAAGAGTGGAGAACAGAGGAGATGATAATCTTAGAAGTTATTTACGAAAAAAGCCAAAATCTAAATTGATAGGGCACACTGACTGCCCAGTTCTATGAATGGAAAAAGCCCCTAACAGATAAAACTTTCAGAAAGAAAACCAAAAAACCTGGTCCCTACAAAGAACTGAGAATCAGAAAGGCAACTACAGAAACATTGGAAGCTACAGGACAATGGAGCAAGACCTTTAAAATTCTGAGAGAATTCTATAGATAGCTAAACTATTATTTAATTTGAGAGTAAAATTAAGGTACTGTTATATATGAAGAATAATGTACATTTTTACATCTTTCTCAGAAAATTACTGAGAGGATATGATCCAAACAAAGAAGTATACAAAAATGAGGAGACCTGGGTGTCAGAAAAGATAGCACACACACAAGAGAGAAATTTAAAAAGTTCTAGAAGAGAGATATGCAACAGCCCTAGAAAGCCCAGATTAGAGCAAGAAGATGGAGGTCTCCAAAAAGAGGGACTCTGGATAAAACACAGGACTGGAGGGATACCTGATGTGACTGACTTTTTGAAAAACATTATTCGGACAGAGTTTACAATTTATATTGAAGTTGGAAAAAAAAAAGCGATTAAAAATAAACTAAGCACACTTAAAAAATGAGGCAGCTTTTTAAATTCCAGGAAGTTTAAAACAGTTTTACATTAAAGCAAATGTAACTATAATATATTGTTTGACTCACATAGCCCCACAGTTAGACAAATATTGGATAGTGATTTAACCAAAACTTTTATGTATTGTATGTATGAAGGATGATGGTAGGGAAAGTGGGGATCTGGAGAGATATGAGTGCTAAATCTTTAACTTTCTTGTGAAGATGTCAAAAGATAAATCTTAAAATTGATCTATCAAGAAACAGCAGCATAAGCATATTATTGAGAAATATGGAAGTAAATATAGAAGAAACATATTAAAGAATAGGGGAATAGGACTAAGAGGTAGAATAGGGTGGGGCAGTAGATGCCTCTTTTTTTAATCTAAGCCTTGTAGTACTTAAAAAAAAATAACAACTATATTAATGCATTACGTTGATAAAAGAAGTATATTTCCCCAAAGCCTAGGAATTCTAATTTCTATGTCTACTTCAATATCTTACTGCTTAGCCATAGACACATTCAATTAAGTGCATTATGGTAGGGATTTCGGGGTAGATATTTGGGATGACAAATTTCTAAAGACTCAAGTGTTGTGGCTCATGTGTGAACAAAAGTAGTTGCTACTTTCCTATCTGGTACTATTTCCCAGTTTCTCTCTAGAAAAGTATCAGTTCCTATCCTCTTTATTTATCACCGTGCAACAAATTACCTCAAAACTTAATGGTTTAAAACAATGAACTTTTATCATCTCACAGTTTTTGTGGGCCAGCAATTCAGGAGCAACTAAACTAGGTATGATTCAGTCTCTAACGTTGCAATCAAGACTAAGGCTTCAGTCATCTGAAGGCTTGCCTAATGCTAGAGGCTCTGTTTCCAAGATGACTCACTCACATCGCTGCTGGCAGGAGCCTCAGTTCCTTGCTGGCTATCCCTTGCCATGTAGGCCTTTCCAAAGATCTGCTGATGTATCTTCACGGCGTGACAGCTGGCTTCCCCCAGAAGGAGCGAACCAAGGGAGAGCAAGGCGCAAGCCTCAATGCCTTTTATGATCCAGCCTCTAGTTGTGTATTGTCACTTCTACTTTATTCTTTTTGTCCAGAGCAAGTTGTTAGATGGGGATGGTGGGTGGAGGGATTAGGTTCCACTTCTTAAAGTAAGAAATAACAAAGAATTTGTGTACGTGATTTAAAACCACAACATCCATCAATGCTAAATTATAAGTAAGTCAATTAGGAGACTATACTATCCTTAAATAATTTTTTGAAGATTTAAATCTATCTCATTACTGTTTGTTATGACATCACTTTTAATGGCCTCCCAAAAAACAAGATAGCACTACTTTCTTTCTCATATCTCTTCTTTTATACTCTATGATATTGTAAGTTCCTTGAGGACAGATGATATTTCTTAATCTTTGTCTCTCTGCTTACCTATCGCAGTGTCTAATATATTCACATATTCTTTCAATAACTTGTAAACATATTCTGGTAATACAATAATAAGCAAGAAATAATCACAGTCTTTGTTTTTCTGGAGCTTACAGTCTATTGGGAGAAAAGACATTAAACATTTAATCATACTTATGAATGTATAATTACAAATTGAGCTGCATTGTCTGAGGAAGAAGAATACAGTCTTACAGGTGCATATAAAAAAGGAACAGGGCTGTTCTAGTGCTGTCATGGGGAAAATAGATAGGAGATTCATCTGAAGTGGGAATTTTGCCAGATGGGTGAGAGAAAAAGAACACAGGTCAAAGGAGTTTGAAATATTGATGTGTTATGTTGAAATAACACATAAGTATGCGCTCGCAAATATTTATTAAATTGAACAGAAATGAGATGTCTTTTTCTTTGTCTCATCTTCTCTTCTTTACTTCTTGATGTCAGAGGTGATATATTTTAATATGGATGGACAATAGTTGCAGCTGAGTGGGAGAAGGGACTATTCCTGCTCAATCCATTTTCTATTGTTATCTACTGCAATACCCAGTTATATTCAGAAAAACGGAATAGAATATTCACACAATACACATAAGATTTTTTTCCTAATAAATCTGAAGACATTTTATGTGATTTTGGTAATTTAATTCACATAAATTTATACTTTATATGTAGAGGTAGGATATACCTAGTTAAATTCAAACATCCAGGGCCACTGAATAAGATGAGATCAAATGGACTCTATTTGGGGAATTTGGGAATTTGATTGATTCTATTGTAATAACAATAAATTCTCTCCAGGAACAATTTTGGGAATAGGTACAACAATAGGGACCTGTACTGCAAAAACTGAGATCATTACTCCCCTTAAAATAAATAATTTAAAGTAACACCGTTGAATGCTTACTATGTGCCCGCTGTTGTTACTAGTGATAGGCACACTATCTTATTTAATACTCATGACATCCCTATGATATAGGTATAATCATTATGCTCATTTTACAGAGCATTGAGAAATTAATTTGTCCAAAAGCACAGAAATCCAAAAGACAGTCCTGTGAGACTTCAAATTACTGATGGTCTACTTTAGCATCTTCATCTCGTGCCCCGCATCATCAGTCTCATTGGCCTCATTTCTGTTGCTGGAAATGAGCCATGCTCTTTTTCATCTCAGGATCTTTGCACTTGCGGTTTCCTCTGTTTGGAAGGTTCTTTTCCAGTTTGTTGCACAGCTGACTCCTTATCTCACATATCTTTTCTAAATTAGTTCTCCTTGCCTTACTCTCATCATGTTTTATTTTCATTTATTAGTCTGAAATTATTTTTTTTCATCTCCCCACCGGATCATATACTTAGTACCTCATTCACTGAATGAATAAATGAATGAAATAGCCTACTCTTTCTGTACCTGGAGGTCTTGGATAGTGCTGTGTCATACTAATAGACTATCGAAGCTATATATGGAGGTTGCACATTCTGTACTTCACTTCCATCTCAGTTTATTTCAATGTCTTTTGTGGTTCCAGGACAGTAGTAATTTAAGAATACCTAGGCCTCTCCAGGGACGACCAGGGTAACAGCATCCTGCTTTATCCAGCCTGGCCTGAAGGCGACAGTGTGGCGGGAGGCCTTCTTACGCGCACTCCCGCGCCCTGGGTGAAACGAGACGCAGAAATCGGAGAGGTGGAGCCAACCGGAAGGGGCGGGGTCGTCCACGAATCCACGCCTCCAGGGAGGCTCTCCTCCCTCGCCCCGCCCCTTCCCCCGCCCAGGCGGCCATGGCCATTCCCGGCATCCCCTATGAGCGGCGGCTTCTCATCATGGCGGACCCTAGAGATAAGGCGCTTCAGGACTACCGCAAGAAGCTGCTGGAGCACAAGGAGATCGACGGCCGTCTCAAGGAATGTGAGTGCACCTTTCCACTTAATCTCGTGCCAGGGCCCGCTTCTGTCTCTGACAAAGCGGAAGCCTTTGGCCGAGCCCGACAGCCGAGCCCTGGCGATGGGAAGGCCTCGGTCCAGGGACAAGGCGCTTTGTCATCCGGCCCTGAGATTGGGAAGCAGAACCTCTTCGGGCGTGGAAGTGGCCCACTCTGGTCCAGGTGATAGAGAGAACATTCCCAGTTCTGAGATGGAAGTGAAAGAGGACTAGATAAGGCGAGAGGGAAGAAATGGGCCAGGGATGTTTACCAGTTTGGGGTGTAAGGAGAACAGTGCGGAGTCTCGGGACCAGGAGAAGGGAAGAGGTTTGAGTCAAGGAAGCTCATGCAAGATATGAGACTCGGGAAGTTGGTTTGTTAGTGGAGTGGAGTGGAGTGGAATGCTGGACGCAGAACTTGAGGAGTACATTGGTAATAATAAGCCTCCTCGTCTTTTCTCATGTTTCGAGTTGTACTTTTATCAGGCACACAAGTTTCCCTTACCTCCTGTGCTAAAAAGGCACTTACATTTTTTTAGAGTGCACCTTCACTGGCAAGCCTGAGTGGTTTAATTAAATGAAAGAAAACCATAACTATGTAATTTTGCGGAGCACTGCACCTGTTGACCTTATTTACGGTAGAAAGCTAGAGAGTAATAATCCATGTGGGTAGGTGAAGAGGTGAGGAAGAGTCTAGTTTTTATCATTTGAATCTGTAGTCGCAAATCCGGAAGCGTTAGTATCTGTTAAGAATGTAACCTAAAAAGTGCTTAAACAATGAAATATTGCGATTAAGAAAAAATGATGGCGCTTTCTCTGTAACATTGTTTTTAAGTGTGCCATCTACAAACAGCATTATTTCTTTTGTGGTTTGATACGGTGGATATAAAATATATGTAAAGTGAAATAGACTTAAATAAATTTAAGTAAAGTAAGATTTAGTAATTTCAACTCACTAAGATTATGGTTTAATTAAAAATGTTCAAATTTTATTATTTCAGTAAGGGAACAGTTAAAAGAACTTACCAAGCAGTATGAAAAGTCTGAAAATGATCTGAAGGCCTTACAAAGTGTTGGGCAGGTAAATAATGGAGTTTGGGGTGTAAGGGGTGATGGTAATTGCGTTGTTTTTTTAGCTGTTAGCAGAAAGTAATGCTTTTTTTTCTTTCTTTCTTAGATTGTGGGTGAAGTTCTTAAGCAGTTAACTGAAGAAAAATGTAAGTGGATTAGATTGTTAGTAAAGAAAAAAGAGTGGATTCCCCCCTCCCACCACCAACTTTTGAAAGGCTCATTATTCTAATGACCATAGTGAAGGTAGATGCTATACTTACATAGATTTACTTTTCTTTCACCTCTGTATTATTTTCTTGGAGGACAAACATAAAACTCAACCTGCCACCTATGTGGGTATATTTATTTTTTACTTGCTATTTTTCAATATGTTCTTTTATTTTCTTCCTCTAGTTATTGTTAAAGCTACAAATGGACCAAGATATGTTGTGGGTTGTCGTCGACAGGTAACACTTTACATCTGTATAGTGCTTTATAATTGACAAAAGCTCTTTCACATAAGTTATTTAATTCTTGAGGTAAGCAGGTCAGGTAGTATGCCCATAACTCCCAAAGGTGATTTGCTCAGATATTACTAGCAAAGCCTAAAACTCAAACCATGAGCTTTGACTCCTCATATTCTCTACTTTCTACTATATTGAGTTGCCTCAGTCAGCACTACACTCTTAGAAATCAAAGACTTTTAGAACTTGAAAATACCTCAGATCATTTTTTTATTTTAATGTCTTTTTTGAAGGGGACTTAAAAAGATTATACCCTATCAATTACTTATGTTTTATATTTAAACATTTCGAAATATTACTTACAGTCGTTACTATAACTATAACCAAAGTTGATTTTAGTATGAATTCATTTAGATTAGAATAGGCAAATTGAAGTAACTCCACATTTCATTTTTCAATCATCAAAAATGCCAACAAATGGCTTTGAATCATTTAGTAGCTTCTGAAGCCCATTTATGTACCACCCTGTTCATTAGGAAGTGTCCTTGGAGCATAGTTATAAATTCATTGGGAAGAGCTTTCTCCAAGTATTTGTTGTAACAGGTTCAGGTTTTAAAACATTGATAAAGCATGACTGTAGAACAGAATTTAACCCAGGGACTAACTCTGATTTTAGAATTTTGCCAGGCATATAAGTGGGATGACATTTTCTAAATCAAAATATTAGATGCCTAGTCTGACAAAGGATTTTTAAATCCCTTTCAGGGCCCTTAGGATGCCAAACATTGGCATTTCTAAGGTATTTTATGGTTGTATGAGGGCAAGAGAGTATTTGAAACTGGGAAACATTAGAAAAGCCAGAGTATATATTTTCTATAGATGTAAAATGTTGAAATAGCTTCACATTGATCTCTGTTTAGCTCTTTCTCAAAGTACCTCACTGTCAATTTTTTTTAGCTTAAGTATTTTGCCTGTCTCCACTTCATTTTGTCACTCAGTCCTAAACTTAGAGCTCTTTGCAAAATCCTGTGAAAAGTGATCTGTAATTTGTGTAATTCTGAAATTGTATTGGCAAGCAGTTTTTTAAATTATAAAAAAAACTAACTTTAGTTTTGAAAAGTAAATTCTAACCAAATAAGTTACTCTGCCTAAATATGCCAATATTTAGTATGATTCAACCTAATATATAACTTATTTAGCAGTGTCTGATAATGTAGCAAAGGCACGAATGATAATTGCTGGGGTTTTTTTGTTTGTTTTTGTTTTTAGCATTTTAATAAAAATCTCTAAGGAGAAACAGTGTATTTCCCCCTTACCTTCTGTGATCAAGTAACACATTCTTCCTAAAAGCTATAGTTTTTAGAATAAATCTAATGGGCATGACTTTAAAATGCTTCTCTTTTCTAAGAATGTTCACTTAGCTGATGTCTGTATAAATCCTTTGGTACTAATTGGCAAAGTTACTGTACTGTATTATGGTGCCTGAATCAAAATAATGAGCAGAACTATATTAAATAGTGAGCCTTTGAAAGTAAAATACTAAAGTCCCTTCTTTAAAAACAAGATTATTACTACCTCAGACTTTGTGTGTGCGTGATTTTACATTTCATGCTGAAATTGCATAGAAGAGCATTCTTTTAGGGGGAAGATAGAAATAACTTTGAATTATAACTTTTATACCCTTCTGTTGGCATGGTGTTTATAATCTAATATTAGTGTTCTCTGAGGGTAAAAATGGTTACTTAACTTCTAAATATAACCTTCTTGTTAAGAGTGTTGCTCCCTTTATTAAGCATTTATGTAACTCTTTTTGTTTTGCAAAATTAGCTTGACAAAAGTAAGCTGAAACCAGGAACAAGAGTTGCTTTGGATATGACTACACTAACTATCATGAGGTAGGTTTCTTATTCTATTTAGTGTACCTTTGTTTTCACAGAAGATTTTATCCAAAATATATGTTTTTTTGAGATCATTCAATATTTTGCCACTTTTTCCCTTTTACTAATTCCTAATTAATTTAAACATGTTTTTATAAAATTACCTACAGGTGCTTACATAAGCGAGTCATTTATACTCTATCTATAGGCCAAAAGAAAATACATCTCTTAATTAAAAGAAAAATACACACCTTATTACAGATATTTGCCAAGAGAGGTGGATCCACTGGTTTACAACATGTCTCATGAAGACCCCGGGAACGTTTCTTACTCTGAGATTGGAGGGCTTTCAGAACAGATTCGGGAATTAAGAGAGGTTGGTAGTTTATTCTTTGTTTTCTGAACTTTAAATAATGAGTATTGGTTTTAAGGTTCCTGCAGGAAGAGAGAAGATGAAAAATCACTTTGTCCAAATAGTGGTTACTGAATATTACACATTTAATATTCTTATCGAGATAAGAATAGCCCTGAATTTCTAGCTATGAAAATTATAGCTGTTTATTAATTTGGAGATAACTTGGTATTGAAAAATCCTGCTCTTTTTGACAGAGAAGAAGAAAAAAACTAAGAATAATTGATATAATTCAATGCCCGTGCCATTTGTGATTTTGATCATTGTAGGTTACTTGGATCAGAGTGCATTTGGATTATGTGTGTAACAAAGTTTTTCCCATATCCTTATTTGCTTCCCACCATTATAGTAGTGTAAGTTACCTGTGCCTTAAATATTTTATTTAGATAGAGCTGTTTGCTGCCATTTAAGAAAAATACTGGCTTTAGGGGGTTTAAACCTTTTAAATTCTTAGGTGAAGGAACTAAACAGAATTGCCTTGCTTCATAGCACAGATGACTTCTTAACCATTCTCTTTAAAGCAAATTTATTGTCCTATTAATTTCATCCTAATTTAGGATGGAAATATTTAGGAATGAAGGAGGATAGTCAGAAAGGTTTACATCACCTGATTCAAGTGCTAAGCCACTAGCTTTCAGACTTTAGTACATTAAATTTTCTATTACTCTTATTATTAAAGATACAGATTCTTAAGCCCTCTGCATGCTTTGGATGCAGCAGATTGTGGGTGAGACAAAAAAGCATTAAAGCAAGCATTCCAGGTAATTATGAAACCAAATTGTTAGTTGATAAAGCACTAGCCTGAGCATAAATTAAAACCTAGTCTTCTCACCTTGTAGTTAGTGAAAGGTCAACAAAGGAAGAACAGTGCTTAATGGAACTGTGAAATCTTATCTTTTATAGTGATTTGCTGTGTTAGCCATAGAAGCAAAAGGAATCCCCCCCTACACACAACACACATGCATGTGCGGTACCCTTTTCCATATGCATACACTTCAGAATATTGATTTCTCACACTTTGGCTTATCTTAAATCACACCTTACAGACACAACTATTCAATGGAAGTTTAACTCTCAATTTACTGGTATTCTGAAGAGTTTAAGTTGGGCTGTCAAACCCTCAATTTTTCTATTCTCTAGTTTTCTTTCCTTGAATCAGTTTTAGTAGGACATTGAGAGCAGAATATTTAGTTCTTTTAAGGTTGCTATGATAAACTGCCAACATGTAAAAATTTTATATACCTTTTCTCCTAGTGGCAGTTATAACTTACCAAAATTTATTTTATAATTATTTTGTGTTATATGCCCAAATGCAAAATAATATAGATCTTTTATTTATTTTGCGTGACTGATTTTTTATAGTATAATTTTTACATTGAAGCATAATTTATATTCAGTGAAATACAGATTTAAAATGTACAATTGAAGTGTGTTTTGACCAGTTATATGCCTGTGTAACCATCACTCTAGTCAAGTGTGTGGTTTGTTTAAAATAACCACACACTTTTTAATGAATTAATCTAAAAACATTTAAAAATTTTCAAAGATGAGATACCTTAAATCTACCTGAAGAAAATCCTCTAATATAAATGGTTTTACATAGCATGGAATTCTAGATCTATTATAAATTATGATGTGTCTACGTAACTACGTTGATATTTTACTTAAAATATTTGAAAGTACATCAAAATCTTTACCAGCTGTTTAAGAAACATGCAACTTCTTTTCTAGGTGATAGAATTACCTCTTACAAACCCAGAATTATTCCAGCGTGTAGGTATAATACCTCCAAAAGGCTGTTTGCTATATGGACCACCAGGTTAGTATTGAATTATGTCTGCTCACTAATAAATGAATTAATTAAGGAGTAAAAAAAATAAGATGGAAATTTAATATGGGCAGTTCCAACCTCTACTCTGTTCAGAGGAAGGAAGGGATAGAGGTGTGTCTACTAGTCTAAGCATGCTTAGTCCTCTTGTGCCTCATAAGGTACAAGTTAACTCTTGAATATAACTTTTGATTCCCCCCAAATTTAACTACCCTTGATATCCTCAGGGATTGGTTCCAGGGCTCCCACAGATACCAAAGTCTACAGATGCTTGAGTCATAAAATGGCATAGATCAGTGTTTACAGTCAGCCCTCTGCATGGGCAGACTCCTAACTGTGAATCGAAACAGTATTTATTGAAAAAATCTGCGTATTAGTGGACCCGTGCAGTTCAAACGCATGCTGTTCATGGGTCGTCTATGTATCTTAACATACCATGTGATTCTAGTGTAATGGTCCTATGTGGTTCACACACCTGAGACACTTTGAGGAAGCCTGCAAGATCAAAACTCACTACACACAAACAGCACATACACATTCAGTATCCTTTTCCATGTGCATACACTTCAGAGTATTGGTGTCTCACACTTTCATAATACTAAGATGTAAGTTGCCTTTTTCACTGTGTTGGTGTCTGTGCTAATGGTGTAAAAAAGCAACGTAGGTAAAACTGTTCATGCCATAGCATGAATCAGTTAAGTCAGTGGCAATAAATGATACTAGTAGTCTCTGTGTTCTTGACCACTCACACTTGCAGTTTAAAAAAAAATGCCAGTTTCACTTTAAAATGTCCTTGGTAAAGCAGTAGAAATTATTAATTTTATTAAGTCTTGATCCTTGAATAACATCTTTATTCTGTGTGATGAGGTAGAAAATACGTATAAAGCACTTCTGCATATTGAATAGGATAGTTTATTTCTTGTGTAATTATTTGAGTTTTTAACTGAATTAACTGCTTTTCACAGAATACCGTTTTTACTTTAAAGGATACTTTGCAGACAGTCTGTGGTTATCAGACTGGTTATTGGTTATTCAGACTGATTATTGGTTATCTGGGACACATTTTTCAAAAATGAAGGACATTAGCCTGTAATGTCAAAGAAAACAACTGACACCATCTGTAGCCAGTGATAAAATTTGAGCTTTCAGGTGAAAATGATAGTTTTTGAAAACTTATATTTGATACTATGAGCTTACAGCTTTCTAATATGTTAATTCTTAAAAGGATGAGATTGGTGATGATATTAATAAATGTAGTTTTTTAATATTCTATAATGAGAAATGCCTATTTTGAAAATTTCCATAACTCACTAACCAGTAGTTTCCAAATAACCAATACTTGATATACAATATCTTGCATAGGTGTAAGATCCATTTAGTGTGCAGGCTAGATTAACGGATTTCAATGTAACAAGTTTCCATTGTAGACTAAATAGGGTTTGATTTATTTCTAAGGTTATTTTATTCAGTGCGCTTTAAATAAAATTATTTAAAGGGATATTTTGAATAAAATTTAAAATTTTAATATTGAAAGGTGTGCTTTGGAATTTTTGATGGAAATTTTGTTTAGGATTTAGCTTCCATTTTGCAGAATTTACTATCCTAAGGATTACATTCTTAAAAGGCTTTTGAAAGTTTGTTTTGTCCATCTAATTAGGACTTCGTTCCTAGGTACAGGAAAAACACTCCTGGCACGAGCTGTTGCTAGCCAGCTGGACTGCAATTTCTTAAAGGTAAGGGATGATTCTTTTTGTAGCTGTTGAAATTAAATTTTATTTGAACTATCTTATGTTTACCTTAATGTTTTTCCTTTTATCAGGTTGTATCTAGTTCTATTGTAGACAAGTACATTGGCGAAAGTGCCCGTTTGATCAGAGAAATGTTTAATTATGCCAGAGACCATCAGCCATGCATCATTTTCATGGATGAAATAGATGCTATTGGTAAGAATAACGCCTTTTAAAATTTATTTTAAATTTTTCTTGAAAGTGTTAGGAAATTTTTAGAAATCCTAAAGAATGTATTGTATTCTGCTTTCTTAAATAATAGTTATAGAAGAAAAAATAATGCATATGGGTTTCCGTATCATTATTTCAGGTGGTCGTCGGTTTTCTGAGGGTACTTCCGCTGATAGAGAGATTCAGAGAACTTTAATGGAGGTAAGATTTGGTAAAGGAGGTTTATAAAGAAATCAATGTTTATTGAATAAAGAAGTGAACACTGGATATTTGAAAGTCAAATATATACAGTGTTTAAAATGAAGAATGCACTTAAGTATGAAATTTGAAAATATTGACAGGAATGAGCACATTTCTCCACCACAATCTCTAGTAAGGAAACGACTGCTAGAAAATAATAGGCGTATCTACAAAATTCCCATTTGATTTATAGCTGTATTGGTCTGTCTTTTGAGCAGACTAGCCATTCAGATACTTAAATTGTACATTGCATTATTTATATTATGAATGTGATCTTATGCTAGTTTTATTAAGACATTTTATGAGTAATGGACAGATTAAAACTGGTGGCAATAAATAAGTTATAATTATTTATTAATGTTTTACAACTATAATTTCCTTTTCTCAATTATATGTATGAGTCTGCTCTAAAAATCAATGACGCTTTCCTCTTTATTGCTGAGAATGAGAGGAAACTAAAATAGTTTTGATAATGGAAGAAAATGAATAATGGGATATTAGAATGTACATGAAGCTTTTCCTCACTCCAGATTCTGTGAAAGTGGTGGCAAGATCCCAAATACATTCTCCCACTTCTTCAAATAGCAGCTAGGTAGTATAGATAGTGCTGTATAAAATTCTGAGAATGGGTATCTGAAATTTTCTTTTTATAAATTATACTGATTTGCTCAGAAGATATACAGTTTTAGAATTAGTTGTAGAGTCTCTTACACTTTAAATCGAGGTATTTTAAAACATCACAGATACTAGTTTTATTTATGTAACTGATATGTTGTCAACTAACATATTTTGGGACAGACAAGTCAGGCTAGCTGTATTTTAAAGAGTTTGTTGAACTATAATTAGGTTTTTCAACCTTTATTCAAGAAAACTTTAGGAATCAAAGGAAGTATGTTTAATATCTCAGTATTTCTGTTAAATTATTTGAAAAAATATTTAATGGACTTACTGTCAAATTTGTAGAAAAATCATTGTATCTGGTTATCCTAATGTAAATTTTATGTCAGGCATACCATAAACAGTTTAAACATTAGATTTTATTATTTTTATTTTTAAAAGTAATTGTATGAAAAAAACTCGGATGTTGGAAATTAAATCCACATAATTTAGTTTCATAATTCTTGACCAGATGGAAACCTTCAGACTTGTTTAAACTACCTGAAAGCTATAAAAAGGTACATAATTAAATAATCTTGCAACTTTGAGAATGGCAAGTATATCCCTTTATAATAAGAGCGAGAAAAAAAATAGGATTCCATAAAACGATCATTTTTAATGTTACATAGCTATCTGTAGTCAGTACATTTCATGGTATTAGGCATATTAAGAATGTGCTATGTATCTTTTAATAATTGGGTTGTTTTGTAAAATCTGTAATTTTTATTACAAATATATTCTTAGTTACTGAATCAAATGGATGGATTTGATACTCTACATAGAGTTAAAATGATCATGGCTACAAACCGACCAGATACACTGGATCCTGCATTGCTTCGTCCAGGAAGATTAGATAGAAAAATACGTGAGTTAAAGTTCTTTACCTTCCGTCCATTTCTCTCTATGTTCGTTTTCCTTTTCATACCTCCTCCTCATCCCTACTTTATTTAAAAAACAACAAAAAAAATGACTGCAAAAGAATTTCTTGTAATTTCTTATTTTCAGATATTGATTTACCAAATGAACAAGCAAGATTAGATATATTGAAAATCCATGCAGGTCCCATTACAAAGCATGGTGAAATAGGTAAGGAAATAACCTATTTTTATATATTTACATTTGGTAAATTAAGCAAAATGCTATTGGATATCATTGATAGTCTGTTGACTCTGGTTTTAAAATTTAGCAAACACGATGGTCTTAATTTAAGCTAATATTTATTGAACATCTGCTGTATGCTAGAAATTGTTCTAAGTACAGGGTTGTAGAACTTAAATTCATGTCAGAAAATACAAAGTGAATAAAAGATATATTGGATGATGATAAGTGCTATAGAGAAAAATAAATCTAGGAAAAGGGGACTAGGTAATGCCAAGAGCAGGCGCGAATGAATATATAAATTCGTTCTTGGTTTATATATATATATTTCTTCCTGCTTCATTCCTTTTCCTGCTTTATTTTTCTCCATAACACTTATCACCATCTAATATATATATTTAAATGGAAGTAAGGAGAGTGAAGTACAGGGAAGGACCCTGCACTTGAAGTGCAAGAAGGTGATTTTTAAGCAATGAGCTGAAAAGGCGAAAACTAGAAATGAATATATGTGGGAAATTTATACAGCGGGAGTAGCAAGTAAGACTTTGAAGTAGATGCATGCCTGGAACATTCTTGAAGCAGCAAAGAGGCCAAGGTGTCTCTGGCAGAGTAAATGGGACAGCAGTAGCAAGTGAAATAATAGAAGTAATTGGGACCAGAATGTATAGCCTTATTGGGCCATCGTGTAGGAACTTTGGCTTTTATTTTTAATATGGATGCTACTGGAGGATTGTGAACAAAGGAATGATATGATCCTAATTTTTTGTTTTTTTTAATTTTTTATTAAATTAGAAATACATAAAAGTAAGTATAAGATTATAATGAACTTCAGACCCCAGCTACTCATCCCCCAGCCTCAATAATTATTAACTCTTGGCCAGTCATGTTTCATCTGTAATATCTCCCACTCCTTATCTTTCCTCTGTTTAAAATACCGTCTGAAGTTCAAACATGATAACTTTCACTGTGTGAAACAGAATAAGATGCTTTCAGATATTGAGGATATTTCTTGGTTTTAAAGTTTCAGAAGTATGTTTATTTCTGCTTGGTTCTGGTTTACTTAACAGAAGTATAGTTTTTGGTTAATATTGTGGAATGTTAATGGAGCTGATCAAATTCAAAGCAAGCTCTTCAGTTTAAATTTTCCATATGAGCATAAATCGAAAAAAGTCTTTTTTTTAAACGAATTTACACTATTTTTTTCCTAAACAGATTATGAAGCAATTGTGAAGCTTTCAGATGGCTTTAATGGAGCAGACCTGAGAAATGTTTGTACTGAAGCAGGTATGTTTTTTTTTAAATACAGGTTTTGCTATTGGTTTTTATTTAATTTGCTGAAAATGTGCTGAGTTTGTCTCAAAGCACAGGCAGGGCTTTGCAAGGATTTGGGTGCTCATTTTGGGGGGAATGATTCCAGGAAGCAGGAGAGAGCAGGGTAAGTGAGATGGAAAAAGGGAAAGCTGTTAAATGGTGCACCGTTGTTGATGTAGCTGCTCTCAGCAAGGAGGGTTTGATTCTGAGGAGACCCTTAGAGAACCCATATAGAGTGCTTTCTAGGATTACCACATTTGTTTACCAGCTCTCATCCGCTGTTGGATGAGATTTGCACTTGGGTATGTTGACTCTTCTGCACTTCTGGATACCTTAGGCGGAATGTGGAAAGACATGCATGTGATAGGATATGGCCCCCTGAAGTAAGTCTGAGACTGATGCAGGCCTGGGCAAATTCCCCTGATTGGGGGAGTCAAGTCCTACACAGAAGAGAGAGAGAGAGGGAGGGAGAGAGGAAGGGAGGGAGGGGAAAGAGGGGAAGGGAAGGGGAGAGACTAGGGAGAGAGGGAGTTTGTGGCTGAGTGTAAGAAAGAATTCAAACACATGCCAGAGTTAGAGTCAAAAGGAAAGTTTATTAGAGAAGGGATAATGTTCCGTAGAAGAAAAAACAATAGAAAGCAAAGACAAAAAGGCAAGAAAAAAAAAAGCCTCAGGTATTGAGGAATCCAGTTTATATATCATTCTTAGTTTCTATGAATTACTGTTTATAGACTTTGTTTACATTTTCCTTTGATAGGGGCATACAGTGAGAAACGATAAGTAAAAGGTCTGCTGGCAATTCCCAGCCTTTGATCCATAGGTTTCTCATAATTATAGCCATAGGGAATGAATTCAGCATATTGCAGTCTGTGAATATAGCTTGATTTAACATTTAGTTCTCTTGTCTCCTTCGTACATTAAGACTGTACAGAACGGTGCCACACCTATGGCCGAAACAAGACCGGGTCAGCACCAGAGGAGTCTGCTGCAAAGCAGATGACATGTTTTCTGATACAAGACTGTCAGCAATAGGCTTTGAAAGATTGATTTATGAATTTTGTGATCATGAAACTTGCGTAAAATGTAATTGTTTTTTAATACAATTTTTTCTCTGGATTGTATGATCCTATTTTATTTCTGGTACAAAGTGGCTTTAAAACTCTACACAGAGTCATTTAGTCTTTGTCCCTCCATACAGAATCTTAAAGTCAAAAAAAGTTAATTTCTATTATAAGTGTTAACAATATGTGATTTCCTCTTTTTTCACATCACCTCTGGAGCTTTGTATTTACATTTCTTGTAAATTCATCAGTATTTAAAAAGGCTCCTCGGGCATGACTTTTCCAAAGGCATTTTCTTTGTTGGGTATACTATGACTCATTATCTGAATCAAAGATCTGCAGGTCTAGAAACTCAGTATGAATTAGGGTAAGTCATGCTCTCAAAGACTTATTAATGAACAGAAATATTAAGAGGTAAATTGTCATGTAGCTTGAACTACTCAGTAATTTATATTTCTCTTTTTCAAAATCTACACTGGATCAAATTATTTTCAAAGAGTGCTTTAGTGAAATTGGAACCCAAACAAAAGCAGTGTCATAATCTTAAAGGCTGATACCATCAAATTGTGATTGTCTCCTTTTTTTTTCACAGAGCTATAACTTCTATGCGGATTAAAATTTTAGCTCTCAGACATTCACATCTGGAGACATACTGAAATTCTTTAATTTTCTTTTTATTAAAATTCAAGCCTTTTTTGTTAACATATCTTTCTGTAAGTTAAAATACACTAGATTTTACTATGGTATAAACAACTATATAGTTACAGATTTCCATTTAATCCAGTGATTATTATACTTTTTGAATTAGAATGTATCTCAGATTCACTCACTCACTCAATTTGGAAACAGTCATATACACAAGGTTTGGAAAAATAACTTTCCTAATTTAGTTGTAGTCTTCTAAACAAGTTTTAAAGCTTCATTATTAAAAAAATTAGTCATTTCCATTCATCTGATATCTGAGGGCAACATAGAGTGGCTATTTTTAAAACTCCTTAAAATTAGAAACCTTGAAAGGGAAGATAAGAATTAACCTATAATTTTCTATTCAAACCCACTCATTTTATATAAGTGAAAATTCAATATTAGCAGATCCTCAATGAAAATATTAGTAGGATTCATTTAATTAATAGGCACTGATACCTTATCAGCTTTAGCTTATCTTGAAATTAGGATCCTCTCAAAACCTGGGACCCTTATCCATGATATAACTACATAATGTTAAAAAGAAAAGGCCCAAACAAAAAACTTTTAACTTGTTAAAAACTTGAAAGAAGTGAATTGTGATACTTGAATATGAAAGTCATAAAAATATCAATTTGTACATAAATAGGGTAATTTTAATATATGAATAATGGCACTGAGTTTTGTTAAAGCCCATTGTTGGCTTTTTAAAATTTCTTATTCTCTAAGCTTTTGATTATTAACAAGTAACAGCTATCAAAATTATTGGAGGTGTTTTGTGTTTTCCGAAACCATGCACATGCTCCTTCTTTCCAGGGAATTGCTGCCTGTTAAGAAATAACTGCTTAAAATGTGCGTTATGTTGATAGTTGGGTTTTTTTTTTTTTCCCCCCAAGATGCCATTGAATACAGGGAGTGTGTGTGCTGGATTTTAAATATTCAGATAATTGTCTCATTGTTTCCTGGCTTTTGGTTTGGAAAATAATGCTTACGATAGCTATGGAAATTTATTGAAAAATGAGAGAGTTTTAACAAATCAGAACTAGTGGTTCAGAAGTAGTAAATGTAGGCTCCTTCACATTTATGCCATAGAATTACATTATTTAGTTTTCTTATAAGAAATAATTCACTATTATATGTAGTAGTCATGTTGTTTTATTCTCTACAGGTATGTTTGCAATTCGTGCTGATCATGATTTTGTAGTACAGGAAGACTTCATGAAAGCAGTCAGGAAAGTGGCTGATTCTAAGAAGCTAGAGTCTAAATTGGACTACAAACCTGTGTGATTTATTGTAAAGATTTTGATGACTGCATGACAGACATTGGCTTAATATAAAAATAAAGTTAAGGTAAATAATGTATGTATTGGCAATGATCTCATTAAAAGCATATGAATAAATATGAATAACAAAAATTAGTAATTCGGTAATTCTACTTTTAAGATTGGTACAGTAGAAATTTGTATATTTGTTAATGTTGCATTTATTGCAGCAGAAGTTATAAAAGTATGTTGTAGCTTTTCGTATTTGCTGTGTGAACATTTTGTAAAACATTGAAAATTGTTTGAGATAGTAGTGCAAAAGAGCATTTCTTATGTCTTATTTTATATCATTTGTTTTCCTCATCCTAAAAAGTTGAATAAAATCTATTTGATTCAGTTCAACATATATTGTCTTTTGTAAGAGTACTTTTACTGTAGTCCTTTAGGTTCTTTAGTAAGTAAACTATTTAACAACCAAGATGAAATTGTATTTAGATCGTTGGCTTTTGAATTTTATTTTAAAATAGTACCCACACTGTTTTTCTAACAGCATCTTTTCGTATATAACATAGATGTATTTGTATGTCTATATATATATTCCTCCTTCCAGAAGGTATTTATTCTTCACCTACTATGACTAGACTGTATAATAGTTAATTGAAATAGTACATGCATATCCATAACCTTTTTTTAGATTATGATTGGAAAGTAATATTTGCTAATAAATATGACTTATTTTATTAAGTTATATCAGATGATAGTTCCCTTTCGAGAATGTTAAGTTCTGGATGCTCTTCCTAGAAAAATTCACACATATGTATATACAATTTTGCATATACTAAAACTTAAGGATATTTATTATTTCCCAGGCGTACCCATGGACTCTATAGGTATCTATGGATACCAGGCTAAGAGTGTCTGATGTAGGGGATGTCGATGTCAGAAATGTTCAAAACAAAGTTCTGTTACCTATACACAATTCTTTCTCATATCATGTGGGAATTAAAGCTTTAACAGATTACAATAGGAAGTCATCATTGGGCATCAGTTGAACTTATTAAAAGTGTTGAAACTTTAGTTTCATAAGCACCAAAGAACAAACAATATATGACATTGTACATTCTTCTAATTAAAAACTTACTAGCAGAATATTGTGCTTTTTATAATTTTAAAAGAAAAAACATAGTGATAGAGAAAATCATTCAAGCTAACCATCTAATACTCAAGTTATTGAATAGTTCCCTATCTATGTTGGCAGTGCATTTCATAAATATGACAATATAAAAAGTAATAGGATGTTTGTGTGGGGACGGTCTAGGTAAAACATCTATGTGATTCTTTTTTATCCATTGTAATTCGCAATTTAATTAATAAATGACTTTCTTGCCTTTTTACTTTGGTTGTGGTCGTTTTTTGAAAAATCAGTTTGGTGTACAAACTTTTAATGTTTAAGTGTGGGTTCTTCCACTTCTAAGCTTGATTTTCCTCATCTGTTTGAAAACAAAGGATAATAGTATCTCTCTAAGCCCAGATAAAGTATATACCTAATCTTTATTAACAATACAGTATTAACTCTGACTCCTTTTGAAAAGATACTGAAAGCCATGTAGTTAACATGATGAAATAATAAACTTCAAATTAGAGACCTTTCAGTATTATGTACAATTTACTGAGCTAGAGATTATATTTCTATTTCTTAGAACTCTATTTGCCATTTCTAGTTGTCATATACCTGTCTATTGTTTCAATTTGCTTAAAAGTGATGGGTGTTTCGTTTTCTGTGTAGCATAATAATTTTAAGACGAATGCCCACTTTTTTAGTTATAACCTCAACACAGATTGGGCAGGATTCTGAGAGGGGAATCCTTTCGGATGTCAGTTGCGGGTGGCTAGGATGTTTTGCCCATTCTTACAGCAAAGAAGAGATTTGCGTCTGTCTGCAAAGGCCAGAGCTGTTTTGGATTGTCCCACTGCCTTTCCCAGCATCCACAGTCGTTTTCCCCTTCCTACCGCAGTCCCACCTCCTCCGCACCCAGCGAGCTCTCGCCGCAGCGCCCCCGAGGCCCCGCCCCCCGCGTCTGCGCTTTCGCGAAGGGGCGGTGCGGTAGCGCGCTGACACCTGGCGGCCGCGGGGGGCGGGCCAAAGGCGAGCGTGGGCTGGGATTGGCTGGGGCTGCGCAGGGAGGGCGGGGGGAAGGAGGGAGACGGTTGTAAGGCTCGTGCTGGTGCCCGAGCTTGGGCGGCCTGAGGGGCGCGGAGTCTCGGTGGGCAGGGAGACGGCAGCAGCATGGCGGCCGGGTATGAGCCGCCCAACCCTTTTCATCCTCGCTGTCGCCGCCGCCGACGGAGTCGCTGGGACCCTTTGGTCTGCGTGTGTTAGTTGTAAGCCCGCTGCCCGCCCGTCAGCCCTGCGGTCCACCGGCCCTCCTTCCTTTCACCGCCACTGCCAGCCCAAGGGTAGGGCTGGCGAGTAACTCCTACTCCTACCCCACCTACCAGCCCGCCGGCTGGGATCATGGAGGACGTGAAGCTGGAGTTCCCCTCGCTCCCACAGTGCAAAGAAGACGCCGAGGTGAGTCTGCCCAGTGACTGCCACGCACAGGCCTCCCCTTGTGGCTCTAGGCTGAGGGGCGACCCCAGGCCCCAACCGTCGAAGCTCCCAGCTTTAGGGGAGCCCTGTTGCCTCTTGAGTGCGTCCCGGGACCTCGGGGTGGAGCCTCCCTCTCTTGGGGGTGGGGTGTGTGTGTGTCTGTATGTGTGTGTGTAGGCTCTTACCCTGGCCCAAGAGTTTCTCTTTCCCTCTTGAGGCGTCAGCGGAGGGTCTGGGTCAGTTCTACTTAATTTAATGACATGAGCAAAAGTAGTCATTTCCCCCGTAGGTCGGCGTCGCGGATTTGGAGTAAGGTTCTCTTTCTATTGGCAAAGCAGTACTAGGGTAATGTTTTTAATCTCAGTTTGAGGGATATCTTTGCTGTCATAGATTCACTTGTGGGACACTTGGCCCCACATGTGGAATAGACCCGGGCCTGAAAATACAAATGCGCCTTCCAAAATTTTCCCAAAGTAGTACTCTTGGTTTTGTTTTGTTTTGTCTTGTTTTTTTGAGGCAAAGCTATGACCAACAAAATAAAATGTCACAAAATTTAAATCAGAAAAATTGTCCTTTGGCGAGAAGTTAGTTATGAGAATAAAATTCTTTATAACTTAGTCTCCCGATTTCCAATTTGGTTAACCCACCTTCTTTCTCCATCCAACGTTTCTATCGCTTTCCCCCTCATCTATTGCTAGTTTAAAATACTCTGTGGTATTGCAGACTACTTAATTAGAATTTCTGAAGTCTAAATTATTAACAGGAAGAGGATACTTAGTTAATGCTTTTAACAGGATCAAGAAAGAAAGAAATCTAAAATTTCTAGTTTTAAATATCTTAAAATTAATTCAAAAGAGAAAGCTCTATTTTTAAGAGACTATTTAATTTATACCAAATATTCCTTTTGTTTAATATCTTCATTTGGGTTTCACATTTTTTGTTTGGAGGGATCTTTTGCTTGTGGTAGTGATCCTTGAGAATTGCATATTATTTTCAGAGTACATTCTTAAATAGGGAAAAAATTGAATTTATGTTAGTTAAAAAACGAATTTACCAAAAAAAAAAAAAAAAGAATTTACAGTTTGTTCATTGTTTAATATGAAATAGTGTGAATGAGGTGTATGCTTTTATAGCCTCAAAATTATTCAGTAATTTAAGCACTGGAAGCAATCTTAGGAATAATGTAGCACATTCGCATTTTTAGATGAAAAAAAAATCGTACCTTTCTGAGTATAAGAGTTTAGGCCAAGGTAACAACACAGTAGCACAAGATACAGGGAAGACCTTGGTATCATGATTTTTAATTGTTCTTTTTAATACACCTCAATTCTTCACTGTTCTAATCTTAAAAATTCTAGTTTAAAATGTTTGCATAATTTACATTTAATCTTTTATTGTGTATATAATGTTTTATACCTGCAAAAATTGTAAAATCTTAATGAGAATATCGCCTTCTTTCCTGTGTGGGATAGAAGTAATGTTTAAAGCCTAGTAGATAATGATGCAAATATTATCTACTGAAAGCCAATTTATTCCTTATTTCATAGCATTAGATGTTTCTTTTTGTTGCAAAACTCAGACTGGTTTAAACAGAGTAAAGAAGTAACGAAATCCAGAATGGTAGGGGTGGCAGCTTCAACTCAGAGACTTGACTACACAGTATTATAGTGCATCACAACTGCCTCTCATCAGTGCTTCTCTCTACTTTCTGTCAGGGTCTTTTGCATTTTCTTGGGCTTCTCCACAAGTATGGAGTTTGGCCATCATCTGTTCCGCACAGCCTTATGGAGCCTGCACACTGAGAAATAAAAGCGCCACTCTCCAAACTTCATTATTTAAAATCTAGAGAACTGGCTCAACGTAGGTCGTGTGCGCATCCTTTGGATCAGTCACTATAGCCAGGAAGGGGTGAATACAATGAAGGACCCAGGATAGGTCATAATACCTTGACTGGAATAGTGAAGTTTATCATTGGTAACCCTCCCACCAAAACCATAGGAAATTTCCACAGAAGATGGAGAATGCTTTTTAGGCAGACAGAACTGTAAATAACCAGTAAATGAGGAATGTAAACTCATGGTAAACTGACTAATAAAACAATATTAATTTTCTCATTTCTAATGAGATATGTGAGGCATCAGATGGTTCTAAACATAGCAATCACTTCCACACTCCCTTGGCACACCTTTGTTTAAATTATAATCCAAATCGTGCTTTCGTAAAAATGGAATTCAGGTAGCTATGAATGCTCTTAATGATTAATGTGATCAAGGTATGATAGTTTGATGATCCTGTCATCTCTATAAGAATGTTTATTCTTTATAGGACAGTGCTAATGTTACTAGTCTAAAGTCCATGCGCCTGACTCTTGGAAAGGCCAAAGTTTGTAGTAAGGAAAAGTTTATTAATTGAGAAGGCACTAACCTAGAAGATGGGAGAGCTAATCCTCAAATTTGTCTTCAAGTACAAGAGTCCAGGCTTCTGTTCTGTCACTGGAAGGGAAAATAGGAGGGGCTGTTTATGTACAACTCAATCCCCAAACAGAATTTCCTTAATGATTAGCATGCCTATATGCAAGACAAAACAGGAGCTATTTGCCTGAAGGCCATGTATGGAACAATGCTTACTTGAATAAGATGGAGTCAGACCAAGCCTTTCACTCTTGTGCTAGCAAAAATTTAGTTGTGTTTAAATCAGTTTGCAAAACGATTGGCACTCCGTTGTTTAAAACTTTGCTGTGATAACCCCTAACATCTGCAAGGTCCTGTGTGACCTGCCATCTGTCTACTCTAACCTCTTTATGAGCTACTGTTGCAGAAAAGTTGGGGAAAAACTCAGACAAGCGAGAAATCAAGCTGCACCCTTAGGTTAGGAGAAACTCAGTTTTATTATGCAGGTGGTCCTAGAAGAGCTAGTGCTCTGAAAATCTAGGCACAGTATTTAGGGTCAGTTTAACTTTTTATACCTGCATTGTTACAGTTGGCATGGGCTGATTTACAGACCCCTGAAATTGCTATGGGCAGTTACAGAGCATGGGATTTTCTAGCAAGCACTAAGGCAATACATCTTTAGGGGAGAGTGAGTTCTCAGTTGACCCCAAGATCTTTGGCCTTGCAGCAAGCATGTTTACAGAAGCAGAAAAAAGACCTGATTAGAAATGTTGGCCAATTAAGTGGGAAATTCCTCTTCACTGCTCCTCCCCTTGCTCCTTTCTCTGTATGCCCTAGCCATATTCATCATCTTTCATTTCCTAGAATGCTTTAATTTCTCCCCCTACTTTAGGACCTTTGCATTTGTTATGTTCCTTTACTATGACTGCCAGGACTCCCCTTACCCTCACTTAATTAGCAACAGTCATGCATTGCATAATGACTTTTGCATCAACGAAGGACCACATATACTGCGGTAGTCCCATAAAATTATAATGGAGCTGAAAAAATGCCTTTTGTGTGGTGACATTATAATTGTCTAGTGCAATGCATTATACAAATACCGTTAGGTTACAGTTGCCTACAGTATTCAGTACAGTAGCATGCTATAATGGGTTTGTAGTCTAGGAGCTGTAGGGTAACAGAATTTGTCATCCCCAGATACATCTCTGGGGCATAAAGATTATTTAAGGCTGGTTAATTTTAAGAAATGGCAGATTTGACAGAAGCTTTGGAAACCAAGTAGTTTATCCTTTGTTAAAGACATTTACCTTTGTAAGGACAATCTTTATTTGTAAGGGTGTCTTGTCTCCCCATACCCCACCAGCCAAGAAGAGGGAGATGACCTTATCTCCAGAGGCTCTTTATCAGTGCAGAAGACGAATCTGCATAAGAGCCTTGCTGTTTTTTAATGTGCTTTTCCTGGTAACCTCCCATAACTGACTCCCCCACCCCTACCTCCTTTTGTCTTAAGCTGAAGATGATATTTAAGGTGGCAGCTTCAGCCATTTTGATGAGTTACTCAGTTTTCCTAGGTTTTTCCTGTTAAACAGAAAACCTGCAGGCCCCAAATGGCATCACTTGTGCTGAAAGCCCATGATACCAAACCTAGATTTAATACCTGATCTAATTGCAGTTTCCATCTCTCCCAGAAACTGTTAATCAATCAATCTGGAATTTCCTGATCAACACTGAGGTAATCTGCCTGATAAGACCTACCGCCTTCCCCTGAGGGAATGTGTCCTTGCCTGAATAATCCATTCTTGATAGTTGAGTCTTACTTGTGGCAAGATTATAGTATTTTAGATGTGAGGAAGAAATGAAGAGCTTACAGTACCAATTTTTAAACTGGTTGCATAGTTAGGGCTGTTGGTTTTATAATTCAAAACTTAATGTTTTATTTTCAGATAGAAAGGGAAATATAATTTATTTCAGTTGTAGTTTAGCAACTTAAATGTTACCCTTTCTATTTATCTTTTGATTCCCATAGTACAGAAAAAAAATAGGAATTGCTTAATATCTCTAACTGAGCATCCCTCTTCTAGCTCCTTTACATTTAAAATGGTGCCCTTTTAACCTGACTGTAGAGTGGTGTCACCCAGGAGCTTTTTAAAAATAGCCATGCCTGGGCTGACCATCACCTATTCTGATTTAATTGGTCTGAGATAGAGCCAGATAATTCTAATGGTAGCCAGGTTTAAGGCTAATGGATTTAGAAGCATTTTACTCCAATGCTTCAATGCCTTTCCATATTCTACCAACCCTCTTGTTTTTGAGTGAAAATCACCTTTGTTCCTTTGGTTTAGGCAGAGCTTGAGCTAGGGGTGGAAACTAAAGAAAAGGGCTTATTCTGGAGAGGATACATTATTTTTGGAGGAGAGAGACTGTAATACTAATTTTTCTGTTTTGTGAAATGTCCCAGCTCAGGTATAGTATTCTGATATATTTTTTTCCCCCAAACTGCTCCCTCCACCTATGTAAAATTTTTAATCTATGTGGTATTTCTAAAAATTATGTGTTTCAATCCACCTGATCCATATGATAAAAATTAAATTTTTGCTTTACCTGATAGTTATAGCCTATATCCTTTGGTTCATTTATCGTATATTCTGTAGTGCATTTAGTTATTTATTGGTCCGAACATTTTTATAACACTTTTTCTACCTCCTAAGTGCAACTTTTTAGGTTACATGTAACTTTGTATGAGAAGGAAGGAAACTATGGTACTTTCTATCATTGATGATTGAAGGATTTTCACTTGTGAATTAATTTTTATCAGCAGCATGATGTGTTTCACAATTAGGTATATTTTGGCTTAGTTGGCTTACTTTGGTTTGAAAAATGTAGTTAGACCGCTTGGCTAATTATTAAAGTTTGAGAAATTGATTCTACTAATTAATAGTAACTCAGTAGTTTGGGAGTGCTCCCATTAATACTACCATCTCTAAAGTGATGGATTTTAGGAGAGTATAGGTAGGCTGAAATTAAGATTGAATGTGATTTAAGCAAAACTTGGTTATTAGCGACATGATCAAACAGATGAATGTTTGGTAGAGCAAGACTAAACATGAATGACTTTTAAAATCTTGATTTAGTATGTTAAAGGCATAGCAGGATTGGTAGACTAAGAAGGTTTAGGTTTGTTTTGTAGGTAAGTAGTAATCAGGGCTAGGGCAACAAAGAAGGAAGACTTGAGAACTGGATCCTAGCACCAGGAATAGTTCCAAATGAAATTTTCTGTGAGAAAGCTTTCTAGATTTCAAAAGATCCATGCTTATCACAGCAAATCCTGATTCTCACTAAAGGAGGTATCGTGCTTACCTGTCCTATGAATAGGAGTAATTTTTCGTTCTCCCCTACTAGGCAACCTGCTTTTTACGCCTGTAGTATCTTTCTTATATAAATATAGCAGCAGTCAGTCCTTCACGTACTATTGCATGCAATCTTATGGGAAGCTCAAAAATTTTTTGAAGCCTTGTTTTACTTAAAAATTCAGGTAAATTATGCATTCTATCTGTTTTCGTCATGCACAATTTAGAGATTTCATTTTAGGTAGACTCAAAAGTACAAGTTTCTTTAATAACTTTTCTTCTTTCTCACAGCTCTGGCAGATTCCTTCAGGAATATAAGGGTGGCTGTTTGACTTTTCAAGAATCTTTTTTTCAAAAGGAAAAAGATCCATAGAACCTAGTGCCATGGATCTCCGAAATGCACATCTATGGCAGGCACTATGCTCAGTGTTAGGAGTACCATGACTAAAATGACAGTCTTTAACCTAAGTTTTAAAAAATTTTTCAATATAAAAAGGTTATAACCTATTGGTAAGTTAAAGAAGCAGATAAACATTCAAGTTTGTACAGTTCGATTACATTTTCCTCTACTGGCTTGGAAATTATATAAGTACTTTATTCTGTTAATCCTCATAAATGAATTATTATTATTTTATGCAGCCAACATTTATTTAAATGTTGACTTTAAAAGTTGTTTAAATAAAATTTGTTTAAATATTGATAAATATAACATATATTGCCATATTAATTCCTTCTTACATTGAGAGTCGGTATAGAGTACTGATTAAGAGAATGGACTCTGGAGTTAGGCTACTTGCACTTGAAGTCAGGGCTTTCTGTGTCCAAAATAGAAATGCAAAATAGAAACAATAGGACCTGTTCTTCAAAGAACATCTTTTAGAAGTTCCTTAAATAAGAATCTGCTGGTAATAAACAGTTTTTGTTTGTATGGAATTGTCTTCTATTTCACTCTCATTCTTGAAAGATGATTTTCAGAGCATATATTCTAGATTAACGATTATATATTTCTCCACTTTAAATGTATTGTTCCTGTCTTCTGGCTTTCGTTCTTGCATTTGAGAAGCCAGGATCAGTCTAATTGTCTTTCCTTTGTATGTAATCTGTCCCTTGTATCGGGATGCTCCCTTTTTTAATAGAAATAAAATTTCTATTAAAAGAGTGTAATGCACAGGTATTAAGTGTGCAGTTCAATGAGTTGATAAATATATGCACCAGTGGAACTACTGCTACTGTCAAGCTATAGGCCATTTCTGCCACGTTGGAAGTTACCTCATAGCCATTTCCAAGCAATTCTACCAACCTCATCCCATTGTAGACAACAAAATGTTATAATTTCTATAACATTAGTTTAGTTTTATTTGTTCTTGAACTTCATATAAATGGATCTATACGAAATGGACTCTTGTTTATGGCTTCTTTCACTCCACATAATATCTATGAAATTCACCTATATTGTCGTGTTTATGAGAAATTAATTCTTTTTTATTGTTGAGCACTATTTTCATTGTACGAATATACCATGAATAGACATTTGGGTTATTTGAGATTATGATGAATAAAACTGCTTTAAATATCCTCGTACAAGTCCTTTTATGGATATATGTTTTTATTTCTCTTTGGAAAATCCCAGGAGTGAAATTGCTAGATAATATGGTAGATGTATGTTTAACATATCATTGTACATTCCATCAGCAATGTTTGAGAGTCCCATTTGCTCCACATCATCACTAACATTTAGTCTTTTTAACATCAATCTTTTTAACTTTAGCCTTGGTAGGTATGTAGTGGCATCTAGTGGTTTTAATTTGATGTTAAGTACCTTTTCATGTGCTATTTGGCCATTAATATATCTTCCATGGTGGGATATCTTTGCCTATTTAAAAAATTGGTTTGCCACTTTGTTGTATATTTACGGAGTTTTTTTAGATACAAATCTTTTGTTTGATATATGTATTACATATATTTTCTTCTAGTTTGTGGTTTGCATTTTCATTTTCTTAGTGTATTTTATTGAGCAGAGGTTTTTAGTTTTGATGAAATCTAATTTATCAATTTTTTTCCCTTTACACTTTGTACCTTTTATACCCTAAGACATCTTTGCTTTTCCCAAGGTTGCAAAGATATTCTCCTATATTTTCTTCTAGAAGTTTTATCATATTTTGCATTTATGTTTATACATACACCCCTTTTTCATTTATTCTGCAAGTGTTTATTTTGGGCCAGGCACTGTCATCAGCATTAGAGATAAATACAGCAATGAAGACAGATGTGTGTGTGTGTGTGTGTGTGTGTGTGTGTGTGTGTGTGGTGGTGATGATGATGATGATGTTAGGATCAAGATTCATTTTATTATCCAGATATTTATCCAGGTGTTCCAGAACCACTTGCTGAAAAGACTTTTTATTCTCCATTGCATTGTCTTGATATCTTTCAGGAAAATTGACTGCATATATATGTCTTTTGGACTCGAAGGTGTGGAAAACAAAATTCTCTGTGTTTGGTGTGCTGCTAGCTGCTGTTTCATTGTTTACCTGTGGATTTTTCACTTATCCTGCTTAGGATTCATTGGGCTGCCTATTTCTGAGGCGTGGTATCTTTACCCAGTTTTGGAAATCATCATTTTATCTTGTGTAATATTATATTTTCTCTATTTTTTTATCTTCTACTTCTGAAACTTAGATTCTATGGATGTTAGACCTTTTACCTTTTAGTTCTATCTTAAATGTCTGTTAACTGCTCATATTTTCTAATTCTGAAGTAAGTCATTTCTTGACTTTTGTTTTCCATTTCACAAATTCTTTATCTGTGTCCTTTGTTCTGTTTAGCCTATCGACTATTTTTTTGTTTTTTGTTTTCTACATATCCCTTTGGCTCTCTTAAAAATCTATTTCTTAATTTTTGTTCATACTTTTGATACTCTTATTTCTTATATGTAAATAGATGAAATGTTTTGTATTTTTTATTGTTGTAATATCTGCAGTCTGTGGGTGTGATTCAGTTACATCTGCTTTTCATGGTGGCCTCTTCCTCCCTCCCTTTTTAAAATCAGTTTTTTATTGTGAGCTCATTGGAACTAATCTGTGTGAATTATTTCTGGTTTAGATTTAGAGAGAGAATGCATTTGCTTTGCCCAGGAACCCAGGGACACTGTCTACCCAGGACCACTTGACATTAAATTTTCACTTGGCCTCATAAAGATAATGGAATTATAATGCCAAACTTGAGTGAAGGCCGGATTGTGGTTAGGAAGACCCTACCCCACCATTACTACCACATTCTACTCTGAGCCAAAGCTAAGAAAGGCAAGAGTAAGCCGGATTGTGGTTAGGAAGACCCTACCCCACCATTACTACCACATTCTACTCTGAGCCAAAGCTAAGAAAGGCAAGAGTACTCATTTCTTATGGGTATGAGGTGAGGTGGGTTTGTTTTTGTTATTTTTTTGGTCCCCTCCCTAGTTTCTTTCACTGAAGGTATTACCTTTGGGGTCCCAGCTTTTTGGCCTTGAGCTGGTTTCCCACTTTGAGCAGGTCCTAGGTTTTGTCTTTTGTTTCACATGTACAGTGCCATTTAACATATGGCCATGGTGAGGATGTGGAACAACTAGAATTTTCATACACTGGCGATGAGAGTGTAGATTGGTTAGAGGAAACTTGGCAATGTCTAGTAAAGCCAAATACAGATTTACCCTACGATCTAGCAATTCTGTTGTTATTTACATATCCAAGAGAAATGAATGCATATACCCATCAAAGAGCATATAAAAGCATTTCATAGCACTTTTATTCATAATTGCCAAAACCTGGAAACTTTCCATCTCCACCAACAGGAGAATGAGTAAATTGTGGAATATTCATACAATAGAATACTATACAGCAATAAAAAGGAACACACTACTGACATACACAACAACATGGATGAATCCCATAGATATTAGATTGAATGAAAGAAGCCAGATATAAAATAGTACTGCTGTAGATTCCACTTATATGAAGTTCAAAAACTTCTATCTAGTGATAGAAGTAACTTGCTTGTTAGTTCAGCTGTGCATTTAAAATAATTTTTTAAAATATATTTTAACTTTCATTACATAGGCAGTTTCTCAAGGTTTATAGTCTACTTCTACATTGCTGAGACCAATTTTCAAGATTAAAAATAAAATTTTTCTTTTTTAAAAAAATCCTACTGTCATTGCAGGAGTCTTCTGCTTTTCCATTACAAATGTAAAACTTTTCTACCTTGTGTGTTAAAAATACTTTTCTGATTTGGGGAATCCGCATAAAGGGAATTTCTTGTATGATTTTTGCAACTTTTCTGTAATCTTAAAATTTCAAAATAAAAGAAATTAAAAAAAAACTTTTAGTTTTAACTTTAGAAACCTAATTACTATTTTATGATTCTGGGTTTTAAGCAACCAAGTTAGAAACTTGGAATGCAGTCATTTACAAATTAGACTACATTTGATCCTTCTTATCAATTCACTGTTAACTGCTCCTTTTTTTCCCTAACTTTTAAAATATTTTGCCTTCTCCAATTTGCAGTTTGCATTATTTTCTAATTTCTTTATCTTGGTCTGCATTCCAAAGATGAATGAAATCTATGCTATTCTTGAAACGTATATGTAAAGAGAATTGAGCTAGACATGATCTTAAGTCCAAGTAAGAGATTGGAAAGGCTGTTTGATAAGCATCTGGCAGTTTAGATCAGGTACGGCAAATGCCTGTCACATAACCATTCTTTCATCGATGCAGATAATGCTCATTGATCACAGTACTCTTTCTTCCATAGTCTTTCTCCACACATTGTTTTAGCTATCTACTGCCAGTTGATTTGAGTTGGCTTGAATGACAAAAAGACTTAACATCTCTGATTTCGAAGATTGGGGGAGAAACTTCTGGAATATATATTTTTATAATTAATGAACTATTCCATTCATTGTATGAAGTAACATAATCATAATTTTGGAAGCCCGATTATTTAAAGAACACCTTAATTGTTTATCTTTTAAATTTTCAGTGTTTGTGAAGGCAATTGAATTTGCTATTTTTATAGAATGTTCTTTTAAAGTATGTGTTTTTAAAACACTTGAATGTCACATCTTTAACCTTTAATTGGATGACATTATTCATAATGTTACTTTTATTCTGTGTTTTCCTTTTATTTTTAAGGAGTGGACCTACCCTATGAGACGAGAAATGCAGGTATAACAGCCTTTTTGTTTACTCATGCAAACCCATATTATTATTATTATTATTATTATTAAATAATGTAATTTCATAAAGGATTTGAATCCTTTGTGACTCATCATCTATTGACTCCCGATCTGTAGATTCATCATTAAGTATTTTAAATGTTAACATATTTAAGGTTAATTGTAGATCTTAAAAAGATGGGAAATGAATTATTGCCTTTCTTCCTTATATTAGAACCATGGACATAGTAATATATGTATGTCTTTAATGAGTCACTTGTTTTTTCCACATCTGAAAAATTGGATACAATACTTCTATTCCTTTTAAAAGCAGTTTACTCTGGTTTGTCTACTTTAGGTAAGCTCAGGAGAGTTGACTGTACATAGAAAGCTCAGTCTGCAGTATCGTTCCCTAGATACTGATGCAGTGGTTCATTTTTCTTTAGCATTTCTCACCATTTGCAGTTAACTTTGCTAGCCCTGTGATCAAGCACTATCTTTTCCTAGGAATCCCTTGACTTCTAAAACTCTTTCCTTTTTCTCAGTGAAAATTCACTTTTTAAAAATATGTGAGTACCTATGAGGCATTTCACTTGATGCTATGGAGAATACAAAGATAAGTAAAATGTAATTTCTGTCCAGAAGAAGCTGGTAGGAGAAGTCAGACCTATACACAAATAATTTTGATAGCCTATGGAACTAAACTACAGATTATACTATATTAGTACCTAGGGTATGATATAGCCCGACTGAAAGCTTTCTATATTGAATTCACATAGAATAAATTTTAATTCAACATATAGAAGTTACTTATTTAAATTGTTGAAACTGTTAATAAGCAAACATTTGATATTAGTCTTTTTTAACGTTGCCGTACTACTTTATTTCTATTGTTAACTGTAGATAACAGTTCTAATCTTGTATCTTGTGCTGCTTTTGACTTGGCTGCATAAGGTTTTGTGTAATTCCAAAGGGAAGATTTTCTTTGTCTAGAAGTAAAATTAGAGACATTTTATTAATCTAAAAGACAGTACTAAAATGTACTAATTCTATCTAAACTGTCTATAAAAGTATAATTGTCAATAAAACGGGAGAAAAAGCACTGTGGAAGTTCAAATATCTGGAATAGCTGACTTTTTGGAACTGTATTTAAACTTTGTCTCATTTGATATAAAAAGTACATTGGCATTTCTCTTCCCAATTGTTTGCTCAATGTGGCTAAGAAATGCTCCCTAAAATAATAAGTGTTTCAGCAGTTATTATAACAACTATGAAAACACCCTGACAAATCTACTTTTACAGTATATATTTTACATAGATTTAAATTGCTGACGATAAATATCTCAATTTTTTTTTTCTAGGAAATTTTACCTGGATTGTTTTTAGGCCCATATTCTTCTGCTATGAAAAGCAAGGTATGAACTTTAGGTTCTTCAAGAGACTATTATTTATTAACCAACTTTGGAGTAAAATTTATTTTTTTTAGTAGTAAGAGTTTTATTTGAAGAAAAGTCTACAGATACTGCATGTTAACAGTAATTTTCACTCTGGAATACCTACCTCTTTCCAAATTTTACTGGACCAATTTTACTGGATTCTCAAGTGTTTCACCACAAATCACAAATGAGCTTTATATTTTATTTTTTTGCATGAAATCATGTGTTTGGAAGATTTACCCAATAATGGAATTTTATTTAATCATTTATTTTACCCTCTAAAATATTAAACATCTGTAATTGCTAATCATAACTTCTGAACAATATGAGATACAGTTAAAGCCCCAAATAAGGATATTTAACATTTAGTTAACCTTTCCTTATCTAGGGTGAGAGAGAGGGAGGGAGAGAGAGAGTGTATGTGTGTGTGTGTGCACGTACCTCTGTATGTACCTGTGTGTGTACCTGTATGCACACTGATCTTGATTCAAATAACTCAAAATTCTTTTTTTTTCCCCCAGACTTTAGAGGTCTGGATGCTCCAGGTTATAAAGTATTGCACTATGTATAGGTATTCTAAATGGTCAAACTGAAATTGATCTCTTCAATTATACAGTTAAGGCAGGAGATCTCATTTTAATATATGCAGCAATGTTGTTGCTACTTCCTAGTGGATCCAGCCTTACGAATTAAGACAAATACTGCCAATTTTCTTTGAATTAGAATGTGAAACATTGTATTACAAATGTTATCCCCAAAACTCTCCCTATTTAGAAGTCAATATTCTCATGTATATCTACTTACAATAGGTTTTGTAAAAACTGTAGAATTTTAAACGTTCATGATATGTTGACGTATTTGTCAATTTTAGGCTTGGGAATTCTTAAAGTTAGAGTCATTCCTTTTGAAACTGGAAGGCTTTTTGACAGTTAAGGCATGAAAGTAACTGTAGTCATTTTGATTGCCTACAACTAGGTTGGAAAGGTGGGGCAATTGGTTTAAAAAAAGTACTAAGGAAAGGATAGGGTAGATAACTATAGACTTAAATGTGACTTACTTTGTAAAAGACAAACATAAAGCTTTTACCTAAATAATGTAGTATTCACAAAATACTGGCCTTTAAGGTGGTTTTAGATTATTTGCTTCTTGTATTCCTATTGTACTTTATAAGATATACATATACCATCTGTCATGTTAAATTATACATAGTTTGTTTATAGGTCTGTCTCTTCAAAACCTTTTCTCTCTCAATGTTACCATGGCCTTATTAGACTAAGGAAAACTTTGTATGGCAAAATATGATTATTTCCCACCCTGACTTACCCATATTTCTTTTTATACCATCATTCCAAAAATATGTAACAACAGCAAAACAAAAAATTATAATGGAGATAAAGAAACATTAGGGAATAAACTCCTTTTCTTAGACTTGTTATTTAAGCCTATCTTTTATTACATTCAAATACAGTTTTAATAGAAATGACAGATTAAGGCTCTTTGTGAACTATTTCTTTTGTAAAACTATTTCTTTTGTAAAACTTCTGTTTGTAGGTATGATAAGGTCATAATTTGCTTTATATAATTGAAAATCTATTGAGCAGTAAAAAATATTCTCTGCTATTGCATTTGGTTCTATTTCGATAAGGTGTTCTTACTTAGTAATAGTCTAATATGCTCTCAAAGCTTGTTTTTACCAATTATAAATGTTATAGTTTCTCACAATAATAGATATGAAGGCTTTCATATGTCATAGATCAAGTGTAAACAAAAGAATGAGTATTGAATTCATTTTGGAAGTTGGATAAATATGACTATGGAACATTACCAAATGCTTAATTATCTCCCTTCCCCTAACTCAGGGTATACTCAGGAAATATAGCTCAGGCTGCTATAATAAATACATAGACTGGATGGCTTCAACAAGAGGCATTTATTTCTCACCATTCTGGAGGCTGGGAATTCTGAGATCAGGGTGCCAACAAGTTTAGGTTTTGGTGAGTGCCCTCTTCCTGGCTCGCCAGAGGGCGCCTTCTTGCTGTATCTTCACACTGCAGAGAGAGGAAGCTGATGTCTCTTCCTCTTCTCATAAGAGCATTAATTCCATCATGGGGCTCTGCCTTCATGACCTCATCTAAGCCAGTTGCCTTGAGAGGTCTCTCTCAAATTACCTCCCAAAGACCCACCTCCTAATACCATCACCTTGGAGTTTAGGGCTTCAACAAATGAATTTTAGGGGGACACAAACATTCAGTCCATAACAAACATAAATTATCCTTTGACTTCTCTCATGAATTATTAGTATTACTGTTCTGGTCTATTTAATGCAGAAAGTAGAAATTAAATATATAGAAAACTCAAGGTTATTTTGTTTGTTCATTTATTGATAGGTAATTATTGAACAACTATGTTTCAGGCACTGAAACATACTTAATATGAATCAGTGAATGAAGTCTTTGTTCCCGTGGAATTTACATTATAGCTATTAAAATAACATGTCATCTATAGATTCATTGAACCTAGAATCACTTGCAAATAAAACTGGTATTTTTTAGAATTGTCATGTTAAATTACTCTATAATTCGAGTCAAAAAAAGCACCACAGAATACAAGAAGGTATCATTTGGCTTTGCCTTTTTTTCCTTTTAGTGGAATTTTTAAACTGTGAAAGGTTTAAGTAAATTCTGTGCACTGGATAAATTAATTCTGGCTTATAGTAGAAAAAGTATACTGGGAGAGGCCAGGGGTAATCTAAAGATTTGGGTTTGGTACTGCTATTAATTAGGCAGTGAAGCCGGAACAACTGTTTGTCTTAGTAATCCCCTCTAAAGAAAAAAGATTGTAGTTAGTATATGTAAATACTATTTACTAAACACTTTGACATGTGCTGCAGGCACTATGCCAAACACCTTATATATTTTATATAATTCTTAAAACCACTCAGTGAATTATAGTATTTTCTCCATTTTCACATTTTCACATGAGAAAACTGAACCATGGAGCTCAGGTCATTAGCAGAGCTGCGATATAAAGCTTGGACTCTGATGACTCTAAAGCGCATGCCTTTAACCACTATTTAGTATTGTTTTCCAAATAAATTATCTTTAAAGTCCTACTAAACTCTAAAATTATAGATGTAAAATAATACTGTTAACCTTCTGAGGACATTTAATGTATTAATCTTGAATTATTGAAATACATTGCTGATCACTTCAGGTATATTATTTTTAAATTAGCTTTAATACCCTCTACTTAAAGCTCAGATGTGGCTATATAAATTCTAATGTTGAATCATGTTACAGTAAGATGATGTTTTATATTTTTAAACTATTTCTCTCCCCTGCCTCCCCCTTTTTTTTATAGCTACCTATACTACAGAAACATGGAATAACCCATATAATATGCATAAGACAAAATATTGAAGCAAACTTTATTAAACCAAACTTTCAGCAATTATTTAGGTAAGAATTATTGTTATGATTTATTAAAATGTTAAGTGTAGCAAACATGTAATGCTTTTATTTCAAGTTGATTTTATTGTATCAGACTTTCTTCCGTGCATACCATTTTATAGATAGGTTGTACAGTACATCATTTAAAAAATAAGTTTCCTTTAAAATATTTAAAAAATAATTCATGCAGAAAATAATGCAGAATTCTAAAGGTTCAAAAGAAGTATACTGAAAAGTAGGTTTCCCTATTCCTATCCCCTAACTACTCAATTCTCCTCCTAAAGGCATCCATTGTTACTTTTTGAGTAGCCTTCCAGTGTTATGTTACATATATAAGCATATTCCTACAGATAATCTTGATTTTTACACTGGCTTTTAAAAAATTGTATATATTTTGGAGATTCCTTCATATCATTACTTAGAGTGCTGTGTTATTCTTTTTAAGTTGCATAGTAATCCATTGTATAGACTACACAAGTTTATTGAACCTGTCTCCTATTGTTGGGCATTTAGATTATTTCCAGACTTGCTAATAAAGCACATAGTGAGTATCTCTGTACATGTCAATTAATTCATATGTGACTATATTAATAGGATAAATTTGTAGAAGTGGAATTGCTGGATCAAAGAATATGAGCATTTAAAATTTTAGTAGATGTTACAAATTGTCCTACAGTGAGTTGTATCAGTTTACTTTTACATTATGAAGTATATAAAAATGACTTTTTTTTTTAGTATATCCCCAAGACAGATTATAAAACATTTAAAATTTTTCCAAATCTGAAATAAAAATGGTATTCATGTAATTTTGATTTGCCTTTCTCATTTATCTTACAATGAGTGCTCGTGAACATCTAATGGTTTTTAATGTTCTTTATTTTAACAATAAAGAGTATAATACATGTGGTATAAGAAGGTATATAATGAAAGTAAGTCTCTTTCCTCTTTTAAATTCAGACACCTAGCTGCTCTTCTAGGAGGCATCTACTATTAAAACTCTTCCTTGAATATCATTCTAGAGATATTCTGTATCTCTATAAAGGCATATATGTTAAAAATATTTTAGTGCTCTGCTTTATAGTTTGTAAAAATGAAGGTAACCTGAATGTCCATCAGTACAAGACACTATAAAATATATTGTTTGAACATACAAGAGACTACTGTAACCATGAAAAAGAATGAAATATTTCTATGTGTTGATATGGAATTATCTCTAAGATTTACTAAAAGAAAAATCAAGGTGCAGAACCATGTGTACACTCTACGTTTAAAAATATATACAATACATTACGCATATATATTGTAGAGGCATAGAAAATTTCTGGACTAGAAACTTGACAGTGAATGCTTCTGAGAAGGGAAATTCAGGATCTGGGATGGTAGAGGGACCTATTTTTCGTTGCACATATTTTTATACTTTTAGAACTTTCGACTGTGTATATACATTTCCCAGTTAATAAAAACTAGTTATTATAACTAGTATAATAAAAAAGGACCTATTTTTCGTTGCACATATTTTATACTTTTAGAACTTTTGACTGTGTATATACATTTCCCAGTTAATAAAAAACTAGTTATTATAACTAGTATAATAAAAAACTAGTTATTATAACTAGTATAATAAAAAAGGAACGTCTATATTCTAAAATAAAATAGATTGAATTTTTCTAAGTGTTAAAGAAATACTTGTTCTTTATAGATACTTTGGAAAATCTACAGTGATACCAAGAAAAATAAAAGTCATTCAATTCCACAGTCCAGAAGATAACTTTAGTTAACATTTTGGTATATTTCCTTCTGAATATTTCTTTATCGTATATGTGCTTTATATATACACACATTTAGACTTGTGTATATTAAAGAAAATGAATATGTTCTATTTTAAAATGCCATACCATACATTTCTAATTTGTATAGAATTTTTGTTTTTTGTACTTGGTACAGGTTCTTTACCCTTTCTCCTTAGATTTAGAGTACTGGATTATAGATTGATAGTTCTATTAGTAATTTTTGACATTCGAAATTGCATGTAGTAAAATATTTTAGTTTGACTCTGAATTAACTTTTTTTCCCCCTGAAGCAATGTTTTATATAAGTTAGGTCTACCTGACCACTTTAGGATACAGTCAGAGTCCTTATGGTTTTTACATTGAATCATCCTTAGATCCTGAACTTCAACTTTTTCTCTGATAAGCCCCAGATTTATTGATGTTGTTACCAACTAAATGATCATTAAAGAATTATGATTTTTAAAGCAGTATTGACCTTAAAAGTCAATTTTATAATTTAATTACCTATAGTTGTGTTAATAAACAGGTAATCTTGGATAGGTTAGAAATGGAAGTTTTTCGCAAAATAAAAAAAGCCTATTAGCACATTAAAATGCCTTATTTTAAATGTTTTCCAACGTGTCAGATTCCAGAACAGATGTGTCTTGGCTGTTTCTTGCACTAATAAGTTTAGTTCAAACAGGGGAGGTTTGACTCGTAGCTCCATCAGACTGCCTTTTATTTTGATTAGCTCCTTTTCTTTCAGACTTTGGGCTTCTTCTGAATTGTTCTCTGCAGAGTTGTAAGTAGGGGTCACAGGGCCACTCAGAATTTTCTAGTCCTAGGGAAGTTCGTAGAAGAAATAAATAAGGAACACAGACACTTTTTGTCTTTATTTTCTAGGTCCACTCGGATCTGGAGGAAGGTTTCTTCCTACTTGTGGTTTTTTTCTTACAACCAGATAGATTTTTTTTTAATAGTAAAATATCAGAAAAATGTTAACATGTTGTTTAAGGCCCAGTTCTTGGGAATATGATTCTTTGAAAGTTGTTTTGCATTCTTTTTCATGGTTGCCAAGAAATTTTAAGTGTTGCTATTTTTTTTATACATAGAGTTTTATCTGAAAGTGTACTTATCAAAATATTCTATTTTCAGATATTTAGTCTTGGATATTGCAGATAATCCAGTTGAAAATATAATACGTTTTTTTCCCATGGTAGGTATCAATATTTTAATATCATTTAAAATTTATTTATGGTTTGACCTCTTAATTGTGGTTCTAAAACTTTTACTCTGTTATAACTGAAAATTGTGGAGTTATATATTTTTTAAATTATTTTTAAAACCTTTTTATGATCTCCACAAATTTGAGAAATCACACTTTGAATTTACTAAATTCAAATTAAATTTTAGCTCCTGTGTAATTTTTTAACCTCTTAATAGTGGTGTTTGTAGCATTTTGAAAAATTCTTGAATTAATGTAATTTTAGTATATGTGCTGCCAAAGCGAGCATGAATTAATATAATTTTTATTCATATAAATTACCAGGAAATTATTTCCAACATATTTTGTATCACTACATGTATTTTATGTTTATGTTTATCCACATGTTTTGTAATACATTGTCTTTGCCCTCAGACTAAAGAATTTATTGATGGGAGTTTACAAACTGGAGGTAAATAATATTTCCTTTACTTAGCTAATGTTTATTTTTAGGAGATTATTTGTTCAGTTTTTAGTTAGTAGTCATCCTAAATGCAGGTTATGGAAGTTACGATTATATATAATGGACCATTCCCAAATTTGTATTTTCCTGACTTATTGTTTCATTTGGATAGCTTTCTTAAATATCCCTATGGGACTATTTTTAAAGTCTAGGTCACCTTTAAATCTCTTTAATCTAAAAGTCTGTTGTATTCTTTACACAGTATAAATAGATTGTAAAGATTTGCATATTAATATATATCCAAGTGGTATGTATAAAGTATAAAATGTTTAAGAAAAGATTTTACTATGGTATGATACATGGTTTCAGTATATTTAAGCTGTTGAATGAGGTATTATTCTATAAGAATAACTATTTATTGTGTTTTTCAGGGAAAGTTCTTGTCCATGGAAATGCAGGGATCTCCAGGAGGTATGAAGTTAGAGATAATCTTTTTTTCTCTAGCATTTAATTAATGAGTTGTGTTTTCTGTTTTTTTTTTCTAAAATTTTTTCCCCCTCTTCAGTGCTGCCTTTGTTATTGCATACATTATGGAAACATTTGGAATGAAGTACAGGTAAGAAAGTATTCTGAAACCTAGCTACAATTTAAATTCTTATTAAAATGAAGCTTAATGGAGATGATTTGGCAGTTTGAAATTAATATTCTCTTGATTTTGTCATCTAGTCATGTTTGAGTAGGCAGGACCATAATACTCCATGCTAGTTTCTTAACCTTTGTAGCCTGTCTACCTTATCTACTTAGGCTAATATTTTATTGTTTTATGGAGCTAGTGCTGTCGTTATTTTAAGAAGCAAAGGTAGTTATAGTTAGAATAACTCATGAGAAGCTACTTAGTACTAGGGAATTAGTCTAAGTTTAAAAACTTGAAGACAGAGATGTTGCTTTCCTTGTTTAAAAAGGTAATTTATTATGTTTTCCTTTAATAGTAATTGAATGAAAAATTACCTAGGAATTATTTTAGTTTCTATTCACAATTTAGTGTAGTCTTTCTTAGCCAAAATCATCTTTTCCAAGCATACTGCGTAGATAAAAAGGAGGGTGGGTCACGAGCTTCTCGCCCCAGAACGAAACAAAAACTTGGCCAAGTATACAGTGTTTCCTTTCTTAGTGTCTCTTGTTGTAGAAATCTTGTGATCATCAACACCTCCTTCTCTTTCATTCCTTATCTCCTAAACTGATCCATTACCAAACCCTGTCTGTTTTATGTCCTAAAGTATATATTTGGTCTGTCTCTATCTTTCTGTTCATCAGTTAATCCCCCTAATCCAAGCTCCACTTGTGTTTCCCTTGGACTCTTCCGATAGTAGTCTTCATAGTGGTCTACTCTATTCTTTCCTTCCCTAGTCTGTTCTGTTCTCTACATTACAGTCAGAATGATTTTTTCAAAAACCTGATCTGATTGTATAATCATTTTACCCCAAAAACCTCTCAGAAGTTTCCAATCCTTAATAATTCTTAACATGATCATTGAAACTTTGCATTACATGCACCCTATCAACCTTTCCATCCTTATACCATGTTCCCTATTACTCTCCATTTGAGCTTTGTTAATTGGATCCACATGCCTGACAGAGTAGACATTTAAATGCTGTTTAGTTTTTTTGGTATCCTTCGTGTTTAAATTATAATGGAAAAGTTTGCTTAAAAGTATCATTTCTTAAAGGAATGTTATTTGAATACAAATGCTTTATTTAATTGGAAAAGATTAACAAACTTTGGGAGACTTTGTTTTATATATTCTCTTTATTATTCGGCGTCTTATCAGTAACCATGTTAATACTGAAAGTAACATCCATTTATTGAGTCTCTGCTATGTTCCAGGTACTATTCGAGGCACTTTTATCTCATGTAAGCCTCACAACAACACAAGGAAGTAAATATATTTCTTGTTTAACCAATAATATTTTGAACATGTACTTTGGGGCAGTGCTATACAAAGTGCTTTACATTTACTATCTCCCATCTTTACAATAGCCCTCCAGGATAGGTTATTATTATAATCTCATTTTTAGATGAGAAAAATAAATCTTAGAAAAGTCAAGCAAATTCTCCTAGGACACACAGCTGGTGAGCTGAGGGATTGTGATTGTTAGTCTGACCATGCTGTCAGTTTTTCCACTGTAACTCACTACCACTCTGGAGTATAACCTGTATAATTGATTTCCTATTTTGGGTAAATTCTGGAAAAATTGAGATTAATTCGTGAAATAATAATATTACCTTAATTTTTTCTGTTTTCAGAGATGCATTTGCTTATGTTCAAGAAAGAAGATTTTGTATTAATCCTAATGCTGGATTTGTCCATCAACTTCAAGTAACTTCTCTGTTCTTCCTCTTTAAAGCAGTCAGAAAGTAGGATAATTGAAATCTTAGGTCCATGTAATTTTAGGTGTACAGTTTACTTTGTAAATACTTAAAAATTGCCATCTAATTTGATTCTTTATTCAAGTTTACATTTCTATTTAAAAGAATTTAAAAGCTGCCTTTACCAAGAAAAAAGGATTAAAGACACCTTCTTTAATCTAAGGTTAACTAATTGATGTTAGGAGTTTCTTCATTTTCTTTTCCCCACTTTGCTCACACACAGAGCATAAGAGAGTTTTGATTCTAAGTGTACTACATAGACTAGCTTTCTCTATTTTATATGTTTTGTCTTTTCCATGTTGCTTCAGATTTTGTTGGTGCTGGGAATATGTACTAAAATACAAGATAAACCTATTAATTATCTGATTAGACTAGTTTAATTTTTTCCAAGAAGGAAAATCATAGGTTGAAGAATGTGCTCTGGCCGATTCTATCCAGTTATATAGGAATAAAGCTCACATTGAGACATCAAGTGCATTACAATATGGGTTGTCTCTAACCATATTTTAAATTTTATCTCATTTTTGTTTTCAATTTACTTTTAATTTTTCTTCATTTAAAAGAGAAACTGGTATCCCTGTCTTTACCTTGTTTGTGTAAAATGTTTCTTTTTATTCCTTCTTTATAGTTATTGAATACAAAACTAACTGTAATTTATAAGTTTCTTTGTCTTTCAACCCTGTTCTGTAAAAACAGTCTCTTTTTAAACTGATTTTTGTATTGGAAAAAGTAACATACTCATGGTTAAAAAATTTAAAATTCAGCAATGCCTAAGGGGGATACAATAAAAATAAGTCTCCTTAATATTATATCTCGAAGATCAGTCTAATGATTTTTAATGATCGTAATAAAGATCATTCATATATAGCTCTATCTGCAAAGTATTTTTATATGTATGTATATCATAGTTTTATATTATCAGTTCCTTATATGTGGACCTTTAGATTGTTTCTAGCCTTTCCTGATTATAAACAATATTGGACAGAATAGTAAGTGCATCTCTGTTTACACATGTAAATATACCTGTAAAATAATCGATCAAAGTTGAATTGCTGGGTCAGAGGGTATTTGAAATTTGATGTCAAATTGACTATAAAAAGGCTGAAATAATGTAAACTTACACCACCAGGAAACATACCCTAATCAATACCAATAGCCACAAGAATTTTAACAAACATTTTGGTCATTTGTGATCATGGTGATAAAAAGTGACAGCTCCTTACGGTTTGCCCATAAGGTGGTTGGTTTTTTTTCTCATAGGTTTGTAAAGGGCTTTTTGTATATTAAGGGTATGGCTCAAGATTCCCTCAATGTTTTTTCTAGAATTTTTCTTGCAAATTCTTACATTTTTTTTGTGTGTTAATTTTACTAGAAGGAGTCCTATACTTTTTAATAGTATCATCGTTACAGTCACCGTTCAGAAAGAAATGGCACTTTTAAATTTTTAGTCTTTCACTCTAAGAATATGTTTCGTTTATTCAAATCTATTTTTATATCCTTTAGTATTTTAAAGTTTCCTCTGCACATAATATGTGCATTTCTTATGAAATTTATTCCTAGATATTTTTTGTTCCCATTATAAATTGTTTCTTCTTCTAGTACATTTTCTAATTGGTTATTTGTACATAGGAAAGTTACTGGTTTTTATTAAGTTTTCACTTGGCAACCTTATTAAATTCATTGATTCTAAAAAATTTTCTAGTTGTCTTAGCTTTTAATCTCATCTTCAAATCATGGTAATTTTGCCACTTGTTTCTTTTTTCTTGTTGCTTTCTCATTGAATTTTCATTTTATCAGAACAATGATAAGTGATAGTGGTAATAGTATCATTCTTACCTTATTATAGTGCCCCAGTGGCAGAGAACACATACTTGCTAACAGTTCAGTGTGTGATACCCTAGTGCAAGTTATTGGCCTGCCTTGATTTATTGTCTCATCAGTAAATGTGAAATTATGAGGTAAGAATTTTAAGCCTGCATTTCTTGTAAAATAATATGGCACCAGATTTTTCAGTATAAACCAACAATACCAATAATGTACGCATTAACTGCTGTTTTGGGTATCCAGGAATTTAAAAGTATATTAATGTTAATGTAAATCTTTTTTAGGAATATGAAGCCATCTACCTAGCAAAATTAACAATACAGATGATGTCACCACTCCAGATAGAAAGGTCATTATCTGTTCATTCTGGTACCACAGGTAAGAATTTTTCATTTAGGGGAGAAAAATAATGCTATGAAAGGTAGAAAAGCAGCAACATCTTTTGCTCAATGTGGGTTAAAGTGAACAATTTAAATTGTTTAGAAAATTTTGAGTAGACTATTGAATTAAGACAAGATAATTTCAGAATTTAATTTTATAATGAATAAACGTGTATTATCTGCTCTGTGCACACCACTACTTAGTTAATCAGAATATGCTGAGTGGAAAATCAAATTTCTGCTTGGTTTAGTTTTAAGTCTTTAAGTAGTACTTAGCTGTTACTACTTATATTAAAATAATAAGAGAAGTCTGGAGAAGGGGCACTAAGTACACTTAGGTGATCTTACTAAAAATAAGTGGTGGTTAATAAATGAAAGTATGTTTCAAGTTAAATAGACTGATGATGTCATCTACCTCAGTTTTTCTCTTGCCATCAAAAATTTCAATCCTTTATCCCTTCCTTCCCTCCAAAGTCCCCTTCATTTTCAAAGTTTATGATTCAAGCAAGCTCTTAAAATCTTTTAACTTTTACCTTTCTTCTCCAAGACCTTTTTACTTTTTACTCGTTTGCTCTTTGTACTCTACTAGAGCACTCATGGAATTTACTTATTTATGGTAAATAAGTTCATTTCAGTCTTACTTGAACCAACAGCCTTATAAGATAGGAAGAACAGGTTACATTCCTAGTTTGGATCTGGAAATGGAGCACTGGTGATCTGATTGATAAGTCCAGTGCTCTCTTCATTCTATTACTGCAGTGCCTGTAGCAATAATGCTATATATCCATCCCTCAGGTGCGCTTCCTAGTTGTAATTGACTCTTTTTTCCTTTGCTACCTCCATCTAGTCATTCCAAATCTGCTAGGATCTGTTTCCTCAGTACCTTTAAAATTCATTCCCTCTTTTATATACCCTTAATTTTAACCTAGTTCATGCCCATATTGGCTTCCTATCCAAACTCTTATTATTTGGTCTGTTCTCTGTATGTGGCCAGACTTATTTTCATTAAAGATAGTTCGACTTATGATTATTTTTCCTGTACAAAAGCCTTCACTGGCTTAATTCCTACAGACGAAAATACATAAGTAGTAATTAAAGGCCCTTCTAATTTTATTGTATCTCTTACTGTTCCTCTTTATATTTGCACTCCAGAAAGCTGAACTATTGATGGTTTCCTGTGTGTGTCTTCTTTTCTCCACCTAGAAAGCATTGCAGTCTCTCTGTTCTCATACATTTAGTTCAGGCGTTGCCTCCTCAAGAAAACATGATTAACTTACTCTTCCTCTATTCCCAAGTCATTCAAGATTGACTCTTATGGAGCTTTTTCTGTACTTCATCACGCTCTACCTTGCATTGTCTTACCTCCCTTAGAATACAAGTGTAGCACCTCATCTGAAATTCAGTTACAGCAGCTGTATTTAGCTGTATGACTACCATATTTATTTATTCCATTGTCTCGATATTATGTTTCTGTTCTTATTTGATTAATCTTATAGTGACACATTACTTTCATGTTGGAATCTGCCTTCTGAATTAACATTATTACTGTGTATTATTACTATTAGCACAATCTTTAGGGCATAAGTTTAAGGTCATGCCATTGTTAGGCAGATAACACTGCACACATTTTACCAAATTTAATTGTTCCCTAAAGTTCTCCTCCATTAAGATTCAAGTTTCTTGATTATAACTATGGGAAATGTAGGGATAGCTTTGATTATATGTGGGAAATATCTGTGCCGGCTGACTCTTGATGTGAAAAGTGGATAAGAGAAAGTCCCTTTATCTGCTGCATGCCATCCTTTCTTCCAACTTCAGACTCATTGGTAATAAAAACCACAGCTACAATGGAAAAATATTTTCAGTGGCATCTATGGAAGCAAAAATAATTATATCTACAAAATAAAATTGTACAAATATAGAATTTCTTAAATTTAATGTTCTAAGTCACATTATAAACTTGATAACCAGTTATTTATGTAGTTATTTTAGAAATTGTTTATCATTTACAATACCCAAGACATATTTCATTCTCAAAAGGGAAAAATGTATCCTCTCATGAAGATAAAAAGTTATTTAGATAATTCATAACCAAAGAATTTACTAAGTTTGCTAGAAATTCACTCATGGAGTTTTCATAGTGCATATTCATGGTAACACTTCATTAAAAATGAAACTTTTACTAGCTGTAACATTCTAACAAGTGAATTTATTTAAGTTCCCATTATGTTATGTTCATGCAATAAATTTTAGGCAGTTTGAAGAGAACACATGAAGAAGATGATGATTTTGGAGGCATGCAAGTGGCGACTGCTCAGAATGGCTGACTCAACAGCAACATTATAGAGGAAGTGAATTTCTATTTGGGAAGGAGCAAATACTAGAGACAATAATAATGTAAAATGGTAAAAACACAAGTAGTTTCTTTTCAATGATATGTTGCTTCCAGACATGTTTCTCTACAATTTGTTGAGCAACATTTTAAGAAGATGTTGGACTTCTGTAGTAGATGGCACTGATGGTTTTAAGCCTATTCTTTTTTTTTTTTTTTTTAACGTTACAGTTTTATTATAAACCAAGAATTTTGGACTTGCAGAGGTATTATTGCAATAATGCACTTTTCATACTTGAAATTTATTTGTATGATATAAAGTTATTACTTTAAAAAAAATGCAAGTTAGGGGGATTTGTTTATATAATTTGGGTAATTTATAACAAGAATTTCCTAAAGTTTGCTAAAAATTCATTTTATGTTCTATATATTACATTTAAAAAATAATTTAACAGTTCAGTTTTATGATGGAGCCTCTTACAGAAACATTAACAAATGCAGGAATCTGCCACATTTCTTTTTTAGTATAATTAAGTAGTTAATTACCCTTTTTTAAAAACTTCTCTGATTCCTTATTACTACCTTTAAATCATGACATTAGCCAACTATTCTTACTTTAACATGATCCAAGTTTTGCTTCCTTTCCTAATTTTAGTCTATAGAAAAAAAGTTCAACGAACAAAAGATGTTTTAATTATAAATACCAAATACTTAAAAACAAGGAGAGTTTTAGATTTTTAAGGGACTTTCCTTTTGCATTTCTTAAAAGCCAAATGCTGTTTGTTCTTTTTAGAGTTGCTTAGCCCATTTTTTTGTCCAAAATAGTTCTAAATAGAATATAATAAACCAGTATAGTGCTAATTTTTTTCTAAATGAAGCCCAAAAAAGAAAAGTGCCTTGCATCATTAAAAAATAACAATCCTCATGACCTTTAAATTAGTATGTAGAACAATGAAAAGTTTTTAAATATTTTCTGTAATTTTTTTAAACCATAAATTGATTTAAACTGAAAGTCTGAGGCTTGAAGAAACCTCAGTACATTATTCGGAAATATTAACTCCTCCATTTTATGTTGTCTTAATGATTCTGTGAGGTTGTTCTGGCTCAGACAGCAGCTTTTCTTTTAAGATGCATTTATTGGGGAAAGTGGTTTGTGGGAGACTTTAGTGTATTTTAGTGTTTTAATCAGTTCTTTACATTGAGTTAATCCAAATTTCCCCTATAATTTGCAGTAGCAAGTTACTTCATGGATCCTAGTTTCTCCATATACATGTACATCTAAATTGTTCTAAGAAAAACATTCTTGCTATTTTAAGTATGATGTGAGGAAGTGAGGAATATTTTTAACTTTTTATAGTTGATGATTTAGGTTAGCACAAACAAAACTTCTTTCTATCTCACTTTTCTGTCCTCTCTTGAGGTGCTTTATTGATGGGAATGATTTCCATTCGTTCCCTCGGTACCAAGAGGTACTATGCAAGGTAACCTATTACACCAAGTTACTTGCTTGGCTTTCCTCCCTAAAATGTAATAATACAGTCAAAGCTTGTTTTATCCAGCATAGCAAGAGTAGAAATGAATTAAAATTGCTTTGTTAAAATAAGAGTTAATTTCTTGTTGATCCAGGTGGTATTCTTCTGATGTCCCTTGTCTTTCTGCTTTACCACCCTGAAAATAGCATATTGTTAATCCCATTGTGATCTCTGTTCTGTTGTGATTAGGTCATTTGGTGTGGCTGTCTAGTAGAGTCAAGATCTGCACCGAGTGTTCAGAAATTCCAGTTGGTAAAGTGCCAGATAACACAGCTTTCCTGTATATAGATCACTATTGGATAGGTCAGCAAAGATCTCTCTTGTAAACTAATAATCTGTGATGCTTCATTCAGCAGAAATTCTGCTTAAAAGAATCTTCATAAGAGTACGTTTAAGTTTTGAAAATGAGGCAGTTTTTTAAAATTAGTTTCTTAAATATGCATATCCTCTCTAGTAGTGTTGCCGAAAATAGATTTTATTATTTATAGCTGGTAATTTCCCACTTTTTCTAACCACTATAATTTTTATGTTTGTCACTAAAGTGCCTGCCCAGCACTGTACATTAAAGACTGTCTCCTTCTTAAAACACTAGGAAAAGGGACTGTCATCTTCTTGAGTACAATATTAATGTGGACAAACATGTTGTTTGTTCTTTCATATAAGAACATTGCAAGTTTTATCTTGTATCCATTCTTCCACCTAATGTTCAGCTAGTTCTTCTGGTAGCTCTTCTAATTCTTCTGTTTGGTTCCATTTCTGTAATTCCTTTCTTTCCGTTGATGTTTTGTGATAGTTAACTACAATTCATTTAACCAATCATGATTTATTTTCTAGAATATTTGAATAATGTATGAGTGACGTAGCACCCAATTTTAAACATTACGTAATCTGGGCACAGAATTTAAAGTAAAATTACATCAGAATATAAAACAACTGCTTTACTGTCCATTTTCAAAGTATGGAACTTAAATACTGAGAATATTCAAACTGAAATGGCAGTATTCTTACCTTCTAATTTTAGTTAATTGGTCGATTAATTTTTTTATCAGATGTTTAAACAGCAGTTACTTCTGTTTATTTGTATCTACTCTATGGTGGAAATGTTAAACCGTGATGACTTTTGCTACGAACTCTCAACCACTTACTTAACTTTTAGGGCATAATATATGTTTTGTGGTGGGAGGGGGGTGGGATTTGTGCTTCGCCTGATTTTAGAAGTAATGTCAAAAAATGTTAAGCATGCCCTTTTAAAGAAAATATAAGGTTTCTAATTGTCTTATTACCATGGTAATTCAAGTGAATTAGAAGTATTTAACTGCAATCTTGAATTATAAAGTTGGGATGAATATATATATATATATATATGTATATATAGAGATCTCAACTTGATGTAAAGTAAATGAGCAGTTACCTGGCGGATTTCTTTTAATAACTGGCTTAATCCACAATTCCATAACAAACTTAGCTTCACTTCAGTATTTACTTTCTTTGTCCATTCAACAATGCTCCAAAAAGGAAATGTTAGGAAACAGCTGAGAATTGCTAAAAGATTTTATTTTTTTTATTGGTTAGAAAAATGTGTTTTTAGGGTCTTTGAATGCTGGATTTTTTTTGTCTTACCCATTCATGGCAGCTAAAAAAAATCACTCAAAATATTCAGGTTTACATGTTAGCTCTCTTTCATAGGGAGTTGCCATACCTCACAGTTCAAAGTGTATTCTATAGATCAGTAACATTATACTGACATGTAATTGCAATTTACTATGCAGCAAAAACGATTCAAGAATAACCTACAGTGTCTACTTACCTTTGTATAGGCAATTGCTTAAGTTACTCTGCTTTTAACATTTGTACTTGGATAAAATGCTTATGTATGTATAGGAATGTCACAGTGCAAGATGCTGCTAGCTCAGACACAAAGTATTAAAATTATTTTGTCAAGATTGGTGGTTGTATTAAAACTATTGTGCCATTATACCTCAAAGAACTGAAAAACTCATTTATACTGATATGCTTCAGGACTTCTTAAATTGCTGGTTTCTAGGTAAGACTAACCTAGTTTTACTCCCACAGATTAAGAAGGATAAATGAACATTGGATGTTGATAAGCACTTGCGTATCTTCCAAAACACTGTGGTTACACACACACAAAATATGGTCACTAATCTATGCAAGACCCAAATTTCAGCTCAAGTATATTTTTTAAGGTTTAGCTGATCAAGTTTAGAGTTGGAAGCGAGGGAATTCATGCCTGAATGGAAAGGGAAGGTAATCCATAGAAAAGTTTCCAGCCCATTTAGAAAAATACTTCCTGCTTTTACAATATCCTCTTCCCTGTTAGCCTACCTACATACTATTTTTCATCAGATCTAAGATGCCATCACCACACTATTATTTTAGATACCACTAAAAGGTAAAATATTGCTGAGTAAACTATTACAAGCCCTTGATCATAAAACATACATCTTAGAATCAGTGAAATACAAATATACAATATATGGGGCACAATAAAAAAAAAATCACAACTGCCTTTTTCATTATACCTTTTCAAAAGCAAATTATGCTCAAAATTGTGAATATAGTTAATGTAACATGTTTTATGCAGCTTTTTTTGTACTCAAGTTTACTCACAGTGTGGCTTAGAAAATCATAAATATACTTTGGTTAACTAATGCTAAATACAGATTGCCATTTTCCTCAGTGACACAATTTTTATATACTCTATCTTACCTGTAACTATTTCCTTTAGGAGGAATTTAAGACCTCAAGAACACCACTGAAACACCAACCTTGTAGACAGTTTTACTTCAAATTGTTCAGTGGTAAGAAATGCAATGAAGCATTTAACTTTACCTTTTATTAGGCTCATTTTTTAACATAAGTTTTTAATTAGAGTGTACTTAATAAAGCTGTCATAACAAGGCTGTAGGATTTCAGAAAAGGTAAAACTAGCTTTGTTGCTTTCACAAGAGAGATCATTTGCATAGGTCATCAGCAGATGAATAGTCACCCTCTACTGGTAAAGGCTTTCTATGATTTTAGAAAGCCAACTTTAACTTACTGCATGGAGGGAAATATGAAATCCAGCTGAGGTAGGTGTGAGTAAAAGGGATGAAAAACAGGTAGTCTTTAGTTTCCAAGTTCATTTTACAAAGTACACAAAACTAATTATATCAACCATGACTTAATAGAGTTCAAGAGAAGACTCAAGAAAAACACAAACAACATCAGGATTCTAACAAAGGACTATCATATGAATAGTTTTAATGTAATACGGAATGCAAAAGATTAGAACCATTAATAAAGTAATTTCTACTTCAGCTTAAAAAGAAATAAATAAAATCAAAACGGGATAGTGACCAGAATGCCATTATAATCACATTAAATAGAAAAGCTTCCATCAACATTTTTAAGAATATAACAAATTCAGTATGATACATTTTTAAGTATTCCACTCAATTTTGTAATCTATTTTTCATAAAAATGTTTCTCAGAAGAGAGGCTTCAGATGCCCATGAAAAGATGAGAAATCAGGTTACAAATACATAATATGCCAGGATTTGCTAATTCACTGTTAAAAGTACCTTGTATTTGCTCTTAGGTATTTTAAATGAATTTATATATCACATATAAGATGGGTGGTACTTCACTACATTAGAATTATATGAACTTGTATATTTAAATTTACTTTGAATCTTATCACATTTTATGTTAATTTTTATTTCTACTTTAAAAGGCTGACCAGGTTATTTGCCAGTACGGTATTAGGACCAACAATGTTGGGCTGTACATTTAGTTATGATATATCTAACATCGAATTTCAAGTAATATATGGGAAATGACACCTCTAACTGGTATTTAGATATGTTTCTCTGAAACAAATAATTTTATGAATGTGGTAAGAAACAGCCTTGTTTATTGTATGATTTTTAAAAATGAGCAGTACAGATAGCAAATACATAACTCCTTACTACCTATGCTCTGACTACCAAGGAATGAAGCCAAACTTTAGAAAAATACAATGCAAGAAAAGATTCAAGTTAAAAATATATTCCTTTGGTTAAAAATCATCCTCTTCATAATATTTGTAATCTAAACTCACAGCATGTCCCACCAGCCCAAAGTAATCTTCTAAATGTCATATCTGTTGTATTACAATGTTTTTTTCAATCCATTATAGAGGTCACTGGATTACAGCAAAATATTTTAACTGTAAAAAGGATATATAGTCTTGGTACATTAGCTCCTCTGACAAATGTCTTTCTTAAAAGATTTTTACTTTAGAAACCTCCGACACATGTAGTTTTCTTCAGATACTGTATATCCAAACTTTTTATAGAAACCAACATTTTGTGGTAGACATTCAAGGGTAATCTTATAACAGTTCAGTTTTTTGCTTAGCAAAGTAAGGGTTGATAATAACCTGAAATTAAAGGGGGGGGGGAAGCATAGGTCATTTGTTAATAAAAATGGATTTTAGTAACAATATGAGTGAATATTGCATAAAATTTCAAGTTTACATTAGAAATAAGTTTAAGTCATGGCTTTTCCTACTGTATGTTCATTTTAATATTCAAATTGTACATAGATAATCATTTAAATCACGCAAAGCATTTTTTTTTTCAAATATACTTGATAACCTTCAGCCTGTTAATAGGACAAATACTAAACCTAACCCTCTTTAAAAATAAGTTTTAAGATTATTGTTGACACTAAAGACTATCAACCTTTTAAAAATATAGTCCAGATTATTAAGTTTTTTTCTCATCAGTGTTGACTTAGGAACAGTCAACATTCCCACATAAAATAGAGAACAAAGCTATTGTTTACCTATCATTTTAAAACTACTTAAGTATTTGTGAAAGTATCATATACAGCTTTACAAATCCTTAAAGAATCCAAGCCCAGTATAAGAATGATTTCTAACTGCCTTATGGGTAAAAATAAAAAACTAAAAATGATCTACAGATATTTACCAGAAGTGTTTCCTCATGTTTACATAGACTGAAAAATCATATCAATTTGAAGACAGAACTTAAGAATTATAAAAAGTATGACTAAGTGGAATAGAGCAGTGGTCTCCAACCTTTTTGGCATCAGGAACTGGTGCTCCTATGAGAATCTAATGCCTGATGACCTGAGGTGGAGCTAAGGCAGTGATGCTAGCGCTGGGGAGTGGCTGCAAATACGGATGAAGTGTTGCTTATTCAACCGTCGCTTCCTGCTGTGCATCTCAGTTCCTAATAGGTTCATGGCCTGGGGGTTGGGGACTCCTGGACTAGACTACTAGAAATTGCTCTGTTTTATTCACTGATGTATCTCAAATACCTCAAATAGTATCTGGCACATAGCAGGTACATATTTATTAAGTGATTTCCTTAAAACTCAGAAGAGATGTTAAGCAAGTTCCATCTTATAAAATAGGCACTAAACCCATGAAATTTACATTTATTTTTAAGGATTTAGGTAAATGTATAAAGGATTCTACAGTGGAGGCTGCTTTAGTATATGTTTCTAAAATTTATGAGACTCAGACCATTTCCTTTGTTTTTAAACATGACAGAGAAATGGGGAAATTGACTCGGCCAAAAGTTCGTTTTCTACTAGTATGAGACTACTACTGTTAAAAGTAACTTAAAGATGTTACTGCCTGTAAAACAGCATACCTCCAATATTCAAACTGGCAAAACTAATAATAAAAGTACTTCATTTCTTCATTAAATTCAGTCTAAGCTATAGAGTGAGAACAGGTTCATAATTAATGATGCCTAAAAAAGAACTTCAAACAGGAAAACATGTTCAAGTTATCTTGGCAAAAACTGTAAAGTGACAGAGCATCTAATTTATACACGGTTACCTTGTTTCTGCTTACTTACAGTTTGCCAAGCTGCTTTCCTCTGCATTCATCACTAACAACAACATCTTCTACTCTTCCTCTCTGAAAACATTTACAGTGTTTAAAGGACTAAGCATGTAGTTTTGTTCTTTAGCTAAATCAACAAGTTACGGTTGGTAAAAATTCATTGACAAAAATAAATGTTTTATAAATTTGAACTTAACAAAAACCAAATGCAAACACTTTTTAACTATTATTATAGAGGAAATAATATAATGAATCAACTTGTGTCCTAATCTTATTTGTCTATATCCTGAACCTCCCCAGCCCATTGTTTAAAGCAAATCTCAGAATCCCCATCACCTAAATATAATCTTGTCATGAATGTACTATATCTGTCATCCTGCTCCTTGCTTGACAGTTTATTTCAGACATTTAAATAGTTTATTAATTGCTAGAAACTCCACTAAAATTCGTAACTCATAGAAAACATTCCAAATTTTCCTATCTTATTGGATTACCTAGGCTTTCTTTACTATTTCATGCGTGTCATTAGGAGTAAAGGGGCTTTACAGGCATTAAAAATGTAACAATTAGAAAAAATATAGTATTCTGAACCCTTTACCACTTGGAAACTGATGGGAATTTGTGTTAGTATAATATATTCAAAGTACTGTTTAAAAAAAAAAAGCATTAGGGATTCTAAACATTACTGCCAAATTTCATGATGCTGACTTGGTTTCTCTATGACTATGCCAAATCTAATTCCTTCAGGAACAATTTTTAGCAAACATTTTATATTGTTAGTACATTTTCTTCCTCATAACTCAGAACACAATGGGAAATTGTTCGTACTAAGGGACTTCTAAGAACTTTTTTCAGAGCAATATCGCTCTCATTTTACAATGAAAAGTAGTGAGAAAACATTTGTTTAATGGAAACTCAGTGTAGGTTTTGCTAGAAAACACTTGTCCATTTTAGCTCATAAGCATTAATGTGAGCATGTACCTTAGCACAGGAATGGATGAATTTATGTTCTATTATCAGAGTTGCTGTAGCAACAATCTGTCCTAAAGTCACATCTTCCACAACTGTAACATAATAATCCCCAGATTTCTTCATGTGCTCAAAAGATTCTGTGGAAATTGGAAAACAATGTTATGTGGTAGACATTAAACTATTAGGTGCCAGAAAAATACCAAGATTAGCCGCTTCATTATCAGATAGCTAAAGCTGTTTCACCATAGTAATTTATACTTTGTTTCTAAGAAAATATTAAAAATGACCAAGTAGTTGAAACACCAAATTAGAATATAGTCCACACATTAAAAAAATATGCTAGCAAAGTAAAAGACTAATAATAGCTATTTTAGATGAACAACACTTATAATACAAATAAACTATAGATGTTACCACTTTTGTGCCTAATCATTAGTTACTTTAAATCTATTTCTTCAACCTTTACACTAACAGATACTTGAGTAGAACAAAACTTTGCAAATTTTAACAGGAATGTTTGGCTTCATTCTCTGATTTTTAGTCTTTGGTTTCAAAATATTTTGACGAAAGTAGTTTTTCAGTTTTTCCCTTGTGATCTTAGGTGTTTCGTGATTACATGACTTTCTTTTTTAGAAACGAAATCACTGTTTTTGTTTCCTTTGAAAGCACCTTGTGAAGTAGGTGAAAAATATGTTTCCAAGTAATCTTCCCAAAATCACACAGCAAATAGGAGCAAAGAAAATAAGCACTTTACTTTCAGATTTGATTTTTAGTACTTATATTACTGAAATAACATAGTCCTCATCTTATCTGGAATGCATGCAAAAAGCAATTCGGGAATAAAAACTAAGCGAAATAGTCTCACATATTGTTTATTTCCAGAGTCTCATTCTAGATAGGGGTGGTGCAGAGTAGAAAGAAGTAAATTCAATGAAGGAAAACAATGAGAATTAAAAAATGATGACCCTCATCTAAGGAGGGTAAGACAATACAAAACAAAACAAAATTCTTTTTGAAGGAAATGAAATTATAGAAAATAAGAAATGACTTAAAGCACTGGATAGAGTCAGGAAGGTTCTGGTTATTTCCTTACCAATAAACTACTTGTGATCTTTTGACTTTTTTTTTTTTGGAGAGGCAACCCTTGGCTGACCTCACAGATTGCAAGGACCTTGTCAGTTTACAATCCCTTATTTTTTATGTCTGTAGCACCTGGTCTTCGTAGGTGGTCTCCCATCCAAGTACTAACTACGTCCGACCCTGCTTAGCTTCCAAGATCAGACCAGATTGGACTTGTTCAGGGTAGCATGGCCGTAGACTCTTTTGACCTCTCTTGACTTCCATTCTCATATGTATAAAAGAGGGAGTGGGGCTGAACTATAACCTCAAATACCTCTTACTCTTAAAATAGATATAAAGGAACAATAAAAATCAAACATTCTATTGTATTTTTGATCTGGTGATTAAATTTCTGTGAATAATCTAACCACATGAAAGGAAATAACTACAGTAAAAACAACTTCTACAGCTAACACAGCACAACCACTCCCAGGGCCTCAGCATAGGTAGCAGCTGACCTAGCTTTCACCAAGAGGCTCCAGAACCAATAGAACTGGTGGTCAGCTTCAGACCACACCAGAGCACCACCCAATTAGCAACATGAATGACACACTCAAAGGAGTGGACTTGGCAGGCACCAGAGCCCCCACTAAAGTGAATCTCGCTCCATAGGGTCAGCCCCTGTATAAGAGAAATGTCTGCTGTGCTCACAGCCAGTCCTCACAGCCAGTCAGCCTAAGGGTAAATCCTTCTCACTCATGTGACAACAGTAATCAAGGCTCAACTACAACAGGAGGGCACACAAAGCCCCCATAAGGGCCGCCCAGGAAACACCTAGCTTACATGACCAGGGAGACTGCGCCACTGGGCCCCACAGAATACCTATTACATAAGGCCACTCTGCCAAGACAGGGAGATATAGCAGTTCTACCTAATACATAAAAACAAACACGGGAGGCAGACAAATGAGACAAAGGAATGTTCCAAATGAAAGAACAGGACAAAACCAGAAAAAGAACTAAACAAATTGGAGGCAAGCAGTCTACCAGATGCAGAGTTTAAAACACTGGTTATAAGGAAGCTTAGTGAACTTAGGGGAAGAACAGATGATCTCAGTGAGATCTTCAACAAAGAGACAGGCAACAACAAAAAAAGAGATAAACCCATCAGAAGTAAAGAATAGCTGAAATGAAGAATACACGAAATGGCATCAACAGCAGATCAGATGAAGCAGAGGATCAAATATGCAATTTGGAAGACGAGGTAGCAGAAAACACTCAATCGAAACAAGAATTTTAAAAAAAGGATAGCTTAAGGGACCTCTGGGACAACATCAAGCGTAACAACATTCACATCACAGGGGTACCAGAAGGAGGTAAGAGCAAGCAAGGGATTGAAAACTTATTTGAAGAAATTATGACTGAAAACTTCCCTATCCTGGCAAAGTGCAGTCTCAAATAAGAGGAACCCAGAGGCCCACACCAAGACACATAATTAAAATGCCAAAAGTTAATGACAAAAATAGTTTTAAAACAGTCACATACAAGGGAGCTCCCACAAGGCTGTCAGCTGATTTCTCAACAGAAACTGCAGGCCAGAAAGTACTGGCACAAAATATTCAAGGTGATGAAAAGCAAGGACCTACTACCAAGATTACCTACCCATCAAGGCTATCATTTATAATCAAAGGAGAGAGAAAGAGTTTCCAGACAAGAAAAAGCTGAAGGAGTTCATCACCACCAAACCACTATTTACAAGAAATGTTAAAGGGACTTAAAGGAAAAAAAGCAAAAACATGAATAAAATGGCAATAACTACATACCTAACAATAATTGCTTTAAATGTAAGTAGATTAAATGCTCCAATCAAAAGACAGGGTGGCTGAATGGATAATAAAACAAGACCCAAGTGTCCATCAATAGATGATCAGATAAAGATGTGGAATATTACTTGGCCGTAAAAAGAATGAAATTTTACCATTTGTGACAACATGGATGGACCTAGAGGGTATTATGCTAAGTAAAATAAATCAGAGAAAGACAAATACCACATGATTTCACTTATATGTGGAATCTAAAAAAACACAAGCAAACCAACAGATACAGAGAACAAACTGATGGTTGCCAGAAGGAAGTTTGGGGGATTGCATGAAAAAGGTGAACAGACTTAGAAGTACAAATCAACAGTTACAAACTATAGGGATGTAAAGGACAGCTTAGAGAACATAGTCAATAATACTGTAATAACAATACATGGTGTCAGATGCAAAACTTATCGAGGGATCACGTAAGTTAAATAATGTCTAGCACGACTGAAACTAATATAATATTGATGTCAGCTATAACAAAAAATTTTTTTAAAGATACAAAAATAGCTAATTTGTTATTTGAATAATATCTAGCTATTTGAATAAAAATCACATAGTATACACTAAACAGAGCTCTAAAGAAAAATAAAATCTTGTTTCCCTTTCTTTCATTCAGAAAAAAGAAGCTGTAGTACTTACTCATAAATTGTTCAGGGCTGACAACTCCAGTTTCTGTCAGTTGACCTAGTACCTTAAAAAAACCTAGTTTGCAAAAACAGATTTCAAGTCATACGAGCAGATGAAAGATATATCAAATAGGGCAATGTGTAAAATAAGGGGAATTTTTTTTCAAAACTTTAATGAATCATTTCAAAATTATTATTTCAAAAGGTTAAATTGAAACCCATTATTCTTTCTATAATCACTATATAAAACAAAGAATAATTTTTACCAATGTTTTTGCCTGCATAAGATTTTTGGAATATTGCTAATCTTAATATTCAATATTTATAGAACCAGCATGTACATTTTCATGTAATTTGTATTAAATTCAATGCAAGGGATGCCTAATTTTCCCAAATATGTGCTTTGGTTTTATTTAAAAGTGCAAGATTTTCAATGACCAAATATGATACTATACAAAATATAATTGTTGAGACTGCAATTTTTAAAGATGCCTGATTAATTTCATGTTATCTTAAATTAATGTGAACAGTACATTTTAGAACTCTGACAATCTTAATTTCTACAAACTCACTAACTTGACCAAAAGTGGTTTCTTCAGGTTTCCTACCAAAAAGAAAACTGTAAAAAGTTCATTTTTGATTACCAACATTTAAGGAAATCTTTTTGGAGAACTTAGCTGTTAAAACAAAAGGAACATGTAGACAAAACCTTTTGCAACTTATCCCAGGCAGATTATCTCCACTCTTATTCCCTATCCAGGTTCTTAGAGAAGATTCTTCCTTAGGTTTCATTATACATGGTAATTTCACCTTTTTGAGAAGTCTTTTGGCCTCTTATAGGAAAGAATGGTACTGTACTTAAGTTATTTGAAATATTTTACAGTAATAGCTGATCTTGGCCCTGATACATACACACTGAAATTGAGGGTCTTAGTCACTTTAAAAATTAAATACGAAAAATAATCCAAAGTCAAGTATTATTTTTTTAAATTATCACCATCATCATAATGTTTGTGGAGAAAATAGAATGCTAATTATAGTTCTAACCAAGATTTGTAAACTATGTGAGTCCATACCTCTATTTAAATCAGCAGTACAAAGAGGCCTCAAAACCAAACCTTCTCCAGGATGAGTTGGGGAAATGGCTGGAGAAAATGTAGCTGTATTCTGGCTCCAGTCCACTTCTTTGAGGAGACTTGGGTCAAACATAGGAGTTTCATCAGGTTTCATTTTTACAGTAAGGTCTAAAATAAAATTTTAAATGTTAAGGCATTTTATTTAATAGAAGTTAATAGATTGGCAAGAAAGTAAATTTCTTAATAAAAAGTAATGCAATTAGAAAAATTCTTTGACAGATATACAAGATATTTTAATTTAGTTATCCTGAATCTTTAAATGTCTTAACTACAGATACACAGAAAACATATGACTACTATCAAAGAGTAAACAAATGAGTAAATTTAAAAGTTTTAAAAAGGTCTTTTTGAACATTTTTGCCTATGGTAATGCTGTGAATAGCTGAGTTTTCACAGGCTACATTTTTTATTTTTTTTACATTATTAGATTTTATTATTGAGCTAGAAAACCATTTGTTGGTCTAATTTGCCATTAAGGAAGACTTATTGGGCATGTAACTTTTTAATATATATGTTGAACCATGAAGAGAAGGTAACTGATGAAATGGCTTAAATTAGTGATTCTCTGCATTCATTGTAATATTTGGTTTCAGCTATAATACATTCTCACTAAGTATCTACTGGATTTGTTTTCACGAGACTTTCTAAATCTCTATGTTTCTCAGCTGCATTTAAGCAGCTTAAGAATAGCCAGTGTTTTTCATGCAATTGAAAAATTATCAATATGGTACTGTTCTCTTTTTTGAACATTCAGAAGTCAGCAGGTTCTAAGTGTAGTCTAATAAAACTGAGACTAAATAATGGATACAAAGATAGAAGGGATGAAAAATATATAAAGCATAAAAATGGAAGGGAGGCACTTCAGTGAAGCACAGAATTGCTGGAAGAGTCTTCCTAGTAATTACTAGAAGACTGAAGCAAACCCCAAGTTTCATTTCTATCCCTATGTTCAGTTAAAAAAACTATTCTATTTGATACCTGCCTTCTTCTTTGAAACAAAGAATTCAAAGATATACATCCATAACATACTACCATAAAACAAAGAATAGAGGAAAAATTAAAGTCCATTTAATGAGATGGAACGATGTCCCTAATCAACTTGCAGATGTTCCCAATTTCATGTCACAATACATTTAAGGGCAACTCTCCTTAACATTTTCACAACGATTGATTAAACTTCTGCCTGTATAACCAGATGTAACTATACAGCTAATGCTGCAGTGTAACACAGGCTTGGAGAAGATAGTGTGGCGTAATAAGTTAACATTATTCAGCACTTATTACGTGCCAGTTAGCATTGTTCAAAGAACTTTACACACATTGCAAGTGCTCAAAAAGATACCCTTTAGTTAGCAAATAATTTAAAATTCATGTTTATAAATTCTTGTTAAGTTTTTTCACCTTAATGTCAGGCACTGTGCTGGGTATAAGGGCTACAAAACAAATGACAGGTTGTCTGTTATGTTTATGTTAAACTGAAAGTTAACATTCTTGGATAAGAAAAAATTTTAAATCATAGTTTATTATGTAGAATATTGAGGGCTTTTTTCTTTTTTTTTCCCCTTCAAAAAGGATTCAGATCATGTTATACTCTAAACACTATACATGGCTCTAAAAACAGTAAAGGAAAGAAATAAATTTTGATGATTAAAACATTCATATCAAATTGAACAAACTTTTAGTCCATTTGAAACAGATTTTTTATAGGTTAATTTTAATGCGTACATTTTACTGTTTGTCCCTGATAATTGGGCTCCTGAGGCTTTTGTATGTACTCTCATCTGAAAGATGGGTAACAACTTTTTTTTTTCAGGTATGCAGATAAACTGGCTAAATATTTATCAATAAAGTAAAATGTGTACATTAAATGCAGAAGCCAGAAAGTATTAAGGCTTTAAGTTCCTCAAGGAAGCACACTAAATATTTTGATGTTCATGCTATTTAACCTACAGTTTTAACCATGAAGTTTAAAGAAAGCTCAGAAGGGAATTTAGATGAACATTAAGACAATTTCAAGTTAACTAGATTCCTTTTTCCTATAAAGTTTATTTTTGAACTTTATAGGTTCAAAAATAAAATGTAGCCTGGAAAACATGCAAAGTAGGGTTAATAATTTCCGAGAGAGGGGGGGGAGAGGTACAGCAAAGAATTAGGATTATGAAGCCTTTAACTAATGAATTTTAAACAGTAAATACTAATATTTTCCTGTGTATTTCTTCAACCAGATGGTCCTATTTCATGAATGATCATAAAAGTAAATTATATTGGCTAACATTTATTGAGCACTCTATATTTGTAAACTTAAAAGTACAACAAAGGACTTATTATCCCCATTTTACAAACCATGAAGCAGGCAGAGCAATTTGCTCAAGGTAACAGAGCCAATAAGGAAGAAAGTTAGGATTCAAAAACAGGCAACAGGGCCAGCCAGCTTCATGGGCACTCGACCTGTGTGGTTGCATAGGGCCCCACACTTAGTTTAATTCTCTGCTGTCCTGTCTTGAAATTCTTAATAATTTTTTTAACAAGAGCCCTGCATTTTATCTTGCACAGTTACCCAAATTATGTAGCCATTCCTGCATGACTCCAGATTGTACTTTTACTGAAAATGCACTAGTGAAAATGAATTCCCTACTTTATTGTGTAAGAGTTAAAGATGTAGTCAAAAGCAGCTCTTATAACCTATATTTGGAAAATAAGAATTTCCAGCTAGTCAAAATATATTAAACAAAGCCCTCTGGATAGAAATAAGAGTCCATTAACCAGGCATTCAAAAATTAATATCGAATGTTTAAGAACTATTTTATAAAAACAGAGCCAGACTTAAGGTTATCTTCCTTTATCTTACGCTGTCTCCATACAGTAAAATTCTCCCGATGTCCAATTAGTATGCTGGACAAGCTAAAGTAAGCTGTGATTTAATACCAAATTTCAAGATTTTAGAAGAGAACAAATAGGTAATTTATTTGATTTACAAAAGAAATAATATTTTAGCATCTTAAGGTGCCCCCAGGTACTACAAAACTAGGAAATTTCAGCAAACATACTTATACAGTTGTTTGAATCTCATCATCACTGAGGTCTTATTTCAAATATTTTAGATTAATTTACAAAAATAACTCTAACTCTCCTTACATACTTCTCAAGAACCTTTCCTATTTAACTGCTAAATTAGCATGAATTTATAAGGCCTATATATGCTTAACCTTACCCCAATAAATAAATGCCTAGTGAATGAATAACCAATGGTACATGTTTTATCTGGAGGTCACATTTCAAAAAATCCAGAAGAAAAATAATTTGCAAACTGCCACAAGTAATATCACAAAAATCATATGCTAAATTCATTTTTACTAGGTTCAGGTTTTCATTCAGTTGACTAGTCTTTGGACACAATTCCAACAATTTGGTTTCCCAACCTCTACAGCAGACTAGACTACAAATGGGGAGGAACTGAGGCTAAGAAGCAAGTGACTGAGAGCATCAAGTTAATAGACACTGGGAATGAAGATTTTTAAAGCTGATATGAAAAACTTAAAAACAATATAAAGCCAAATCTAAACTCATGTATTTCAAGAGCTCCTGGGGCATCACTACATTACTTCAGTACATGGTGAATGGGGGGCAAGGGAGAAGAGCTCTTTGGGACCAGGGTTCGAGTACATACATTTTATGATAATTTCGATAATAATTTGACTAAAGGTTTTAAAGAACACTCCAATCGCTGATGCTTTCAGTAGGCCTGGTCATATTAATAAATTGTGCAATTACACTTTACTTGAGAATTTTAAAAAGTATTTTCTGGTAGTTTATTTGATCTTTATAATCTAAGCATTATTCTCAGTCAATGGACCAAGAAACCTACAGCAGGTAGCGCTTTCGGGAACTGACTCCAAGGTAACACACAAATGAGTGAATTGGACTGGATTCCTCCTATCTTGTTTTCTCATTTTGAACTGCACAATACCATATTCGATCGACACCAATCTTTACATCATCATATCAGACAGGTAACTCTGTCTCTCCCGTGCTGAAAAAAATTGTCAGCGAATCCTGCCTATAAAGAACTGATCTAAATTAATTCTTGAGATCCATGCCTGGTTTCGTTCATGAGTGGATATCTTAACAAAACTAATCCCATAATCGTCTGTTTCATTTAGCATGAAATTGAGTTCTGTTTACAAGAACGTCAGCTCCTATAAAAGAAATCACAGTACTCTGTTTTCTAGGGGTTGAAGCCCCGGGTAAAGACAAAGGAAGTCCCTCCTCGCAGGGAAAGCCCCGATCTAGTAGTGCAAGAGGTGATCTTCGGAGCAGGAGCATGTCCTCAGGTGGCTCACGATCGCCGTGGGGTGCGCCTCGGAAAAGAACCGGGAAAAGGCCCGGGGCGTTAGTGCCCATTCAAAACCGATGGTGGCAGAGACTGTGAGCAACTGTCTCGGTCTCCACGCCAAAGCCTGGTGAGCAAAAAGTTACTTTCGACCTCTGTCCCTGCTCATGCTCTGCCAGGGACACCCCTGCATGGCCATACCCTAACCTCTGCTCCAGGCGCGTGTCCGCTTAACTTGCTCGGAACCGCGCTCCACAACCTCGTATGCTCCCAGCTGGCAAGGATAAATGCCCGGTTCCCCGAAAGTCACCCGCCTGCTCTCCTACCCAGGGCCTAACTCGCCTCCCCCGGGGGCAGCAGTCGCACCTGTGTGACAAATCTGAGGGCAGGCCCGGGCTCCAGGACCCCCAGCTCGACCCCACTCCCGTTCCCCCCGCCCCCAGCCCCCTCACCCGCAGAGGCCCCGCACTCGGCGTTCCTCTCCGGGCCGGCGGACTCTCGCCCACCCGGGTACACAGCACTGGATCCAGATGCTCAGCTTCGGCCCCACCTCCGCCACCTCGCGCGCCCGGGTCGCCGTCACCGCCGCCGCCGAGACGTGGCAGCGCCAGCGCCTCCACCCCGCCCCCGCCCGCTGACGCAGGACCTGGCGCAGGCGGGCGGGGGCGGGGCCTGGGCTGTAAGCGCCCGGGGCGGGGACGAGGACGTCCTGGGAGCCTCACCCCGCAGCGGCCGGGAGCCGGAGTCCTTACAGCTTTCCGCACGACGTCGGTATGTTGGTTCGGTGGAAACAATTCTACTTAGGAGTCCCCTAAGCCCTATTAAGTGGTGACTGGTGTGGACCTCTGAGTCTCAGAGACCAGAGGTTCAGCCTCTTGCCTTCTTAATAGTCAATTTCTTAATAATCCATTTATTAGGACTTTGGCTATGCACTGGCAGCTGACGCTCCTTATCTCCAGTTTTCTGAGTCACAAATTCAGCCTCCAAGAGGCTGCATTCTCTTTCGAGGCTATTGTTTTATTTCGCTCTCAAATCTTTTTGGATGACCGTGAAGTTAGGACAATGGTTCGCAGCTGCGGCGATTTTGCCTCCCAGGAACCAACTGGTAACATCTGAAGCCTTTTCAACCTCATGTCCAGTCGAGAGGTGTTTGGCATTTCTCTAGATGATAGAGGATATAGGTAGAGACCAGTATATGGCTAAATGTTTTACAGAACTCGGGACAGCCCCCCACAACAAATAATTACCTGGTTTGAAATGTCGGTGCTGCTGAAATTGAGAAATCCTGGGTAAGGAGGAGAAAAATGACTTAGTATTCTGAGCTCCCATTTCCAAAGTGGTTCACCTAAGTAGCACGTGTACCCATTTTACTGATTAGGAAACAGGTTCAGAGATGTTAAGTAACTTACCAAAGTAACATAGCTAGTAATTCCCCTTGTAGCATAAATTTCAACTTGCTGAATTTGCAAAGCATTTTATTCTTAAATAATACTGTTCAAACAGTATTATAACACCATATGGTGTGTCAGAAATTATATTTTTGCTTATGAGATTTAAATTTCAGTTAACTCTTTTACTGATTCATGCGTTTTCACAGCTTAAAACATCAGTGCAGCTGATGGCATCCACATCTTTGTATTCATCCTAGTTTTTACTCATACATGCAAAAGAATATATGACATAAAAATAAACATCACTATTCTTAACAAATATATACCCTTGTTTTCTTGTCAGACTTCTAGCCCTATGTTTGCAGTTAGTTTCTCCTGAGCAACAGAATCCTGTAAATTTTTAAATTTAATCAAGAGCAAAACAATTATAAAATTTATTACAGAACACAGGAGTTCTAAAAGGTACCTCAAAAAATTCTGCACTCCAGACATTGTCCTTCTTACCCACTTTGTGCTATAGGAACCCGATTTCTCCTTAATAGTCAAATTCAGTCACTCCAGCTAGTACAGTGGCCCCCTTCTTTGCCTGTTGGTTTACTTGCCTCATGACAATCTCAACTTCTTTATAGAATCATTGGTATATCCTCTAATGATTTTTACTTATTTTGATGGAATTTTTTAAATTGAGATATAATTGACATGTAACATTGGATTAGTTTTAGTACAACATAATAATTCAATGTATGTATTGCAGACTGATTACCACATTGTTTAGTTAACATTCATCACCACATATAGTTACCAAATTGTTTTTCTCTTGTGAGAATTTTAAGATCTACTCTTAGCAACTTTCAAATGTACAATACCGTATTATTAACTATAGTCACCATGTTGTATATTACATCCTCAGGACATATTTATCTTATTAACTAGAAGGTTGTACCTTTTCACCACCTTCATCCATTTTACTCGCCCATCATCCCTACTTCTTGCCATCTCCAATCAGTTTTCTGTATCTATGAGAGTTTTTTGGTTTAGTTTTTAAGATTCCATATATAAGTGAGATCGTATATATATGTGTGTATTTATATCTCATATCTTCTTTATCCATTCATCTGTTGATTGACACTTTGTCATTTCCATATCTCAATTATTATAAATAATGCTGCAATGAACATGAGGGTGCAGATATCTTTTCTAGATAGTTATTTTGTTTCCTTCAGATAAATACCCAGAAGTGGGATTGCTGGATGATATGGTAGTTCTATTTTTAATATTTTGAGGAACCTCTATATTATTTTCTGTAGTGGCTGCACCAATTTACATTCTCACCAGTAATACATTTTACATTCTCACCAGGGTTCCATTTTCTGCACATCCCTGACAGCATTTGTTACTTTTTTGTCTTTTTGATAATAGCCATCCTCACAGATGTGATGTGGTATCTCCTTGTGGTTTTGATTTACATTTACCTGATGAGTAGTGATATTGAGCATCTTTTCATATACCTGTTGTCCATCTGTATGTCTTCTTTAGAAAAATGTTTATTCCGATCCTCTGCCCATTTTTTAATCAGATTAGGGATTTTTTTTGTTTTTTTGGGTTTTTTTTTTCTTTTGGCTATTGAGTTATATGAGTTCTTTATATATTTTGGATATTGGGAGCTTTTTGATTATTGATTCAATCTTACTGATTCAGTCAGTCTGTTCAGATTTTCTATTCATGATTCTTCAGTCTTAGGTTGTACGTTTCTAGGACTGTATCCATTTCTCCTAGTCTGTCCAATTAGTTGGTACATAATTGTTCATAATAGTCACTTATGATTCTTTGTATTTCTGTGGTATCAGTTGTAATGTTTCCTTTCATTTCTGTTTTTATTTATTTGAATCCTTTTTTTTCCTTGATGAATCTTAGCTAAAGGATTATCAATTTTGTTTATCTTTTCTATTGTCTTTTTAGTCTCTCTTTCATTTACTTCCACTTCAATCTTTGTTTCCTTCCTTCAACTAACTTTAGATTTAGTTTGTTCTTCTATTCTAACTCCTTATGTTGTTTGAGATCTCAATTCTTAATGTTCCCATTTATCACTATGGACATCCTTCTTAGAACTGCTTTTGCTGCATCCCATATTTTTGATATATTGTATTTTCATTTTCATTTGTCTCAAGATACTTGGTTTCTCTTTTGGTTTCTTCTTTTGACCCCATTGGTCGTTCAGTAGCATATTACTTAATCTTCATATATTTGTGAATTTTTCGGTTTTCTTTTTCATAATTGATTTTTAGTTTCATACCATTGTGGTCCAAAAAAATGCTTCATATAATTTTGATCTTCTTAAATTTACCTAGACTTGTTTTGTAGCCCAATATATGATCTATCCTAGAGCATGTTCCATGTGTGCTTGAGAAGAATGTGTATTTGGCTTTCGGAAAGAATGATTTGTAAATGTGCGTTAAGTCAGTTTGGTCAACTTGTTGTTTAAGTCCAGTGTTTATTGACTTTCTGTATGGATTATCTATCCATTGATCAAAGTGAGGTATAAAAGTCCCTTACTATTATTGTATTACGGTTTGTTTACTCTTTACATCTATTAATATTTGCTTTATTTATTTAGATGCTCCTCTGTTGGGTACATAAATATTTACAAATATTATATCCTCTTGTTGGAATGTCCCATTTATAATTATTTAATGACCTTCTTCTCTCTTCTTACAGTTTTGTCTGTATGTGTCCTGTATCCAGAATGAGTATCTTGTAGGCAGCATGTAGATGGGTTATGTTTTATTATCCATTGAGCCACCCTGTGTCTTCTGATTGGAGAATGTAGTCCATTTACAGTTAAAGTAATTATTGGTAGATATGTACTTACATAAAACATTCTATATTTATAACTTTTAAGTTGCTAATTAAGTTTTAAAGCATTCTAAAACTCTACATTTTTACTCTTCTCCACCAACATTTTATGTTTTTTAGGTCACAATTTATATCTTGTGCATTAACAAATTTTTATAGTTATAATTATTTTTAGTAATTTTGTCTTTTATTTTATTTTATGTATTTTTTATTTTTTACTTTTTTTAGATGAGGCAACCCTTGGTTGACCTCACATATTGCAAGGACCTTGTCAGCTTACAATCCCTTAGTAATTTTGTCTTTTAACCCACATAACTAGATCTATAAGTGATTAACCACACTATTACATTAGATTATTCTGAATTTAACTCTATATTTATCTTTATCTATGAGATTTGTACTTTCATATGTTTTCCTGTAACTAATTAGCAGCTTAAAGAAGTCTCTCTAACATTTCTCATAAGGCCAGTCTAGTGCTGCTGAATGCCTTCATCTTTTGCTTGTCTGGAAAACTCTCTCTCCTTCAATTCAGAAGGACAACTTTGCTGGGTAGAGTACTCTTGGTTGGCAAGGTTCTCCTTCCCCGCCCCGCTTTTAGCACCTTGACTATAATATGCCACTCCCTCTGGCCTGCAAAGTTTTTGCTGAAAAATCTGCTGTTAGTCTTATGGAGTAGTTCCTTTGTATATAACAAGTTGTTTTTCCTCTTGCTACTTTTAAGACTCTCTCCTTGTCTTTAGCTTCTGATAATTTAATTATGGTGTGTCTTGATGTAAGTCTCTTTGGGTTCATCTTATTTGGAACTTTCTGGGATTCCTAGATCTGAATGTCTGTTTCTTTCCTAGATTAGGGAAATTTTCAGCCATTATTTCTTTAAATAAATTTTATGCCCTCTTTCTCTCGTTCTTATTCTTATAGGATTCCTACTATATGAACGTCAGTCTGCTTGATGTTGTCCTATAAGTCCCATATGCTAGCTTCACTCTTTTTGATTCTTTTTTCTTTTTGCTCCTCTGATTGGATGAATTCCACTGCCCTCTCTTCTGCTTTATCTGGTATAATGTTGAGCCCTCTTTCTAAATTTTTAAGTTGTTATTGAATTCTTTAGCTGTGATTTATTTTTGGTACTTATATTTTCTTTCTCTTTGTTGAAATTCTCACTTTGCTCATGAATTGTTCTCCTGACCTCAGTGAGCATTTTTATGACCATCCTTTTAAACCATTTATCAGGTAAATACTTATTTGTTTTACTAAGTTCTTTTTCTGAGGTTTTATCTTGTCCTTTCATTTGGACATATTCCTTTGCTTCTTCATTTTCATTGACTCTCTGTATTGGTATCTATTATTAGATAAAATAGCCACCTCTCTCAGTCTTGAAGGAATAGTCTCAGGTAGAAGATGAAACTTACAGTTCAACTCTCCCCTAGTTTTTAGTTGTCTCTCAAACCTTTGTGATTGTCCTAGCAGCCGTCTTTGTTCTTAGTTGCTCCCAGTAGTTGAGGGTATACCAAGACCCGTCAGTGTCCTGAAGAGGAAGATTTCAGTCAGCACCTAGATATAGGTTGATTGGAAGTCAAATCTTCAGGTAGCATCTTTTAAAGTATGCAAATATACCTCTTTCAGAGGAAGACTTTGAGGTGGGCATTTCTGTCTGCTCCCTCTGTACTAAGCCCTGGGTGCGGGTAGCCAGTTAAGAACCATTTCTTCTTTTGCTGTTGTCCACAGGCTTCTTTCTTGGAGACACCAGTGATTTGCAGCTGGATAGAGCACAAAGATGATGCCTCCCAGCCTACCCAGTCTTTAGAGCAGTCTCTGGAGAGGATTGAAGTAGGTTTCTAGATGTATTAAATTAGAAGCCTGCCCCTCGGGCCGCAGTTATTCAGATAAACTAATAGCCCCTTTCACAGAAAGACTGGATTTTTCAGTCTACTGCCTCTGTGCTGTGCCCTGGAGGGATAGATGTTTAAGAATTATTTCTCAAGATCTATACACCACTGTGTTCATTGTAGCGCTATTTACAATAGCCAATATATGGAAGCAACCTAAGTGCCCATCAGTAGACAACTGAATAAAGAAGTTCTGGTACAAATATACAATGGAATATTACTCAGCAATAAAAAAATGAAATCCTACCATTTGCAACAACATTGATGGACCTAGAGGGTTTTATGCCAAGTGAAACAAGTCAGATAGAGAAAGACAAATACTATATGATTTCACTTATATGTGGAATGTAAGGAAAAAATAAATGAACAAACAAAATGAAAACAGACTCATAGATACAGAGAACAAAATGGTGATTGCCAGTTTGGCAGCTGGGTGAAAAAAGTGAAAGGATTAAGAAGTTCAAATTGGTAGTTTCAAAATAATGACAGGGATGTAAAGTAGAGCATAAGGAGTATAGTCAATAATATTGGAATAACTACGTATGGTGTCAGATGGGTACTAGATTTATCAGGGGATCACTTTGTAAATTATATAAATGTCTAACCACTATGCTATACACCTGAAACTAATATAAAATAATGTTGAATGTCAACTCTAACTGAAAAATTAAAATTTAAATTTAAGAAATGAGAATTATTTCTCTATTATTTGTTACAGACCTGTGGGACCTGCAAAGTAACCCCTGTTGACCAGAGCCAGGCAGTCGAAGTGCATTCTCTGGGTGGCAGATGCAAAAATCATTATGCCAGACATCTAAACAGTCTCCTTTGCCCCTCAAGCTGAAGCATTTAAGGTAAGCAAATAGCCTTTCACAGAAAGACTGGACGCCTTTCATTCTGCTACCTATGCACTGGGCCTTGCGAGTGTTAGCCACAGTGAATTCCCGTGAGCCCTTTAAGAACTGTCTTTTATTTCACTATAGCCTTGTGGATCTCATAGATGCAAGCTCTGTTGGCTTTCAAAGCTAAATGTTTTGGGGACCTGTCTCTCAGGTGGAAGTCTTAAACGTTGTAATGCCAGCCATGAGGTCCATACCCTTTGCTCCTCAGGGAGAAGCTGGGAACTGTGAGTTCTCTCCCAGTTGTGTGTCAGTGGATTTTATGATGAGATTGTGTCTTAGCCTCTCCTACTCATTTCGATGTGGGTTTTTCTTATTCGCCACTGTGTAGGAATCTCTCAGGTAGCTTCTGGATTTCAGTCAGAGGGAATTGTTCCTTATGTAGCTATAGATTTGGTGTGTCTGTTGCAGGAGGTGAGTTCAAGAGCCTCCTACATTGCCATTTTTAACCAGAAAAACATTTTATGGATTCTTATAATAAATGCTATGTCACCAACATTTTTGATGGCACAGATAATGGTATTATGTGGTACTACGTGGATGTCAGTGATTGAGTTGAGAAATGAGTCAGGAATGTTGGACTCAATGAGAAGTTTTAAGAATACCTTAACCAATTTATTTCACTCATACTTTCCACTTAGTATATAAGAATTAGGTATAACAATCTATGTCTACTAAAGTATAAAGGGCTCTTTTACTAGGTACTAAATAAAAGTTCTAAGTGATAAGGGAGCATGTGTTATCATTTTTAGTTGGTCACATCATTTCTTCCTTAGAAACTGAGAAACTAATGGTGCGTCTTACAATATGTCTTAAGATTTGAAGTAATTCTCTAAACATGTTCATAAATTATTTGATCCTCATATGAATATTATGAAATAAGGTGGGTATTATTATTTCCATAAGGCAAATTTTAATTTTTCAGGTAATTTTGATTTTCTTATAGGTAAGGCTATAGTTTGTTTTACAGACTTTTGAAATTAAGATAATAAAACAGTTCAATAATTTGTTTTCTCTAACATTAGGGCCACAAATTTAAAGCATTTCTACTGTTGAGTAGATCATGTTATATAATGACACCTTTTTGAAAATGTGGTGTTATAAATGAAAGATGTGAGTTAAGCATGGAGAGATTTATGTGTGAAGTTAGGAAATACTCAGATATGATAGGAATTCCTGGAAAGAAAGCAAAAGATCACACTTTGGAGAAATGTAGTGGTAGGGAAAATATCTCTAATCTAGACAAAGTCCTTTTGTGGTATTTATTATCGTATTATGGACTTAGGTCTTATTGTTTAGTCCTTCAAAGGTGGC
>NW_011888796.1:12514703-12542681 GCF_000151845.1 Pteropus vampyrus | reverse complement strand
CTTAGAAACTGAGAAACTAATGGTGCGTCTTACAATATGTCTTAAGATTTGAAGTAATTCTCTAAACATGTTCATAAATTATTTGATCCTCATATGAATATTATGAAATAAGGTGGGTATTATTATTTCCATAAGGCAAATTTTAATTTTTCAGGTAATTTTGATTTTCTTATAGGTAAGGCTATAGTTTGTTTTACAGACTTTTGAAATTAAGATAATAAAACAGTTCAATAATTTGTTTTCTCTAACATTAGGGCCACAAATTTAAAGCATTTCTACTGTTGAGTAGATCATGTTATATAATGACACCTTTTTGAAAATGTGGTGTTATAAATGAAAGATGTGAGTTAAGCATGGAGAGATTTATGTGTGAAGTTAGGAAATACTCAGATATGACAGGAATTCCTGGAAAGAAAGCAAAAGATCACACTTTGGAGAAATGTAGTGGTAGGGAAAATATCTCTAATCTAGACAAAGTCCTTTTGTGGTATTTATTATCGTATTATGGACTTAGGTCTTATTGTTTAGTCCTTCAAAGGTGGCTCATTTTCTCCTAGACACTGTGCCTTCAAATTATATATCTGCCGATAGTTACTGCTTTATAGTCAGTTTCTTACTTCCAAGTGAAAGAAACCAACTCTGGAATGATCGTTAGTTTACAGAATCAACGCGAAGGCTGCAGAGCCAGGCTCACAAAATGATGGAGACCGAGAGAGTCTAGGCAGTCAAGAACACAGCCAGGATCATGCTATGGGAATATTTTCATTAGATTGCCACCCTAGAATACTTATCATCACAGCTCTGTACTCAGATGACAAGCATCCTATATGGTTGCCCAGAATCTGAGACAACCAGTATTTTGGCCTTTCAATTTCCTCCTGTTAAGAGTTATACATTGTTAAATTCTCAAAATAGGAATTCAGATTCTGCACAGCCAGAAGAACTACAGGTATACTTGGTGATTATATATTATGCCATGTATATTTTATTTAAATATGAATACAACACTTTAAAATACATTTAATAAAGTCATTTTATTTATAAGGAACTTTATTATTGCTTTGCTTTTGAGGAAAGCCGTTAAGTACTGGAAAACCTATACAACATCCCCAGAACTACAACATTCATCCTGCTATGGGCATGGCCATTTTATTAACTCCTTTCTTGCCAGAAGTTAAAATATATAGGCGTATTTTCCCCTCAGGAAACTAATCTAGTGTTATTGTGAAATACAATATGATTCACCACATCTGCTGGAATTCACCTATAAAACCAGGTATCCCTATAGATGGTAGAGAGTCATTTTTCGACATTCCGTAATTGCACCAAGCTCCAGTGACCACTTGACTTCTATCTCTGAATTCATAGTCCCTAAGCAGCTAACATATATTTTACCTATTTGTTTATTACTTACTGCCAAGGTAATGAATGATTATTTAAAAATTTGTAACATTACAGAAATATAGAACAAAGAGTGATCAATCCCCATAATCCTGCCCTTAGGGATAACTCCTGTTAATAGCTTGGTTGATCTTACTTCAGACTGCCTAGGTTCCATTTCCAGCTTTTCCATTTAGATGGCAGCCTTGGACAAGTTCTTTGTCCTCACAGTGCCTCAGTTTTCTCATCTCAGTGTAATAGTAAGGGCTTTCAGGGCTTCGCGAGGTTTTAATAGGAATATATATAGCATTCAGCATAGTTTGTAGCATATAGTAAGTGCTTAATAAATGCTAGGTTTCGTATATGTAGTAGTCAGGATCGGCCAGATTATGTTGCAGTAACAAACAACAAAATCTCAGTGACTTAACACAACAAAACTTTATTTCTTGCTAATGCTGTACGTTTGACGCAGATTGGCAGGGCAGTTTCTCCATGCAGTCACTCAGGGACCCAGGGTACTGGAGATCCCACCTCGTTGTGGTCATAACTGCAGTATGTGACCCCTTAGTCATCATAGCAGTGAAAAGAGACTGTAAAATTACACGTGGAGTGTTTTACTGCCTCGGCCCATAATTGATATACTCCACTTTCAGTTACAATGTATCGGCCATAGCAAGTAACCATATCCCTGCCCAACTGCCAATAAACTGGGAAATGTGGAGTGTGGAGTGCAGAAGATTTGGTGGGTGTGTCTACCTCTGTCACAACTACCACTTTTTCCACCCGGAGTGGTATATTTTCCAAACTGTGTTGCAATTTTTCTATTTTTTTAAATGTTATATATCATGGACATCTCTCCTTATCAAGACATTTATTAATTCATTGACTATTTATTAAGCCCTTCCATGTGTTTGAGTTAAATTCTGAGAGATATGAGGAAGTGAGCCTTGTGAATATCTCTAGAGGAAGAGCATTCCAAGAAAATAAAGCTATTAGTATGGGTTGGTGATGTGTACATGAAGATGCATTTTCCTGTTTTTGTATATGTTTAAAATTTTTCATGAAAAAAATTAAAAACAAAAGGTAGACCTGGTTGTAAAACTTGCAACCAGCTTTTATATCCGCATTTTGGAAAAGAAAAATTATGACAGAATATTTAATAGATATTCTCAATTTCCTAAAACAAACAAAAAAGATTTTTACCATTTTACCTCCTCAGAAACAATGTTTTAACATCCTCACTAACTCTGGCTACTATACAATCTAGCACTAGATTATAGGTTGCTGTTTATCTTTGATTTCATTCATTTATTTATCCATCCATCCATCCATCCATCCATCCATCCATCCATCCATCCATCCATCCATCCATCCATCCATCCATCTATCTATCTATCTATCTATCTATCTATCTATCTATCTATCTATCTATTTTAGGCGAGGCAACCCTTGGTTGACCTCATAGATTGCAAGGACCTTGTCAGCTTACAACTTCTTATTTTTTATTTTTTACGCCTACAGCACCTAGTCTTCCTAGGTGAGGTTGCTGTTTATCATTGCGTAATTGTGTTGTGTATGTTAGTCTTGTCTTTCCAATTATTTGTTAAACTCTTAATCATGTCTAAAATTTTTATACCCTTTTCTATCATTCTATTTAAAGTGATTAGACATTTAATATATTCTCTATAAAAATTAAAGATTGAGAAGTGAAACTTGGTGATGACTTTGTTTACTGTAACTTCAGTTCCTACAGCATTCTACTGTGTTGAGAATATAAAAAAAAGTAAGCTTCACAAAATATTATACCTACAAGCAATTAAAAATTTTCAGCATTAACAAGCTGGTTCAAAAATACTTTAGGTATTTTTTTTCCCAAGTAATTGGCGAAATATGAGGTATAATTTAAATAGAGTCCTTTCTTAGTCACATACTTATCATGATTCTTCCACTAAAAAATTTGTTCTTTAAGTGGTTTACTTTCTGTTACCATAGAACTAGGCTCTGCTGCATAAACATTTTGAATAAATTCTGTCAGTTTTTCCTTAAGTTGACCAAGAGCCTCAACAATAAGATGATTGTGACTGAAGCAAAAAAAATGAAATCAGCATTGTTCACCAAAGAATTTACTGGACTCTCTAAAACTTATTTGGCTAGATTGTGAAGTCACACCCAGACACCAAGGAGGAATGTCTCTAAAAGACTTAGAACCACCCTGCGTTTAGGGGAAGTGGTGACAGTCTGTTCAAACAGTGAGGAAGACTCTTGTCACAGATAAATTGGTCATTGTTAGTCACACAACTAGAATAAAATGTTTAAAGGGTGATGCATGACAGTGCTGGGAAGCTATGTCGGAAGAGCTGGGGCAAGGAAAAGGGAATCATAAATGTGGGGAGAATTGCACTTCCATGGCACAAACGACTGTGAAGTCTGGTGTATGAGAAGCTTTCCCCTCCCCACACAATTTAGTTCACTTTAGTTATGACCTATTTGATATGAGACAAAATCTCTATTTTGAGAGTAATGTCATTACCTCAGGAAGGGAGGATTACTGCATTATGCTGACATTCAGTTGGAAACATTTTTAGGATTTTGAATGATTAATTTTTAGTATCAGACTGTTTAATCATAGGCCTTATCTAATCATGAAAACACTTTTGGAAGAGTGGTCATGTCTCAATGTCAGACATAGAAAACATATGACTTTATTATAATGCAAAAGTCACCAAACTGTTTTGAGATCACAAACAGTAATTTTGATCTCTGAACCTCAGTTTCCTGATCTGAAAAAGAGACATATTATCTTTCTTTCTGCATTTTGCTGGTATGTTTTGAGTATACCAAAATCCTGAGCCTAGTTCTTCTGGGCAGAAACCCGAGCAAATGAAAAAATAAATAACAATAAAAGAACCACACACGTGCCCTTAAAAAGAATGTTCCCCATGTTTATTGCTAATCCTCTTCCCAGGGGAGAATTTCCTTAGATTCCTACCTGAGGATTAGAACTTTGCTTTACATTCCTGTGTCATATCACCAATTCTCTGTTCAATCATCCTTCATTCATTCATTTTTTTGGTGAGTTGATCATTTGCCAAATACTAAGATCATACCATGTGCCAAGTACTATGCTAGTAATAAGACGGACATAATTCCAGCCCTTGTGGAACTTATAATCGAGCAGGGGAGACCAACAGTGCCCTGAGTTTATGCAGAAGTGGTACAGGATGCTATGGGAGCTTTCAGCAGGGGATTATTTAACCTCTTTTAGGGGTCAAAATGGTTTTAGCGATATCTAAGCTAAAACAAGAAAAATAAGAAGGAGTTGGCTAAGAAAGAGTAGAATGGAAAGTGTTTTAGTCAGAGAGAACAGCATCAAATTGATTTAGATATACTGGAAAGAAAGCCAAAATGGCTACAGTGTTAAGAAATGGGCTCCAGATCTCAGAGGCCTCTTAAGGGTCTGCTCTTCAGTATGAGAGTAATGGGATGCCATTGTGAAGTTTTTTGTTTGTTTGTTTTACATGTTTATGCAGGAAAGTGACTTGATCACTTGCATTTTTAAACGCTCATTCTAGCACTGTGTACGGAATGGAGGAGAGAGTGGCACACAAATAATATACGTAGGGAAAGCAGTTGGAGGACATGAAATAGAGGGTCGGCAGAGAAGAGGAGGAAAAGTGGACTGATTCAAGAGATATTTAAGAGACAGAATCAACAGGTGACCTTTATGTTTGCCTTGCTTTTCTGAATGGGAGCACCTTGAGGGAGGCGGCCCACGTGCAGAGCAGCAGTATTGCTAGGTAGAAGAGGCAGAAATCAGAGTTTGGGGCTGGGGAGGTGGCTGCATATGTGGGTCAGTATACCCAGAATGATGGGACTGTGAAGAGGAGCATCTCAGGTCTGTGGGAGGTTGTCTTCAGGACTGTGGCTAAGTGCTTGGCTGCAGGTGTGCGAGGCAAGACCATATGAGGCTTACCAGCAGTGACTGCTAGGACGCTGACAGCATAACAGAAATGCCGGTGCTAGAAGACTAGAATTCCAGTTCAGGGAGAGTTCTTATGGAGTACCCTAGGCATGCAGTGGAAACCCCAGTGAGATCCATGATCTAGGACTAAGGACCAAACCGAAATAAGATCAAGGTGAACCACAGTAATTAACAACCTTCCAGAATAAAACTCAAAACTCCTTAAAGAAAAACAGTGAATACAATTCCTCACACTGTAGCAGCCAAAATTGTTCCGTGTACAGTAAGAAATTACTAAACAAATAACTCAAAAAGGGGGAAATGTGACCTTAACATAGAGACAAAATAGTCAATAGAAAAGACCTTAGTTGGTGGAATAAGTAGACATGGACTTTAAAGTATCAATTTAAGTAGGTTTAAGGGTTTAAAGGAAGAGATGGAGTTTTCCTTTAAAAGCATCAATGAACAAATGGGGAATCTCAGCAGAGATATGGAAGCTAGGAAACCAGTACTAAATGGAAATTCTGTAACTGAAAACTACTGCTACACAGGATGTCCAAGAAACAGAGGTGGGTAAAGAGGGAGAGGTGAAGGAGGGAGAACCAATATAAAACTACATCATGGAGTTGGTCATCATTAAATTTCATTAATTGCTTGATCTCTTGGGATGGTCCTTAAGAAGCCTTAAAAAGGCCTTGGACTTTCATACCTGAAAACTCAAAAAGCACCTGAATACAATTTAAAAAATTGGTTCCCCTCCACAGGTAGTTATTTGATATCTGTAAATTAAGACTCTCTTAGACCTCATTCATACCTCGGGTTCCCTTTAGCCAACATCCAACTCATAATTGGTGGTAATAGATAGCAGGGATTATTGAAATCCACAGAATAATAGCCACCATTTATTAAGCACAAGGCAGTTTTATATAATGTCTCATCCTCACAAAGTAGCTTTTGTTATACTGATTTTATTAATGCCCAAACTGAGATTGAGCTAACTTAAGGAACTTGGCCAAGGTCACAAAACTGGTCAATAGCAGACCAGGTGTTAGAACCAGGTCTGTTTTTTTTTTTTTTAACTCCAAAAACAATACTCTTTCTATTATATCATGAGCCTCTTAGAAGAAAAGATTGAGATTCCTAAATCTCCTCTTAGCCAACACTTTTTAAAAAATGCTATTTATTTTTTAAAATAGATTATACAAACACATGTTTTAAAAATTCAAGAAATATGAAAGAGTATCTGGTGAAAACTGCTTTTTACTCTGTCCACCAGTCACCCTATTCTTTTCAGGGGCAATGTTACCAGTTTCTTGTGTATCTTCTCTCAAACAGTTATTATTCTTTATTCTTTTAACAGAAATTACATATATACACACCGTTCTCACCTTGGGTAGTGTTTTTTCACTTAACATTACTTCTTATAATTTACATCTGTATCTGTACATAGAACTTAGCCAACACTGAAATTTTCTCATCATTAGAACTTTCATTATTAAAGAGTACAAGATAAATTATACTAAAATTTATGTACTCTTTCCTCTGTCCTACTTATCCACTACTGAAATAATAAACAAGAAGCAAAATGTTAAAGAATCAGGCTACAGGAAAGGAATGGAGGAACATGAAATCCACGTAAGCCCAACAGTAGCTCTTAATCAAAAGACGTTTCTTATTTTCTCTCTCAGGTTACTTTGGCCCTAACTGTAATTTTCAGGTGTGTTTCATCAAGTAACTAGTAACTACTACTATTCTTCCCTTCTGTGCTTTTCGTTCCTATACATGGGTGAACCACGAGTGCATATTTGTCCTGTTGTCAGCTTAGACCATCTGGCCCCAGTATTCCATGATGAGACGATAACATTGTGAAAATGAGTGGAAAACCTAGATCTTGTTCTTCTCCTAATTTCCGGGTCCTAAAGTCTCCATCATGCAACATAGCACTTGACTGCATTTAGTCGAATACTTTTCACCGGTCATTTCTTTTATGTAGAAAATTACATTCCCTTAGGGCAGAGACCATATCTCACCTCAGAGTAGGTGCATGTTAGTAAGTACTGGATAGAAGATAAATTTGGTGATCCTGATACTTCCTTCTGCATTGACAAGAGGCTAAGATAGTTGGTGGGAATATGGGGAGAGGTGAGGATGAAAGTAGATTGGACTCACAAGGAATTTCTCAGATATATGTGCCAGTCCACTCCTACATCAGCATTTCAGTTAGGAGGAGTGAATGGGAGATATATATTTTGCAAAAGCTTCTTAGACAATTCTTGTATTCCTCCATCTTCATACCCCTAATTCATAATTTTCACTAATAGAAAGGAGAGGTACAAAGATAAGAAAAAGTATCAAATATCCATTTATGCTGAAAATTATTCAATAATTTTTTTCAAATGGAAGAAGATAAGTCTTCCTTTTTCTTCTCTACTTTTTTAATGCCTCTTGTCATAGTAGTAGCACACAGGAAGGGCAGGCTATAATAGTGAAAGCTGCCGGTGCACATGATCTAAGAGGTTCCGATGGCCTATTTTTGTATGTCCCAGGTGTTCTAATGTGTTTGGTTAAAGTTCTATCTTCTTTTTCTTATCTTACTGAGAAATTCCTTCAGGAAGAAGGAATGCTAGATTCCTAGATTCCTGATGTTACTGTCCACGAATACTAATATTTCCTAATTTTCTAATTCACTAGTTCTCAAATGAGCATCAGAATCACCTGGAGAGTTTGTTAAACTACAGATTTATGGGACACACTGCCCAGATGTTCTGATTCAGTAGATGTAAGGTGAAGTCCAAGAATTTTCGTTTCTAATAAATTCCCATTCGATGCTGATGCTGCTGTTCTGGGGGCCACACTTTGAGAACCATTGTTCTTCTTATTGATAATTTCATGCCTTCCACTGTAGGGTAGATGAGCATCCCGGGAACTGGGAAAGGTGATTGAGAATGGCAATGCCAATAAATGTTCACAGCAGAAGACTTTGTAACGCATGGTTAGGGAGAAGAAATGCTTTTTTAGCACAGTCGGGTTCAGAAGTTTCACTGCATTTGCATGAGACTTCTGTGTAGTCCTACAAAGAGATTTTGACCTAAAATTCATCCTCTCTCTGTGAGAATTCTTCATTTAAAAAGGTAGGCGGAGGGGAGCGAGGAGAAGTTTGCAACCCATCTTGATGTTCCTTTTCCACAATCCAGCATAAAAGATATTTTGGATCCACCTACTTTTCTCCATCTTTATTTCCATGACCCTGTTCTGAATTGCTATCATCTATCACCTAGATACTGCACAGTTTCACAGCAGCTTGCCACTCAAAGTGTGGTCTATAGACCAACAGCATCAGTATTACCTGGGAGCTTAATAGAAAAGCAGGATCTCAGGCCTCCACACCAGAAACTTCATTTTAACCAGATCTCCAGGTTACTTATATGCACATGAATGTTGAAAATCAGTATGCCTAGCTGTTCTATCAGGTTTCACTTTTGTCCTCTACCAGTCCATTCTCTGCAGCTGCACAGATGATCAATTCTCTTAAATTAGATCATGTCATTCCCTTGCAAACCAAACCAAAACAAAAACAAAAAACCACTCTGATGGTGACCTATAGCTCTGAAAAGTCAAACTCTTTATCTTAGCCCATAAGGCCTGGCATGAGCTGGACCCATCCTTCTCTCATACATCCTCATCTTACATCATGCTCCTCTCTCACTATGCTCCAGCCAAACCTTACTTTCCTGTTTCTCTCACAGGTCAAGATTTTTCTTCAAACAAGTTGTTCCTTTTGCCAGGAGCAGTCTTCTCCAGCATCTGTTATATATCTAGTTTCTTCTCATCTTTTGGCTCTCAGCTTAAATATCACCTCCCCAGAGAAACCTACCTTGGCCATCCTATCTGAAATTAGTGCCCCACTTTCCATTATTAAATACCATTAATTTTCTTCATGGTATTTACCATAATTTATAATTATTTAATTTGTTTACTTTTTGGGTCTAGTAACAGACTTACAAAGGAAGTAAGCCCTGATTTGGTCACAGTGTTTGGCACACAGTATGCCCTCAGTAAATATCTACTTAAGGAATGACCCTTTATTTCTTTACCAAACACAAGGGAAAATTGGAATGGAGGTGGGAAATAGCCTTGGATTTTAAAAACCCCAGAGGAGATAGGGCCTGTAAATTTTGAGAAAAAAAGGCAAGGGATAAAAAGGGGGAATTTGTTGGTCAAGGCCTCATTCTCATGGAAATACTACAAAGGGATAGCCAGGCCACTTTTCACATATGGTAAGCGGGGGACAGGTTAATGAGTTAGTTAGCTAGCTAGTTAGTTTGGTGCAGTACCTGACTTGTGCATCACCCACTGCTTCCTCCCAACCTCTTGCTAGCTGAATGGTTTGGATTCTATTTTTGGCTGCCAGGGATAGAGAAGGAAGGAAATGTGCTTCCACTTCAACAGTGGTCACCTGAGATGTCCTCAGTGCAGCTAGCAGGGTTGCCCAGGACCCTACTCTGTATAGAACTCACACTCAGAAGGTAAAACTTATATTTTTAACTGATGCTTTTCTTTCTCACCAAAGGAGATCTCCAGTCTTTCCCCACTTGCTCAGATTTTCATTTAATACAGTGATATAATTCTCATTCGCACTACTGTGTCCTATTTTGTGGTTGATAGAGTTAGTTTGGATTAGAATGCTGCTTGCTAATAACCAGGTTGCTTTCTTAAATATCTCTAGTTCATTCTGTGCCGAAACTCCTCAAATTTCTGAACTAGGAAGCATTAATCTATAAGACATACTTCATTCAGCTGTCAATTTTATTAATGTCAACCTCTAAAGTACATGGAAGGTGGTTGTGAGTAGTATACCATAACCAGTGTAGTGATAATGAGATTTATAGTGTAGGTTTTCTTTTGTATTGGTCGCTTAGGTTTTCATGGAGAAAAACTGACGTGGTTATAAATATCTAAGCCAGCTATTCAGAATGGTTTTTTAACCTTGAGAAATAAACAGGTCTCCTGTAAACACCTATTATAGATATCTAAGAATATGTCAGCAGAGAAATATTGACTTAATAAGCTAAAAGGTATTTTTATATAAAAATACCCTTTAATTATGATGAGGAATGAAAAATTTATAAGTGATAAATAACTGTTTTAAAAACAATCAGAGATTGAGGACCCCAGTTCAAGAAATCTTGAAATAGACACCAGATGAGAGTGGAGCTGACACAGTTTCTCATCACCACTAATGGAAAAACACGGCCATAAGCTTGTCTGTTTTCCTCTGCTAAAATAAGTAATCATTATCACAGTGTGGAAGGTTCACTAGAAGAGCTGGGAACAAGGAGACACTTAACTCTGACTGAAGATGACAGAAATCTTCCTGGAGGATATGACATTTGAACTGAGTTTGAAATCTATGCAGGACTTTAAAAAGCACTTAGGAACTGCATATAGTGCAGAGTATTTGAGTGCAAAACACATATGGGGGAATGGTGGGTAATGAAGCTATTAAAGATGGTCAGAAGTTAGATCACAGAGGGTCCTATATTTCATACAGAGGAACTTAGGCTGATGCTGGAAGTGCCGGGGAGCCACTGGAGGAGTTTAAGCAGGGGATGGCCACAATCAGGTTTACGCTCTTAGAAAGCATCCACTTCCAGCAATATGGAGAATGAATTGAAGGGAGTTAAAACAAGAAGCTTGGAGACAAGAAGTTGTTGTTATAGTTCTTTATGAAGATGAGGTATGTCTGAACTAAACGCTAATTCAAATGTGAATGAAAAAGGGGGGTAATTTAGAGACATATTAATAAAATTGAATTGATAGGACTTAGTAAAAATCGAATATGGATATGAACATGAGGAAAGAGCCTAGGGTGAACCCCAGGAGTCTGTCTAAGATGACTGAGTGGTTTACAGTGCCACAAACAAAATGAGGACATCGGGAGGAAGTGGTTTTAGGAAGAAGATAATAATTTAGTATTGGGCACATCATCGTAGTTTTTGGGAGATGTCTATAGGGAAATGTCTTCTTCCACATTTCTATAGTTAGAAATGTGGAAGAAGGGTTCAGATATGAGGTCATGGCTAGAGGAAAAAGATTCTGAAAATTCTTGGTGGTCCATGCTCTTAACACTTCTCACTGGGCCTAGTAGTGCAAGTTCAGATCTTGGGTATAGATGAGATTGTCTAGTGAGAATTATAGAAAGAGATGAGAAGAGAGCCCAAAATGAGACCCTGGAAAATACTAATGTCAAAGAGATGGATGAAAGAAAAAGAACTTGCTAAGGAGCCTGGGAAGTTAAGAGGAGGAATAGGTGCCTTTGAGGATGAGAGGGGGTGGTGCAGAGACAAGAAATATAAATGAAGAATCGGAAATGTTTTAAGTGTCTGAAATTAATAGGGAGTGATGGGTTCCTTGGGAATTTGAGTGTCTCTTCCAAAGTGAGTAAGCTGCATCTTGTCACAGGAATGTAGGCCCGATGTTGCCAGATCATTTGATTTTTCAAAAGATACAGGGAATTTCAATTTTTATGCCAAATCTTCTCTTACACAAATATTGACTCAAAAGCAAACAAAAACTATGACCATGCCTAGTAGGACCTTTGACATAAGAAAACCAGAGAATGACATCAGCTTTGGATATACATTATTAGAGAATATTAAATATCTATATAAAACCACTTAGATAAACCAAAAATGAAAGAGTTATATTTGATGATATTTTCTGGGTTATCCTACTTAATATATACTGTTGTTAGATGTCTGAGACTATAGAAAAAATAAAAAATTAAAAGGCTATACAATTTTAGGCTTTATGAGCCCACAAATGTATAAGAAGAACTTTTCCAAGATGGAAGTTTCTGATCAATTCCATTCAAAATATCACTTCTTTTTATTTGGCATGTCTGACTATTACTTCTGCTCATAATAGCTTTTGCTTGCCATTTCTTTTTTGGTAAAGAACCAGAGAGTAAATGTTTTAGGCTTAGGACTTTATTTACCAAAACAGGTGGCAGGCCAGATCTGGCCTGTAGGCTATAGTTCACGGACTCTCTTCTTGGATACTGGTTAAACTGGAAAAAGAGTGGTGTACTGGCACACCAGCATGCTGAAATAAGCCCATATCTGTACTATTTGTCAGTTTCTATAAATACTTCCAACGAAATGGCTGATTTCAAGCTACCAGCAGTTTAGCAATTAGATTGCAAAATTCTTGAATATTTAACAATTGGCTCTCATGAGCTGGTAAGAGCCAGTTCCAGCACACCACTGGATGCAAACCCCTGGGATATGGGATGATGTACTGGGAAAAGATAAAGCCAAAGAAAATATGGAGAGAAAAAAGTTTAGCTCTTTTTTTTTACTCTTAAAGGGCTTGGTATGCATGAATAAGCAAACATACTAGAATGTCCTTTTCCATACTCGCTAATATTGTTTTGTTTGATAATAAAGCACAAAAAGACCATTTTATGTACATGAAGTGATCATTTTTGCATTGTCAGGAAATCTGGTGGCATTAGCACTGATGTTAAGTCAAAGTGAAAAGGATTGGTATATGTGCTGCCGAAGCGAGCATGAAAATGAAAAGGGTTGAAATGAAAATATAGGTGTGTGTATGAAATATAAGCATGTGTTATATGTATATGAACTTTTTATGTATTCTAAATGTACGTATTTTATGTATATCATTTTAAGATCTTTTTCTGGTCTACAACTTGTTGCTTTTTTCTGTCTTGTGATTTTTTTAAATTCGATATCAGACAAATTTTATATTGTTAAGTGTTTGCATTTTATAGTCTTTTTTCAAAAGGTATTGAAGTTTGTTTTGGCACAGAGGTTTGTGGTTAGGTTAGTTGTGGATCAACTCGTTATTTTCAAGGATTATTTTAAACTTTGTCAGAGTGTGCCTAGAATAGCCTTTTACGCTGTGTTAGCTGCGATGCTAAGCCTTGACCCGTCTGGGGTTTCTGTTGATTGCCCAAGTGGTACAGGGAGGTGTTGTACTCTGGCGAGGTATGTTCAAACATCTCCTAGCCTTCTTTGAGCTCTGAGAATTTGCTCAGTTTACAGCTGTGTGGAGTTTCCTTCTATGCATGTGCAGATTTGTATTCAGCTGAAGACTCAAGGAGACCCTGCGCAGATTTCAGAAGCTCTTTCTCTGTGTAGCTCCCTTCTCTCTGGTACTTTGCCCCACAAATTCCAGCTCCCTTCCCTCCCCCATATCCAATCTCTATCTCCTTAATTTAGTGAGACCTCCGTGCTTTGAGTTTTCCCTTCCCTGTGTTGTAATCTCAAAATTGCCACGAGATCAGAACTGGGGCAATTGTAAGGCTCATTTTGTTTTCTTTCTCTCCAAGATCAGCTTTTCCCTATCTGTTGTCGCAGTGTCTGAAACAGTTGTCTCATATCTCTTGTCCAGGTTTCTTGTTGTTTATGGTGGGAGAGCAAGTTCTATACCAGTTACTTCTCCGTGATCAGAAGTGGGATTCAGCATTTACAGCGTCGAATCTTCCGGTCCTTGTATACTTATTTAGGTCTCCTCTGTGCTTTAAATAGACTTTAAAAATTCTCTCCATAAAATCTAACACTTAGCATTAGGTTTACTCCCAAGCCTTTATACTTTTATACCATTGCAAACGGTACCCTTTAAAAATGTTTATTTTCTGTCTACCAGTTGCTAGTATGAAGGAAAAAAATAAATTTTGTTTATTGAGTTTTCTATCCGGTAACTTTGTATATTGTTTTTTCTATCCAGTAATTAAAGTATTAATTATTTTTAATTACTTAGATATCATTTTCAAATAATGAATAATAATAGTTTTGTTTTTTAATTCCAATGCTTATATATATATTTTTTTCTTTGTTCTACTTCACTGTTAAGGAGTTTCAATGCAATGTCGAATAGATATTTCTTTCTATTTCTTATTATCTAAAATTTTAAAGGCTGTAAATAGATGTCGAGTGTTATCAAATGCTTTTTTGCATCTTTTGAGATGTTTATATGCTTTTTCCTTTTATTCTGTCAATGTAGTAAATTATATTTTCTTTTCTTATGTGAAACCAACTTTGTACTTCTGAAATAAATCCAACTTGGCCATGTTAGATTTTCCTTTTTATACATTTGCTTGATTAACTATTATTTTGCTAAGGATTTTTGCATCTGTGTTTGTGAAATTGTCCTATAATTATCCTTCCTCCTTCTCTTCCTACAAGGTTCTCACTTTTATCTTATGCTAGCCCTGAAACACTTTGGAATTATTATTTCTTAAATATTTTATAGAATTTGTCTAGTAAACCATCTAGAGAAAACTAGAACTAGAATTTTCCTTGTGAACATTTTATACCTCTTTATCTCTGTTAGTGCTTTTTGCCTTAAAGTTTATTTCGTCTCATACAAACATGCCATACTAGCTATCTTTCGGTTAGGATTTGCATGACATATATTTTTTACCATTATTTTACTTTACTCTTTCTTTTAAAGAGAATATCATTGGATTTTTAATTTCTTCTAGACTGGAAATATTATCTTTTAACTAGAACATTTTATTCATTATCATTTAATATCATTTTTTCATATATTTAGGTTTAAATATGATTTTGTGATTTCTATATGTCCAATTTCCTTTTCTCTTTGTTATTGACTTCTTTTGGATTGACTGAGAGTTTTTGAATAATCATTCCATGTTTTCCCAGTGTTTTGAAGTTAGAATACACTATTTCTACATGCATATTAACCTATTGAAGTCCTCATAAGCTAAGCAATTCTCTTACCTTTGGTATAACGTAAGGAGGGACTTTGAAACACTTTAACTCCATTTATCTTTCACTCGATTTATGTTGCCGTGGCTGTGTATTTTAATTTTGCCTTTTCAAACTGTAGACCATAAGTAATTATTTTCATTTTCTATCTATATTTACCAATAAATTTGCCACTTCTTTTTTGCATCTCAGACTATATAGACTACTTCGGTTAATAACAATCTTTGTGAGTCCTTTTCTACTGTCTGTTGTTTCTGCTGGTTCTCACTCATAATACTTTGTATTCTTGTGTGCTTGTTTTTTTGTTTGTTTGTTTTTACTGTAAGCTGCTCATTTCTCTGAGATTTATTTGCAGTGATTCTGTGAGGCCTCAGATGAAGGTGAATTCCTTCAAAGAATACTATATATACTTCTATCTGTTACTTAGAGTTCTCGTAATCCAGGACCACATTAAAACTGTATCTGGGAGCGTTGGGAATCATCAAGTGGTGTTTAAAGAATATTTTAAATGTTTATTAAGCAGTTTTAGTTATTGGTGGAAGGCACTATCTGCATAACTGTGTCATATTACTGAAATAGAAGACATTTGTCAACATTTTCTTCTAAGAGTTTTTTTAAATCGTGGTAAAATATGTATAACATAAAATTGACCATTTTCACCATTTTTAAAGGTGCAGTTCCGTATCTTTAAATATATGGACATTATTGTGCAACCATCACTACCATCTATCTCCAAAACTTTTTCATCCTGCAAAATTGGAACTTTATGCTCATTAAAGCCTAACTCTCCATTCCGTCTCCCCTAGGCCTGCAATTACCATTCTGCTTCCTGCCTCTATGAATTTGACTACACTAGGTACCTCATATGAGTGGAATAATACCGTATTTGTTCTTTGGGAATGGCTTGTTTCATTTATTATAATGTTTTCAAATTTCATTCATCTTGTAGCATGCGTCCTAAGAATTTTAAAGTGATTTTTAAAAATATACTTAGGTCCATAATTCACCTAGGATTAATTTGCATTTAGGCATGAGGTACAGGTCAGAATTTATTCCAACATGGTTATCTATTGTCCCAATGCCATTTGTTGATTATTCCATCTTTTTTATATCGCTTTGTAATGTCACCTGTCATATATCAAATATCCATATATAGGCTTGTTTCTAAGCTGCCTGTTTTGCTGTTAGTCTGTTTATCTGTACTTATACCGGAAAACTGTAATAGTTATTAAGGCTTGAAAATAATTCTTAGTATTTGGTAAGACAGACCCTTCACCTAGTAAGTTCGGGTTTTCCTAGCCTCAGCCCTGGTCACACGGAGCTTCCCACCGTCCTGTGGGGGAGGGGTAAGAGAGGAGTGGTAGTACGGGTGAGAATATAAGACACCTGCGTTTTCACTTTGCTTGTACCTTCAGGTCCTGTTGAGTTTGCTTCAGATGTGTTCTTTCTACCTGATTGCTGGGGATGCCTCAGGTTATAGCTTTGTGGAGCAGAAGCATCCTCTTCATGGCACTGCTTAGGATGAGAGGTCTGCTGATGGTCCATTGTCTTCCCAGAGCCTAATAGCTGCCTCAAGAATTGAAACATTCAGCATATCCATTTAGTAAATATTGAATGTCTACAATATGCTAGCACTGTGGATGTAGTAACAATTCAAATAGACAGAGCCTCTGTTCTCATGACATTTATACTCTAGTTTATTAAAAGGAAAGTAGTTTTTTGGGAGGAGGGGCGTTAATGTTTTACTAAAAAGTGCTAAGGGGCCTTCTACATGATTATTAAGGAAATTTGGTCTTATTGGTTTTTATTCTCTACATTGCAAATATTTCTGAAAACATGTTAATTTGAAAAATGCTTCATTGCTGGTGATACAGTCTTGAACAAAGGTCAGTGTTTTCATTAGCACAGCATTCAGTGGGAAAAAAATTATAGTTATCTTCATAATTAAGGACAAATTTCTGACAGGCAAAAAACCCCTGCAGGAGTGGACGAGGCTGCCACCAGAACATCAACACACCCTGAACACACCTATCACCCTGTATCCTTTCTGAAGATACCTCACCCCAGAGAGTGTGCCTCTCTCCTTTCTCAGTCTATCAAGTGGGGTGGTTTAAAAAAAAGTAAAGTTTTAAACAGTCTTATTTTAATTCTAGCCTTTTTATGTAAACTTAGCACACAAGTAACTGAAAATTGCTCTTTTTGGATAGGTGTATGGGAGGGTACTGACAAGAATTTCTTTGAATTCAAGTTTCAATAATTTCCCTTCATAGTGAAACAAAAGATGTCACAACAAACTATAAAGATCTAAATAAGGCAAATAACTCCCTTGTTTACCTTAAATGCTAGTGGGTCACTTACAAAGTTGGTTTATTTAGCAGAGTCAATTAATTGCTGAGGCAGAACTATACATTTCTGTACTAGATTGCTGTAATTAATATTTATCATGGGAATTATGAGTTATTTCAGATTTTATATTTCCATGTTATTGAGATTATAGTATTCATGGTAAAAATCATCAGTCATCTTTCTTTTCTAAAACAGTTCTTTGACAATTATGTTTCTTAGATTCTAAAAGAGACTGACAGAGAATCAGAGAACATTTTGGCCCAATAAATGACAAATGATTACCTTCTTGTCAGATAATACTTATCAAAATGTTACCAAAATTAGGCTGAAATTACTGTACTCTAATCACCTCTTTTTCAGTATTCTATGTAGATCTTGTAAGGGATTAGCCTGCCACATCTAAAAAAAATTAAAATATTATTGCTATTAATATCTATATCTTCATGTGAATCTGAGTCCTCAAAATACTGTGACCCCCAAAAAGAGAAAAGAAATTTCCTGCATGCTAAACCTAATATTTGCTCAATAGCAAATATTAATTTATTTAATATATGCCCCCTTTAATTATTTGTGTCCAAACTTGGTACGCCCTGTAGCCTGATAAAACAAATGGGATACTCTTTTCCTCCTTGATATTAAATTAAAACCATTTTAATATTAAAATTTAAAAATTGATTTATTTAATAGATGCAAAATTAGCATGAATTGTAATTGTGTCTTGTAGCAGGTCGCTCGGGATGGCTGATGGTGGACTGCTCAGATGCTTCTGCGGAAGTGCCTGGGAAAGCAGGGAGTATGGATGAGAGGCTACCTCTGCCTCGCTGTATTATCACAATAAATTAGGTAGTTTGTCATCATGCTTTTATTATAATTTTCCCATTAAAATTTAGACACACCATGTTTTACTTATTGAACAGCTATATATTAGTATGTTCAAGGCTGTGTGCTAGATTCTGTGAATGTAATGATGAATTAACTAATATACATCAGAGTATTCACAGGGAAAGTATCACTATTTTATATAACAACTGTCTCACATTTTCTTGTGAAAATTAAATACGAAGGCCTGTGTAACCTGGGACATAGTAAGTGCCCAATAAATGAGTGCTTCAGAGACAACATACATTATATGTAATTTGTGAATTTTGATTAGATCTTGATTTTAAAAAACAGCTATAAAGAATATCCTTGAAACGATTATGGACATTTGGATTTCAACTGGATGTTATTGTTAATAATATTATTGTTAATTTTCTTAGGTATGGCAATAACATTGGGGTTTTGAAGGAGAATATCCTTGTTCTTGTGCTTGAGGAAGTATTTCAGGGTGAAGTATGATATCTGCAGCATAGTTTCATTGTTTCAGAATATAAAGTTAAAAAAGAATGTTAATGATTAAATGTAGGTAGATTTATGGGTGCTCATGGTACTATTCTTTCAACTTTTCTGGATGTTTGAAAACTTTCAAGATAAAAAGTTGGGGACATTTTTAGTTCCTTTTTCTCTTCCTTGTTCAGAACAATTTATAATGATGCAATTTCCCAAAGGGAATCTGTTCCCTAAAATATGAGTGAAAAATTGGAGACCATACAAATTTAAGTCAGTTTCTAAATCTAAGTTACATCAGTCAAAGGTAAACTCAGATCTTAGGCAATACTCTTTCTGAACTTTGTTGCAACAATTTTTTTAACGTTTATTTGCCTGAACTCTGTTTTACTTTGTACGGTCACCTTTGCCAGAGGAATCTGTCACTCAGTCCACACAAATGTTTGCATCATAGTGCACCCGGGGTGTGGGGCGGGGGCGGTAATCAATCCAAGACGATCAGAAGATGCAATGTCAGTTGGTGAGCTTACAACTTAAATTTTTAATTAAAAAGTTAAACACGATGAAGCTGGAGAACACACTTAGAATAATTTAGAAATTACAAATGAAAATAGTGCAGTTCCAAAGGAGGTTATAAAGAGGAAGCTGTTGCTTAACAATCTAGATGTTAATAGTGATTGGACATCCATATTCTTCAAACCTTTCCATACATTACATTTTTCTTCATGTCCAAGTAGATTCAGTGCAGCACCATTAGAATCATTCTTTTCCTGAAGTTGAAGTCAGGGAATGACATTGTGTATCTAATTATAGAGAAACCGTTTTTTGACCATGGTTTTCATCAAGTCCACAAAGCCCCAAAGGGTAAAGAATGCATCTAGGATACCTAATACGTATCGTATGCTATATCACATTATTAAGTACAACACCTGTGGTTCTTAGAAGCAGAATTAAGATAATGTCATTGATTTTTCTCAAGCAATACCAAAGAAAATGGTTGATCTAAAAAAGTGACGGTAGGAAAAATGAGCTAGATTTATATAGGAGCTAAGAATTGCTCCAGATGCTATGACAGATTTATTAAAAATGTTTTGTCCTGTCTTAAGAGGCTATTAAAATTCTTATACATTTACTCAGGCAACTTCTACTAATGTAAAATTTTTTGACTTGGTATTTTGCTAGACTGAAGATTTATATTTTTAAGGGAAAATGTCTAAAATTATTTCTTTTTACCTCTAGGTGGCGCTGTTTATTGTGTTTATGTAAGTAAAAGACTGCCTAGTTTTGAAGTTGGAGTCTTAAAGATTATGCGTCTCATTTTACAGCAGAACAGACTGAGAGTCATTCAAATTTTGTCTTAAGATAAAATTTCTGGTTTGAGGCAGAGCCAAGACTAACACCCCCTATTTTTGTAAAATGTTTACTGTATGGTTTGAGAAAAAAATTAGTCATTCCATAATTACTTCAAACAGTATACTTTTGTGACAGGTTAGGCATTTATTTTACTTTATTGATTCATGAAGTTTTCTTTAGAAAGTTCTAAAAGAAAATTCTCAAGTTACTTGAAAATAGATCATAAGGAAAGATAATAGGATATCATTATGTTATATATAGTATATCTAAATTACTTTACCAAAGAACTCCCAATGGTTAAAGAACACAAAGGGGTAATTCACTGAAAAGGAAATATAAATTGCTAATAATTATGTGAAAATATATTAAAACTTACTAATAATCAGATTTAAACTAGAACAGCAGTGTGGTGCCCTCTTTTTCTTCCAGAGCAGCAGAAAGTCTGTAATGATTATTCTTAGAGACAACGAGGCAGTGATAAGACAGGCACGTCACCCTGTGACAGGCTCACACCACTGTGTATTTGGTATAATTTTTTTAAAGTTAATTTAACAGATGTTGTCAAGAAACTTACAGTGTTCAAACTCTGACCTACTAGTTCAACTTTTAGGCTTCTCTGTAGGAATAATCAGAAATGCGGACAATGATTTATATACAAAGATTTTGATCACAGCCTTATTTATAAATAAGAAAATCATTACATTAGGGTATCGTTATTATATCAGGCAGCCATTTACAAACTGCTTGCAAGTCATTTTAATTAACATAAGAAAATGTTCATGATAGTTTACTGAATTAAAGAGGAAGTTAAAATCTATAAACATGCTGTTATCTCAGTTATGTAAAAATATTAACCATATTTGGAGAAAAAAGATGAAAAATATGGGCAAACATTAACAGAGGTTATCTGGATGTACAAAGGATGAGTGCTTTTCTTTTATTTTCCCCCCAATATTTCAAGATTTCTACAAAGTATACTTCTGCAAAAGTATAAGTATGTTTATAGTCAGAAAAAAAGATACTTTTTAAAAAAAGAAACAGCATTTTAAATGATTTCAAAATCTGTCACTCTGCCAATCATCTGAGGCTGAGAGCTTCTCTGCCTTCTCAGTTTGTTCCCTTGTCCTGGTCGAGTGAAGAAACCCTACAGCCTTATTTCCCAGAGTCAGATTAATTATGTCTGATGTGTTTTTCCTTTTAACTCTTTGGTTAAGATTTAGAAAAATTCTAAACCCCGAAGTCTGAAGTTCATTTTAGACAGTAGTGAACAATCATGTCTAAACAAACCTCCCTGAGTATATTTTATCCTTCTTATTCTTCAAGATTTTTCTTCAAGATATTTTTTTTTCCCTTCTTCAAGATTTTTTTTCTCCCTTCTTCATTTTGTTGTATGGTTTTTAACTCAATTTTTAAGGCATACTTTGTGCATTATAATTCATATTAAGTTTCTAACTAGTATGAAGTTCACATCTTTAGATGTTTTGCTAGCTGTTCCTTAGTTCATTCTTGAACTGCTTACTGAAAGGTCCTCAGTTTAATTGAAGTAGCCTCTTGCGAGCTTCCAATCCCCAACTTAAAACCATTCATTCTTGTTGTAGGAGGAAATATTGGCTCATCTGAAACTTCCTTTTTAAATTCAGATTGTCTTACAAGGATGAGACTCATAAAAAGTATAGTCAGTGTTATGTAGTGAAAAACATCTAGAATTAAGCTGCAAGTAGACCTTGACTTTCGTCCTGGGGATTGGTTAGAAAGACAGTGAGGAATGAACAGTGTAGCATTTCCATCTGGCACTAATTACTACGTGATTTTGGCAAATTATTCATCCTCAGTTTCTTTGCCTATAAAATTAGGGTGGTGGCCCAGATGACCTATGACTCATAATCTGACTGAGGAGCAGAATATCTGAAATTGTGCTTGCATTGGAAAATCTGGGTCATATGGCTCCCCTCCCATACATTTAAGATCCCTTCTGATCCTGAAATACTTTTCTGCTTAGAGTCCCTTCACAACGGTGTTTACAGCAGGGAATTCCTAGGCCCTTATCTCTCAAGCTTGCGCCCAGATCTCATGGTTTAGGGGCTACTGTTTGCTTCTGTTTTCTTAGTTCCTTAGAGAAGGCAGTACTTACATGTTGGAGCTAAAGACATAGAAGCTGCTACTGAACTCCTAAAATAATGTCTTGTGTCAGCCACAGCCATGAACACATCTGGAAGGTTACAACAGCCATATTCATGAATTTTCCTTTGCTTTGCACAGGAAAATGTTAGCAGAAACTCTAGTGTATAATGATTCCCTAATCCTCTCCATCTAGGGCCTGCCTTAAAGTAGATAGAATACATAACTGGCTACCTACAAGGGATGATTGAGGGGACACCAGACAGGGTGCTTCATCCGAAAATACCTACTCCACTGCCTGTTAGTCCAGCATCATTGAACTTAACTTTGGCTCTTGAAAGCTACCACAAATACTTTAAAAACATATCTTTCAAAAAGTGGAAAGAAGTCTCCCTAGGAGAACAAGAACGCTCAAAGAGTACAATAAGTCAAGTTCAAACTAAAACTTTGGTGAGGCTAACAGTGAGACTTCGGTGTATGTTTCCTCTGACAGAGGCCAAGGACATCTACTTCTTATACTGTGCATAATACATTTAACATCTTCACATTTCAGATTTTACTTTATCCATTCCTGTGTTATCAAGTGTACTCATGCTTTAATGGCAAGTCGCAAAGTCATCTCTCTGTCTGCATGTTTGTGTTTGAGTTGTTTTTGAAAAATAGATTTCAGGTTAAGACTTACTTTGTGCCTCTTTTTAAAATTATTTCTTTGATCTGAGTCATATTCCATTTTTGGCCATCAGTGTGTTTATAGTCAAACTTCTTACATTTATCTCTAGGTGCTTTGTTTTAACAACTACTTTAGGCATTAATAATGAAATGAACTTTTGAAGAAGAGATTATGATAATGTATTAAATATAGGGGAAATATCTATGCCTTGGCTTTGTAGACTATAAACAATGAACAGGCTTTATTTTTTCTCAGTTCTTAGTTTATAAACATAATGATGTCATAATTACATAAATTTATAATTTTAAACTTATATTAATTCATGATGAAGACAAAAGTAGGTTCTGAAAAACAGAATTCTGAGTGTCTCAGACAGATAACTATAGTGTGACCTTGTTTAGCCAGAGCTCACCTACCAAGATCTACAATGTACTTGACTCATTTTGTTGATTTTTCTGTGATTCCTCTTCCTCCTGTTATGTTAAAAGTATTCTCTGAAGTTTTAGATACTTATCCATTGTACAACAGACTGTTAGATACCCATTGTGTTTTGGGCACTGTGCTTGTGCCTGAAGCCACAAAGATGACTAAGACATAGTCCCTCTCAGTGTTAGTGGGAGACAATTACAACATAATGATACGCAAACAGAAATGTGCTTGAGGTTCCAAGAGATCTCATGGAAAGGAGCTCCTGAAGATGTCAGGGAAGACCTTCCTGAGGAGGGAACACTTACCAGAGGAAGATACACCTGCCATCTTGACCTAGAGAGGCAGAAAGCAGGTATGCGAGATAAGAGCTCGGCTGAGGGAGCCCTGGGGTGCTTGCTGCAGGGCACCTAGCTCAGCCTGAGCAGTTCTGGGAAAATGCTTGGAGAAGGATCCACTAAAGTTTGGAGGAAAATATGGAATAGGAGAAGCTTCTGGGAAGGTAGAGTGGAGGGCCAGGGAACTGCGAGTAGTTTAGAAAGGCTGGGAGGCAGGATTTATGAGGGGAGTTGAAGAGGGAGGGAGTGGTGGGATATAAGCTCGGGAATGATAGCAGTAGCTAGTACCTATTGAGTTCTTACCATGTGCTGGGCATCATTCTACCTTTAGCATGTATGAGCTTATTTAATCATCATATAACTATATAATTACTGTTATCTCCATTTTGCCGAAGAGGACATTTGTGGTGGTGTTAAACTCCGTCCACAAATTCTTCAATACTCTTCCATTTAAGTGCAGCCATCAAGGAACGGAAGCTTCCTGCCATCTGCCATGTGTGATGGCCATTTTGGAAACATCTCCTAGCTCCAGTCAAGCCTTGAGATGACTGCAGCCTCAGCCTTGACTGCAAACTCATGAGAAACCCTGAGCCAAAACTACTAGCTAAGCTGCTCCCAATTCCTGGCCCCCCCAAAACTTCTGGGAAAATAAGTGTTGTTTTAAGCTACTAAGTTTTGAGGTAATTTGTTATACAATGCTAGATAACTAATATAAACAACAAGGCATCAACATATGAAGTAACTTTTCCTAGGTCATGTAACTCATAAATTAAGAATTTGAACCCAAGCATTCAAACTCGAGTCTATGCACTGAAATTATACTATTCTGTCTTAAAAAGTAGGAAGGGGCCTGTGTGAGGAGAGCCAGTGCTTATATTACACTTACATACACATATATACACATTTTCTTCCTTTCTTTCTCTCTCTCTCCCTGTCTCCACTGCCCATCCCCACTTTTAAGGACTTAATCTTGATAGTGATAGGGAACCACTGAAAGCCACTGCTTTTTATAAACATCCTTTGGTGTAGAGGCCTGACTGTAAGGGACAACAGCTGTAATTAGGAAGAGCAATCAGGTAATGGAAGTTATCAAACAAGGAATGGTGAGGTCCTGAGCTAAGGCATGGGATAGAAAGGATTAGACTGGTTCAAGAAATATTTAGTGGATGGACTTGAAGGACTCCTAGGTGGCTGACTAGATATTTGTGGAGCTGGGCTATGGGAGGGCGGAAGGAATCAATGGAGGGCCTTTCAGAACTGGATAGATCATGGTACCATGGTGGGTGAGTGGGTAGGGAGATATCGGCAGCCGATGAGAGAGTAGGGGAGGGTCATGATGAGTCCTCTCTTGGCCATGGTGCATTTGAGATTTCTTTGAGACATTTAAGAGATATCTGAGAGGTGGGGTCTTCACTCCACTGGCATTGAGAGAGAGGCCTGAGCTGAAGTGGGGACTTGGGAGTCATCAGCCCACCTTTAGAGTCATCATCCATGCTGAAGTGATGGCATGGGTAACTGCACCCTGTCAGAGTGTGTGGAATGAGAGGAAGAGAGGTCTCTCCAAGAAGGCCTGTCTAACATTGACACAATGTGGGCAGAGAGAGAGAAGCCAGAGAGAATGGAGAACCAGGAGAAAATGGCATCAGAAAAGCTGAGGGGAGAGAGTTTCAAAAGGGTATTACTGAAGTGTCACATGCAGCCTCAGTCTCTGGCAGATGCCCTTTCTGAGTCAGTGAAACCTGGACACTGTGACTTCCAGGACTGCCACTTGAAGGAGTACCCTGTGGTCATCCTTCCCACTGCCCTCTGAGGCATCTCTGAAGGTTCCCTGTGAAAATGCATGTGTTCACCAGGTCTTAACTGATCTCCTTCCTAAACTCATTGCAGTTCAAAATACTGTTTTAAAGTTTATCACCTAACAGGCAGGTGACAAATGATTGTTAGATGAATAAATACTTAATAAATACATGCGAGGAAATGGGTAGGGCAAGGCTTCACCCTATTTGCACATGCAAAATTAATATAAAAAGACTTCTCAGTGAGTCCCACCCATTGACTTATGTTAAATAGCTGCAGATTTTAATGAGGGTTTGATGTCTCCTGTAGAGACACAAATGTTATTTCTCTTGTGGAAGAGCTAAGAGTGTTAACAACAAAAAAGGAGTAAAAGGTCTGGGACTCCAAAATTTTTCCTGATATTTTAAGATTGAGTTTACAAATGCAATTTGGAAAGTTAGCATGGATTAAGCTGAGATTTTAAAAAGGGCTTCTTTAATAACAACCTTCTTTCAACTCTAGCTGTTCTAATGGCAACTTCCTGTCCATCTGAGAGTCATTATTTTTAAAAGTTGTATTTAAGTTAAATGCAATAATGTCAGTACTTAAACTTTTTTAGTAATTAGATATAGTGATTAGATTCTCTTTTTAAATTATGCTTGGGTTTTCAACTAAGAAAACCACAGCAAAGTCATAAAATAATAGGTCCATAGTAAAGTTTCAAAGGTCCGAAAACTTTTAGACTGAAAAATACTGAATTTAAAAGGTTGAATTCTATCGCTTTCATATTAAAGGCAAACAAAAGTTTTCCACATATTTAAATAATTAAGACAATTAGAAAACTGTAAACCAAGCATTCAATTCTGTAGCCTTTTATAGTACGAAAGCTCATTTGTAAATCTGCTGGATTTATTAACTGAGGATGCTCATTTAGTAGGGCATAAAACCCTATAATATAACACTACTTACTGGAGCTCGTTTTGTTTATTTGTCTTAAAACTCCTTCAAAGTGAAAAAAAAAAAAACTTGCAAGAGGAAAGAGTTAATTGAGCTCATCTGGAAGAACCTCCTGCCCCATCTCCCAACGGAAACTTTACTATAAATTCTTCCTACTCCTTGTCTCTGATCCCTACCCCTTTCCAGGCCCTTCTCACCTGCTTTGAATCCCTATGCTCTGTACCTTGGCATGATGACTTCATTCTATTGTTTTAAATGATTTTATAGTTATTTTGTGGATACTTAGTACAGGTTTGTCTCTACAGTTTACCTTTCTTGAAGACAGGGAACATTCTAGGCTTTATCTCCATTTTTCCATAGTGGCTTAAACAATGCTGATCACTGAACACCCTGTTTCCAGTACTGTGATGTTTAATATTCTGTGACACCTTGACTAGGTTCTGGTGCCCAGTGTTTGGACAGACACCCGTCTAGATATTCCGCATGTCCCAGTCAGCCACACCATGACGAGGGTGGCCAACCCCCTACTCTACAGTGCCGTATTAAATGCATTTTCAATTTACAATATTTTCAGTTTATGATGGGTTTATCAGGACATAACCTTGCCATAAGCTGAGGAGCAACTATAATTTCAAACCTGCAGAAATGTTGCATGAATAAGAATAGCACAAAGAAAACCCATATACCCCCTACCCAAATTCGTGTAGTTAACCCATTTACTTTATCATTGCGCATGTACTATTTCTCTGCACACTCACACATGCACAATCACATAATTTCTTTTTCTGAGCCATTTGAGGGTAACTCACCATAACTCTTCTAAATGTTTCAGTGTATATTTCCTAAGAATAGGGATATTCTCTTACTAATCCAGTTCAGTTATCAATTAGAAAACATTTAATATTGATATAATGTTTACATCTATTTTATAACCTGTATTCCAATTGTATTCATTGGTTTAATATTGTCCTTTAAAGCACTTTTTTTCTTTAGTATAAGATCAAGTTATCATGTCTCTCTACTCAGAAACATTTCTACAGCCTTTCTTGGTGTTATATGACATAGGTGCCATCAATTTTGATGCAAAATTTTCAAGGAAATTGATCGTTCAGCTAAGCTAGTTTTAATAAAATTCCAAGTCAGAGATAAATGAATATAAGATGTAATTTTCCTCCTAGGACTTCATTAGACTCACACAGAATTCTGGACATGAAACACATATCCTAATGATGCCTAACTAAATCAGCTTGATGGTCCTGTCATTCTCTAATATGCTTTCCTCTTCTAGGTTTTCCTCTTTGCCCTGGGCACAATTGCTGGCTAAGACAGACTTTGTGTCTGAAGTTCTATGTCTAAGAGCTTATTCTGAATTAGAACTGGGTTGGGAATTAGAACCAGATCTGTTTTTCAGTTAATTAACTTATAAGAGAAAAAAAAAACCAAAAACTAAGAGCTTGAGTTTTTAAAAAAATGAATGAGAAGACATTGAAGTCCCTGGGAATAGGCTCTCCCAAATATGTTCCCTTCAGCTTTATTTAATATATTTTATTAAAAAGTAATATAATGAAGCTA
>NW_011888796.1:12483121-12514239 GCF_000151845.1 Pteropus vampyrus | reverse complement strand
GGAAAAATATTAAATTAGAATTTGATGGGGTGGGGTGGGGAGGGTTGTACATGTTTAGGTGATTAACAATTAGCTCATTACCAGTCAGAAGCCCCGAGTGAAAGCTCTGTTTTACTTAGAAAACTTGATGAATAAAATGATTGCCATTTAAAAAAACCTGAATATCATTCTCATTTAGAAACCAACTAATTGTGGGCCTATAACCCAGGTCAGGAAGTTAGTAATAAAGTTTATTAATACAAATTGGCTTAGTTACCTAATCCAGTCAACACCCCTTGTTCTGGAAACCCAGATGGCCTTGAGCCAGAGGAAGATGTGCTTATAGTAAATGTAAAGCATCTCTGATGAAACAAAGGTTTCCAGACACATTTCGGAAACATTTTCCATTATTTAGGTGTGATGCAAATGAAAAGCAGTTATTTTCTGTTAGTGAGAGCCACCAGGCTTCCCTGGGACACCTTGACAAAGAACAAGGACATACTTCTTTCTCCTTGTGTAAGCGGAATAGATTATTTCCTTCTGAATGAGTCTGTACCACCTGAATGCAGAAAGCAGTTGTGTGCCCAGGGATAAGTTCTGGCCTTTGCCTTTCTGCTTCTTCAAGTGCTTTTCCACCCCTTAATGTACCTAAGTGGGATATGGGGAGGCTGCGCCCCACTTCCTCCTAAAGAGACAGCTTCTCCAGTGGTTACGCAGACAGATACACACCAGAGCCCTGGTGCATTTTCTCTTCTAAGCACAGACTGGGTTGGGTCGCACCAGCATCACATGTCGCCTACAGCATCAGCAGCTTCCACCAGTTTCTCAGAAAAGGCTGCCGACTCTCCCTAGGGCTGTGGCCCTGAGGAACCCAGGCATGAATCCTGCAAAGTGGGAGGGAAAAGTGGGTAATTGATGCCCATTTCACAGCAAGAGCTGTGTGTGTGTGTGCAGGGTGGATGGGGAGGTGAGTAGAAGTGTGTTGGGTAGGAGGTAGAGTAGACAGTAGAGATAGTAAACAAGTCTAGGGTTTGGATTGCCTGCAACAGTATTTCAAGCCTTAGGCATTGCTTTTTAAATCACTTTAATTTCTTTTCCATTCTCCCAAGAGAACTCGGATGTAATCATTAAATTTTCTAGCTTTTACAAGGTTATAAATCTATGGGATCAATCACTGTTGGATTTTATTTACCAGAACACAATTAAATGATTGGATAAATTGTTGGTTACTTTTCAATAACTATGACCCCTGCGGCATTATTGCCCTTGAAAGGCTAAAAATTTTAAACTTCCAAGGTTCCTGCCAGTCCATGTTAAAGAAAAAGTTATTCTGACACTTGTTAAAATGTTAAGGAGGATATTATTTAGGACAATTGCAGTAAGAACATTGCAGGAGGGAGATGGGACTCAACTTCAAATACAATAAAGGCGGCTGAGGATTAATAATGAATGAGCAGAGTGAGGGGCTCAGTGTATGGAAAATTACCAAGAGGAGACATCAAGGGTAGGGCATACTTGCAAAACCACCATAACAGGATTTTTGCCAAAGGCAGATCAACGACATATACATCAAAGACGGGAGATGAGGAACTTGATCCCAGCAAGGATAATGGCCAAGGTTGAGGCATAGTGGAGAAGAGGGCTCAGAGGAGCTTGACTAAAGTTTGATCAAGAGGAGGGTCTTTGTAATGTATACTAAATCTGATTGTCCACTGCAGAGAGGGGAATGGGGGCTCAGGTGCAGTTAATCCTAGAGGGGGCAAAGCCCTTCTCAGACTTGTACTTGGGAGGCAATATACATAGAGTTCTTTTGCAAGGGCCCATGACTTCTCTTCTGAAGGGTGGCCACCAATGCTGCAGAGAGCCGCAGGGTCAGTGGGTGGACCAGCCAGAGCTTTCAGGCCTTCTGCTTGCTGTGTCCCACCCCTACCCAGTCCAGCTAAGCAATTTACTGTTAAACAGGATCCAGAGAGACTTATAAGTCTTTTGTTGCATGTCCCAGAGTCAAAATGGAAGAATCAGATCACTTTTTATTAGTTTTATGTATTACAAATATTGGAAATACATTTTTAGGTTATAAACATGACCTGTGTGGTAAGGTAATTACCTCAAAAGTTTATTCAATTTTTTTTTTTATTGTGGTAAAATATACATACCACAAAATTTACCATTTTAACCCTTTGCGAGTATATAAATCGGTGGCATTAAAGTACATTCATTGACCACTATGTATTTCCAGCCTTTTTCCATCATCTGAAACTGAAACTCTACACTTAGTAAACACTAACTGCTCATTCCCTCCTTCCCTTAGTCCCTGGCAACCATCGTTCTACTTTCTGTCTCTATGAAATTCTGTACCCTGTGAGGTACTCTAGATGCCTCACATAAGTGGAATCATACAATATTTTTCCTTTGTGACTGGCTTATTTCACTAGGCATAATGTCTTCAAGGTTTATTCATATTATAGCTTGTGTCAGAATTTCCTTCCTTTTCAAGGCTGAAAAATATTCCATTGTATGTTTATACTACATTTTGTTTATCCGTTCATTTATCAACGGACGCTTGGGTTGCTTCCACCTTTTGGCTATTGTGAATAATGCTGCTGTGAACGTGGATGTACAGATACCTGTTCAAGCCGCTACCTTCAATTATTTTGCACATATACTAGAAGTGAAATTATTGGATCCTCTGGTAATTCTATTTTTAATTTTTTGAGGAACCGTCATACTGTTTTCCACAGCGGCTGCACCATTTTACATTCCCACCAGCAATCACAAGATTTCCAGTTTCTTCATATCCTTACCAACGCTTGTTATTTTGTTTTTGTTTTATAGTAGCCATCCTGATGGGTGTGAAGTGGTATCTCATTGTGCTGTTGATTTGCATTTTCCTAATGATTAATGATTAATGATGTTGAGCATCTTTTCAAGTGATTATCAGCCATTTGTATATCTTCTCTGGAGAAATGTCTATTCAAATCCTTTGTTCATTTATAAATTGCGTTTTTTGTTGTTGAGTCGTAAGAGTTTATGTTATCTGGATATTAATCCCTTATTAGATATATGATTTACAAATATTTTCTCTCATTCTGTAGGTTGCCATTTCACTCTGCTGATAATATCCTTTGTTACACAAAAGTTTTAAATTTTGATAAGTCCAATTTAGCAATTTTTTCTTTTGTAGTCCTTGTTTTGGTGTCATATCCAGGAATTCATTACCAAATTCAGTTTCATGAAACATTTCCCTTATGTTTTCTCCTAGGGGTTTTATAGTTTTAGGCCTCACATTTGGGTCTTTGATCCATTTTGAGTTAATTTTTGTGTATGGATTAAAGTATAGGTCCAGTTTCATTTTTTTGCATGTGGATATCCTGTTTTCTTTAGCACCATTTGTTGAAAATACTGTTCTTTCCGCATTGAATGGTCTTGGCACCCTTGCTAATTATTCAGTTTAATCTTACACTAAGAAGAGGAAACTGTTAGAATAACATTACTTTTAGGTGTACATTTCACATTTCAATAGATTTTTCAAAACCTATGCATCTGCCACAGTTTTTCACCAGCCCTTTGCTCAAGAATCAGTGGGGGTATTGACTTTACCTTTATGAAGGTGACAAGGCCTGGCCATAGGAAGGACTCTACCAGTCTGAGAGTACTGTATGGCTTGGGAAACCCAGATCTCTCCAGGTTTCTTTGTTGGGTATGCTGCGGGTTGAGCTTTCCTCCTAAGGAACACATTCCGTTAGCTTAACAAAATTTGAGAATGCCAGCACACACGGGAAAAAGAAAAAAAAATATTAGTCACTGACATGCCAGTGTGAATTCATTCGCAACATTTCTTTCCTCCCAGTCGATTAACTGAGAAGAAGAAAATTTTAACTTTTACTTTTTTGGAGAGTTTGGGGAGAAGTGGAAGGAGAGGGAGAGACACTATTTTAAGAACAAAGCCACATTCCCAGAAAAGCAAGCCAGGGCGTGCTGTTACCCTGGATGGCATGAAGCATTAAGAACCTTGGACAGACCAAGGAGAAAGGACCATAGTTCAGAAGGGGAAGTAGGAGGATCTAAACATAAATTTTGCCCACTCCACAGCTGTGCCAGGGAGAGGCCCTAGACGTGAATATGAGTAATCCGTGGATGTGCATGACCAAGACCCAGCCCTTCTGTGTTTATTTTAAAGGAGTAGCACATATTTCTCCAAGCCTGGCAACATTTCTTTTAGTTATTGTCGGTCCAATCCTTCTTTTAAGGGAAAAATGGAAAGACTGTAGTGCTAAAAAACATCTAAATAGAGGATTTTCTTTCTGTGACCCCACTTCCACCTCCAACACACACACACACACACACACCCCCACACCCCCACCTCTCTTTTGGGAATTTGTCATAATTTTGTAATGACTAATTTGAGTTGATTGCACATATTTAAATTTCAGATAATTAAAATGTAGACTATACCGTTGAAGCTGGATACCTCTGGTGACCACTGAAGATTTTGATAGTTCCATTCATACATTTCATGTATTAAGATTTTTTAAAAAATTATTGTAGGTTGAGATTTTGTCCTGTAAGTTCCCATTTCTAGCCCAAATCATCTCTGCTACATACTAGAGAAAGTAGTTTTAAATTTTGGTTCCGTTATCTCAAAGCGTCTTTTATTCACAAAGGAAAAGATGTACCTAGATCACATTCAAAATTTGTATTTTATTAATGCTTCATTAACCTCATTAATTTGGCCACATAGACCTTGACCATTGATGGATGTTAGTCTCATAAAAAGCACCACTGAGGCAGAACCCTTACTCCCACGGTTCCCTGTTTTCCCTTTTCGGTTACAGAACGACTTATCTCTCACTTCTTGGTCTTTGTACTGCTACAAGGGTCGACTTGTGACACTAGAGTACAAGATATCACAAATCACTCTGGCCAATGCTTTTTCCCTTTAACAAATCACACTTCACTTTTTTTTAAGAAGTTAACGAGAGGGGCTATCTTGTGCTATCGCTAGGAAACTGGGGTTTCCACTTCTCATTATCTTTCAGTCAGCATCTTCTTTCCTCTTTTTTTGTTTTAACTGATGTCATCCGGCACCTCGGGCCCTTGAATCTACTGACTAATTTCCCCTACTCTCAGATACACTTTGACCAGCCCCTTAACAAATTGCTAAAAAATGTAAACACCAAACAAACAAAAATATGTTTTATCACAATGGCGGATATGTTGCTTGATTAGCTGTTATGTATTTTCCTTATTTACATTTTTGAGAATGCATTTTTCCGTGTTTGAAATTACAGATGACCCTTGAACAATGTGGATGTGAACAGCACCAACCTCTGCATAGTCAAAACTCTACATATAAGTATAGTTGGCCCTCCACATACTCAGATTCCCAACCACGGAGTTGATCTTTCGTCAACACAGATTTGAACTATGGGTCAATTGAAAAAAATTGTGTATTAGTGGACCACACAGTTCATACCCATGTTGTTCAGGGGTCATCTGAATAACTATTATTTGAAGTAATCCTGGATTAAAATAATGCAATTACTAATAAGTTTTTGAGTACAAATAAAATGGACTAGAGAGCACTTTTAACCTTGGAATAAGATATTTCTGATAACATTTTTTCTTTTATAGATTTCGATGTGTTATCATGGGTATATGCATTTGTCTAAACTCATCAAATTACATATGTTAAATATGCGCAGGTTTTTTTGGTATATCAATTAAGTCTCAATTGAGTTGCCCCTTTTTTTTCTTTAAAGAATAACTATTTCTGTCAGGTAAATAGAGGTTCGGTTGTGTCCCCCCACCCCACCGAAAAAAGCCAATAAATGAAAAGAGATACCATACTCATAGATTGGAAGGACTTATTATTGTTGAAATATCAGTTCTCTCTAAAGTAATGAAGAGATTCAGTATAATCTTAATCATAATCCCAGCAGGCTTTTAAACATAGAAATTGACAAGGTAATTCTAAAATCTATATGGAAATGTAAAGGACCTTGACTTGCCAAAACAATCTTTAAGAAGAAGAATAAAGCTAGAGAACTTAAGTTATCTGACTCAAGATTTACAATATAAAGCTACAATAATCAAACAGTATGGCTCTGGCAGAAGAGAGAAAAGTATGATGTAAGGACAGAACAGAGAGTTTAGAAATAGATGCTCACTTATATGGTCAATTGATTTTTGTCAAAGGGACAAAGTCAGTGGGAGGAGGACAATAGTGTTTTTAACAAATGGCTCAGGAATAACTGGATAACCACATGTAAAAAAAAGGAACCTCAACCAATACCTCACATCATATACAAAACTAATTTAAAGTGGATCCTAGACCTGAATATAAAAGCTAAAACTATGCAGCTTTAGAACGAGGACATAAGAGAACACATTCATGAACTGAGGGTAGGCAACTAATTTTTAGATAGGACTCAGCAGTAATAACCATAAAAGAAAAAATTTATGAATTATACTTCTTCAAAATTAAATATTTATTTTTATCAAAAGCACTATTAAGAAAGTAAATAAGCAATCCATAGCCTAGAAGAAAAAGTGGCAAATGTATATCTAATAAAGGACTTGTATCCAGAATAAAGAACTCTATAATTCAATAATAAAGACAATCCACTGTTAAAAAGATAGACAAAACTCTTAAACTAGCACTTCACAAAGGAAGATATATGATGGTCAGCAAGCACACGAAAAGATGCTCAACATAACTAGTTATCAGAAAAAAATGCAAATTAAAACCTCAGTGAACTAGTGCTACATACCCATGACTAAAATTAGAAAGACTGACAACATCAAATGTTGGCCAGTCTGTAAGCAACTCTTATACGTTGCTGGTGGAAATATAACCTAGTACATCCATTTTAGAAAATGGTTTCAATAAAATTCCAACCTACAGAAATTCCTTTGACTTAGAAATTCCACTCCTAAGAGTAGTGAAACACATGTTCTCAAAGAGGCTCGTACAAGAATGTTTACAGTAGCTTTATTCATAATAGCTCCAGAATAGAAACATCTCAGATGTGCATCAGGGAAAATGGAGAGACAAATTGTGGTGTATTCAAACAAGGAATGAATCACTGGTACATACAGCAACATTGGCTAACTCTCAAAAACATGCTGAGCAAATCAGCAGGACACAAGAGGACATTCTGAGTGGTTCCATTTATAGAAATTCTAGAAGAGGCAAAACTAATCCAAGGTGGAAAAAAACCCCCGAAAAACACAATAACAGTGGTTGCCTCTGAGGATGAGGAAGAATGACTGGGAAGGGATGTGGAAGCGCTATCGGGGGAGATGGAAATGTTCCAAATCATAGGAGGACTGTGGATTACATGTATGTGTCCATATGTCAGATTGTACCGTTGAGATTTGTGAATTTCAGTGTATGTATATTCTCCCTCAAAAAACGGCAGAAAAATAATAATCGAGTGAAGAGTAGGTAGAGGTAAAAAGAATACAAGAATGGCCAGATATTAGTAATTATTAAAATTGTGTGATGGTCCCTGGGGTTCTATTTATTTTATGTATGTTTGAATTTCTTCCATAATAAAAAGTTTTAAAAAGGGCTTATAAGATGTAAAAAGTGGATTGATTAGAAGGATCATGTATTGCCGTGGTTGCTGTACTTTTCCTGGGCAATGTCCAATTATCCATATTAATGGAATAGAATACAGTAGTTTAAGAGCAAGCTTCGGAAGCATTTATTTACTATGTGGCTCTGAGAAAATTCCTTCATTTCTCCATAGTTCAGGTCCCTCATACAGCTTTGTGAGGTTTAAGTGAGATGAAATATAAATGCTTTGCCATATTCTTGCTCAATAAATGTTAGCTGTTTTTAGTGGAGGGAAAATGTGGCAGAGATCACTTAAAAAAATTATTTGGCTTTGAAAAATCCTTTTGTGTTTAATTTGAACGTGACTGTCTCTGATATTTGGAGAATTGACATGATGGGGTCACGATGAGAAGAACTTAGAAAAAGTAATTGCAGTGAACTCTTCCTTCCACTTGACACTTAACTTGAGAATTAACCCCTAAACTTTATCTCCATGAGACTGTCTTCAGATTTGTAACACAAAACTCATAAAAGGATAATGCATACAATCCCAAAATCTTTTTTTTTTTTCTTGTTGGTTTGCTTTTTGAATTTGAACTTTTTTCTTTCAAGAGCACCTGTCTCTCTCTCTGGGAGGTTTAGCTTGGGCCAATATTTAAATGGGCTGTTTTCTAACTTTAAAACAGCTAGTGGTAAAGAAAGAAGCCTAAGATTTTTGGACCTAAAAATAACAAAATAAATAATCCCCAGCTGGCTAATAAAAAACTAAGTATATAACCAATCTCGAGCCTGGAATATAGTTTTGAGTTTTTTTCCTTTAGCAACTTGTATCTCCGTGTTTTCACATTCTGATGGCTGGAATTCTTTTCCTCATTCGCTCAAGGAATACAGTTTGAGTAACTTCCCTGTGCCCCATCCAGTTAGGCTCTGGGGAGGTAGGGGTGAGCATCACCCTCTTAGTTTTAAGGCCTAGAGACAGACACTTAATAAATAATGAGTCACTTATGGGGACACACCGAGGGTTGTTAGGGAGGGCCTGTCCAAGATGCCGTGAGCTCAGACCCTGTCCGGTGAAAAGGTCTCCGCTGGTCTCTTTTTCTTGCTTTACCTAGTGTTGGGTTTCGGTGTCCTTTTTCTTTAGAGGACCTAAATGGAATTTGCCAGAAAGAGCTGTCTTTAAAGACTTCTTTGTGGTGGTGATCTTTTCAAATTCCTTCACGGAAGTTTCTCTGAGCACTACAACATATTTCGCTTTAAGAAAGCAGATTTAGGACATCTGCTCAGGGTCGAAGTTCTCCGTACACCACATACCGGGTCACAGAGAGGTTCCCACGCCTCAGCTCTTTTGCTAGATGACTGTGATTTCTCCTTCCTTTCCACCCAACCCCCACCCCCACCCCCACCCCAGGATGTGCTCACAAGCTCCTGTCTGTTTCCAGCTCATTTCCCTCCGGATTCTAAAATGTAAAGAGCAGCCTTTAAAATGGAAGTTGGCCTTCCTCGCGGGTCTTCTCCATGACATCTTGTGTTTTGGAAGCTTTGATGTGCTCCACTCCTTTATCTTGTACTTTTGTAGCACCTTTCTCATCTTTGTTCCTCTGCAGCTTTTTAAAAATACAGGCATTTATACTAATTAAGGATATAACGGATGGTTCTTCACACGTGCACATTATTTTCCATGTTTCCTCAGGATGATTTTTAATGGTTTGTCTCCCTCGTGTTCTGTTTTCCCCATCTGTACTTCTGATATAGTTGGCTAATTTTAGCTTTGTTCGAATAACTCAAATGCATACCATATGACTCCATGTAATTTCCCTGAGTATTTTAATCACTTTCTTGTTTCTAAAAAAATCTCTCTTTTAGGTTTTCACAGATATTTATTGAGCACCCACCATTTCCTCGTGCTAGGACTGGGATCTTCTCACTGACCTGGAACTTTGCTCCCAGCCCTCCTGCCTTCATTTCCTCCTCGCTGGACTTCTCTCCACATCCTTCACAGCCCTGCTAGTGTCCCCATGGTCACGCAGTTTTCCTGGGTTGCTCTGGCCCCCAGCGTTCTCTGACTCATGAGCACTTATCACCTTCAATCGCTCACTTGGTACTTAGTCATAAATGGCCTTGTGACATGTATCAAAATTCTCATGTACTGTCTTCCATGATTATCTTTTCATTTCTGGGCCCTGTATCACTTGATATAGTATTCTCTTCCTCTGGCACTTAAACAAATTAGAATTTATTGAAAAGATAATAGCTCATTGCTTTCTACTTCTCCATCTTCAGCTTCAGGAACCTCCAAGAAAAGTTAATTCCCTTTCTCAAAAGAAAGTATCAGCCATGTAGCTTTACTTGCCTCATGAGGAATGCACCTGAATTTATAGATCTCTTGGAACAAAATGAGCTGACTGGCCTCCAGTGATTTGTGAACTCTTACTTAGAGTTAGAACTCAATTAATTATGTACCAAAAGTTATTATACCCCCCTCTTTTGAAAAAATAATTGCCTAACAGATTGCAAAAGACTATGCCCCAGGCTTTTATGGAACACAGCTTCTTAGCGCAATTTCTCAGAATATAAATCAAGGGTAAGGTTTAGAATCAAGTCTCATAGGCTTAGAAATCATTTTTGTTTAGAGATCCACATAGTTTGATCTCAAGCAGTTCTGAGGACTGGAGGAAACATTGATCATTCATGTTGTTTGCCTAAAAAATAAAAACAAAAAAAACCCCCACCACTCTAGAAGTTCTACATTCCACAGATTTGTCTTAACCAGTGAAGATTAAAGAAAACATCTGTCCAGTTGCCTCTTTAAAGATCTTTATAGGAAGAATCCTGGGCATGTGAAAGGAGTCAGGTTCACAGTGTAGGCCTCTAGCTACAGTTCCCCAAGGTCTGGAGAGGGCATCGCGAGGATCTCAGTTCCAGCTTCCTGCTAAAAATAAGTGGAAGGCATTTACTCTTCGTTACGTGCTTGCTTTCAGCAACATTTATGAGAAAGCAAAAGGGAGTTTCTAAACTATTGCCAGACGGCAAGTACTTGGAGCACTGAAATGAGACTAAAACCCGGTCAGAAAGAAACATAACATCTTTAGAACAAGACAGTTGGGCCTCTTTTGAGAAACACTTGAAACTAAAGAATTTCTAAACTTTCCATGAAGATATATTGGCAGATTACACAAAATTATTTCTTGAGTTTGAGGTTTAGAAATAAAGATCAAGCCTGAGTGACAAAGAGGACCTCAACAGTAGTCTCCTATTTGCTGGCTATTCTTTGCTCCTGTTAATTCAGTTTCTCCTCTGTTGAGGATATTATTGATGAGCTAGCTTCCTTTTCTCCATCTTTGGTACAGAAGAACTTTTATTGTCACCCACTATTAAAGTGGTAGCTTTTCAAAAACCAGTTGACCCTTGAACAACACAGGTTTGAACTAACGGGTCTCCTTATAAGTGGATTTTTTCCAATATACATACAGTTGGCCCTTTGTATACCTGGGTTTTGCATCCAAGGAGTCAACCAACTGCAGATCAAAATTACTGTTTTCAATTCGTGGTTAGCTGAATCCATGGATGCAAGAGGGCTGCATGTATGCATTGATCTAAGCCATTTATATAAGGGACTTGAGCATCCTCGGATTTTGTTTTCCACGGTGGGGTCCTGGAACCAATCTCCTGCAGATACTGAGGGACAACTGGTAGTTAAGTTTTTGGGGAGTCACAAGTTATATGTGAATTTTTAATTGCGCAGCAGGTTGGCGCCTCTAACCCCCACGTTGTTCAAGGGTCAACTGTATACCCTTACAAGAAAATTTTATATGCATATCTTGTTTAGTTCATGACCCTGTGTGTCTTTTCCATTCTCTCTGAAGCTACACTGACCTAGTTTTACACTGATCAATTTTTTTTAAAGCTTTCTGCTTTACTTACCTGCAGTCATTCCTTACTCTGATGCTTTCTGTATGAAACAGGAACAAACCAAAATATTCTTGGTATTTTCAAGATTGTTGTGCTATATAGCAGTAGTTTTTACCTACCTTTCCTCTCCTGTTGGCTTCATGTTCATACATTTATAAAACACTTTCAAATCATGAAAGCCTAATTTCTTGAGAATCAATATCTTGTTCAGAATTCGTGTCTCATAAAATCAGCAGCTATATATAGAAGGCTGGATCTAAACTGCAAGAACACTTTCGATACTAATCCAAGCGGCAGGAGTAGGTGTCAAGTAAGTTCCGTGATTCTTCTGCTATGACTTATATGGTTTAATAAGATTTGGGTCGACATCTTCACAAGTGCTTATAAATAACAGTGCTGTGATTTGTATACTGACCGGAACCTTGAGCTTAAAGTTGATTTTTCAATTGAGCTGATAGATCTGTTCTTATCTTGTCCAGTCCCTCTTATGACTAACCCTCCACATTTACAGGTGCAGGCTGAGAACATGAAACAATGCAAAGCCAACTGGACCACAAGGGGACTGAACCTCTGTTCCTGGGCTCACAAACTTCATTCTTAAACCAGGGCAGCCAAACAGTCAACCAATTAGTGATTCATTTGACAGCAGGAGCCAGACTCCTGAGCTGATCTAATCCAGATCCAATAAAGCACATATTAACAGAAGAGCAGAGTGGCAGCTGTCAAGAGCAAGACTCACTTACTTCCATTAAGCCACAGTGACTTTCAGCGTTGCACTATTTCATACCAGACTTTAGAATCACCAACAATCTATCTTTTAGAAATGCAACATTTATAATAGAAAACATTTGCCACTTCTATTTTTTTAATGTTTATAAATCTTGCACATTTAAAAACTTTAATCATACTGTGTTCTACAGCTAAATTTTTGGTTCAGCATTAGATTGCAATTCATTCATTTTGTTTACTGGAATTTATTCACTGCTATTTTATTCCATTTTATGGGTATATTATAATTTATCCATTCTACTGTGATGGACATTTGATTGTTTCCAGTTTTTTTTTGCTATTATAAGTAGTTTTGCTATGCATAGTCCTGTGTGTGTCCCCTGTATGCACATGCAAGTTTCTCCACAGAATATACATACCCTAGGAGTGGAGCTGCTGGGTTGCAAGATGCATCTTTAATTTTGCTGGACGATATCAGTGTTTCTGAAGTGCTTTGTTTCGATTTATATTTCCACCAACAATAAGTATCCCAATGTGCCCACATCCTAGTAATACCTGATACTGTCAGACTTTGGAAATTTTACTAATATACTAGTTGTGAAACTGTAATTGTATTCAAAAATTTTTTGCCTCTCATTTTCTAGAATACTAGTGGAGTTAAACAGATTTTTGTAGATATTTTGGCCATTTGGTCTTCCTCTTTTGTGAAGTACCCAATCCCAGAGTTTTGTCCATTTTTCTTTTGGTCTGATCAGTTCAGCCTGTGTGTGTATTTATATTCTAGATGCTAATCCTTTGTCCATCATTATGCGTTGCAAATATCTTCTCCAAATTTAATTTGCCTCTTTATACTTTTATTTATAGTTCTCATTCGAATGCGATTGCCTTGTATGTTTTGTCTTAATACACAAAATCTTTCCTCAATGTCATATAAATGCTCTTCTGTCATCTTTTAAAAGTTTTAGTTTTGCCTTTCACACCTAAGTCTTCAGTCCATTTGGAATTGATTTGGACTACCACATACATACATGAGGTATTGGTCCAAATTCCTTTGTTTCATAAAGATAACCACCAGCACCATTCACTGGGATGTCTCTGCTTCATGCTGATCTGCAAGGCCGGCTCTCAGAGATCATCAAGTTCTCATACATGTTGTGTTTTTTCTGGAGTCTGTTTGGACTCTGGTTATTTGATTTCTCTCTGTGCCAACACTACACTTTCTGTATAGTTTTCTATGACTTCTTGCTACCTGGTAAGTCTAGTGCCCTCACCTGTTGTTCTTTAGGCCTGTTTTGGCTATTGTTGGCCCTTTGCTAGTCTGGAATAGAAGAAATGCCGTTTTCTAAATGTTCCTTCTAATAGTAATTGAATTTATAATTAGGTAAGGAGATAGAAACTAGATTGAAATATTCTGATCAGTAAACCTGAGAGTAAATATGTTTACTTGATTTTTATTTGAACATGAAGTTTGCAAAATTTAGATTTGAGAATTTAGGTTCATAAAGTCTTCTTTATCATGCAATATCTACAAACCATATTAATACAGATGTTAAACTTGTTTGGTTGGTTGTGCTGTTTTCATCATAAATTTAATTAACATTGAACTTGGACCACTTGCCTGAGCAGTAATACAGATAATGTTTGGCCAATGAAGCCACATGACACTATAATTAGATCTCATGAAACAATGGTCTCAAATTATTTTAAGTGCTTGTAATTTTTAGTAATATGCAGGCTCATGTATAAATATCAAAAGGGAAGCTCAACTAGGGGTGGGTGTGTGTGTGTGTGCTGGTAACTGTTTACTAAGGGAATAGAGAATTTTAATGTACACATTCAGCCTGGGAAACTTTGTATTGTTTATTAAATAAAGCGGAGAAAGCAAGAGAGGAATCAGCAGTGGGAAATAAGGTCACCAGATAAGGGTTTTTTCTTACTACTCTGTTTCCTGTTCTGGGTGGCTCTGTTATCCACTCTGAGAATTTCATTCCTCTTACCCAAATTGAAAATTTCCCATTTCCTGTCACTCTTTCTACTACCTCCCCCATTTCTTGTGCTGCCAAACCAAAGCAGTTCAAACGGATAAAGACCAGTTAATTTGTTAAAGAGCACAGAGCTTTCAGTAAAAAGAACTTTATCAGCAGAATAAGAATTGGGTCAACTTATTGTACCATGTCTTAGTAGGTCTACACCCATATAGCAAGTCAGCTCATCCTTGCCTATCTTCACAACCACTGAACTACAAAAAAGAATGACTATAATAGCTACAGAAAAGTTATTGGGGGTGGCAGGATTTTTTCTCACCAGCATCTATGTTTTTAGAATAAAGCGGAGCTTAGACGGCAACTATCAAGGGTTACGCTTTTAAGAGAAGCATTCAATATCACTGATTATATTATGTCACAAAGGGATGGATTTCAGAAAGCCCTGTTCTCTTATTTTTTGAATTATTGAAGTGGTGAAACTGTTCCAATGTTTTAAGTAATTAGTCTAAAAACAGCAGCAGCCCTTGTCAAACTTATGGAGGGTAGAAATAGCTATGAAAGGGATAGGATAGGGTTGCATTCCAGAGGATGAAAAAAAAAAGTTCTGAGTTAAAAAAACCCTAACATTTCCCTGGGAAACTACTATATTCAATATAGGGAGTGTTGTGTACTTCAGACATTTTATAGGACTCCGTGTGGTATTTCTCCATCTAAATTAAGATTCAGGAACCCAGGTTGGTCTGATCCCACTTCAACACTGATAATTAATTAAAAGTACCTTAATAAGACATAAGAACAACAGAACAAAAACTATAGTATATAAAATGAAAAAAGTATAATTTGCCACATTGTTGCTTTTTGGCCTATGTAAGAGGTCAAGAACTGCAAGTGGCTTTCCTTCTACAAAATTAACATCTCTAGGGTGATGGATGTTAACTAGATGACAGGAATCCTTTCATAATATGTATCAAATCACCACCATGTATGCTTTAAATATGCTAGTTTTGTCAACTATACCTCAGTAAAGCTGGAAAAAAAGTTCGTGTCTCTTGGTCCCTGACTTTTGAAGTTCAAGGTTGGGTAAAAAATAATTTGTACCAAGTTAAGATTACTGATTAACTACTTCAGGGGTTTCCAGCAGGTGTCTAACCTGATGATTTAAAGAGAAACAGAGTAGAAAGTAAGTGTAATTGGTCCACATGAAACTGTGTCACACAGAGCAGAAACCTGAAACTATGCCTTTGAAGACCTGGGCTTGTGTTCTTTTTGAGAATCAATGTCTCTATAGAGAGATCACTAACAACAGGGTTCCTCATAATTCACGAGGTTGTTTTTGTTTTTAGTTTTTCGATTACAGTCGACATACAATATTTTATTGGTTTCAGGTATACTACATAGTGATTAGATATTTATTTAACTTATGAAGCGATTCCCCCATAAGTCTAGTACTCACTTGACATATTACATTGACTGTATTCCCTGTGCTGTACTTTACATTCCCGTGACCATTTTGTAACTGCCAATTTCTACTTCTGAATCCCTTCACCTTCTTTACCCAGTCCCCAAACCCCCTTCCCATCTGGCGACCATCAGTTCTCTGTATCTATGGGTTTGTCTCTGTTTTGCTCGTTTTTTAGATTCCACATATAAGTGAAATCATATGATAGATCTTTCTCTTATTTCAATTAGCATAATACTCTCCGGGTCCATCCATGTTCTTGCAAAGCAAGATTTCATTTTTTTATGGCTGATACTCCATTGTATGTGTGTGCCACATCTTTATCCATACATTTATCAATGGACACTTGCTTCCATAGGTTGGCTATTATAAATAATGCTGCAGTGAACATAGGGGTGCATGTATCTTTTTGAATTAGTGTTTTGGATTTCTTCAGATAAATACCCAGGAGTGGAATTGCTGGGTTATAGGATAGTTCTATTTTTAATTTCTTTGAGGAATGATCTGTTTTAGTATTACTGGGTAGGGAGATTGGAATTGGCACTAAATACAGCTGTGTGACTGTAAACAGGTCAGTTGGCCTCTTCTGAGCCTCACCTATAAAATAAGGCTAGATTGTATGACTCTTTAGAAGAACTAAATATGTGAAAGCACTTAGCAAAACTTATAATGCATAGCTGGTGTGCAAAAAATATATTTGTTTCTTCTGTTAAACTGTGCTGAGGCTGTAAAAATTCTAAGTTGTAATAATTCCTTGATTTCCAAAATAACCATCATTATATTCAATAAACAAATACATGTTAACTGACCCTAGGCAGAAACCATGAGGCTCAGACCCACTCCTCAAGGAACTAATAATTTATTAGGGACAATAATATATACTGAATCATAAAAGGATCAAATTCAATGGTAGTTCGAAGGAGTAAGAGAAATATGGGGCTGCAAGGAAACTTGGAAGTATTTGTGGAGGAAAGGACACTTGAGCTTTCTAAAATTTCTAAAATACTAGAAAGATGACATTTGGTCAGGTGGAGACTGGAAGAAGGCTTGGAGATGAAGACATCCGAGGTTTGAGGAATGCCGTGGAGATGGGCAAGTGCAAAGTGCGTCTGGAGAATGTGATCTGTCCAGTAAGACTGGAATGCAGACTCCTGGGAGATAAGGATGAAAATGGAAGCTGGAAACAGACCACAGAAGACCTCTGAGCACTTGACTAGGGACTTTGGCATTTATTCTGTAGGCAACCAGGAGTCATAGAGCTGAAATACAGCTGGTGCTGTGCTGCGGCTGAATTAATCTCAAAATTGAGGGGAGGGCAGTGGGGCGAACCAGAGGCAGAGAAATCAGCAGAGGCTATTCTCACTTGTGGGGAGACTGTGGGACTGTAAAGGACTTGGGTATGCCACAGTCCAAGTATATTTTAGGGCTTTTAGCAAGTGACATTATAAGTTGGTAACCTGTCCTTAGGATGAGGAAAGGGACTCTATTACTTTAAACTTTAATTTTTAATGGAAAGCTCTTTCATTTTGGAGCGAGGCCTGTTATGACTTGGCCTTTGACCTCAAAGAAAAGCCATGGAGAATGTGATCCGAGATTTGCTTTAAGAGGCAGCTGCATCATGGCAGGCCCTGGACAAAGACCCGAGTTTAGGTGATGGTGATAGCGAAGAGAAAGACACAGCTTTCAAGAGGAAAAAAGACTTGGCCTGATTAAATGCAACAGGTAAAGGAGAAAGTCCAGGGAGGGCATTAACATGTGTTGTGCTGTTTAAAACAAATTCTGCCCAAGTTAGTAATATCTGCTCAGTTGTCATGTTTTTGTTTATAACTACATTTCTAACATTTAAATGTTATACTGTTCATTCCTAAATGGTAGGAAAAGTGAAGAGTTCTCAATTTAAGTGGAAGACTGTCTTAGAGACTAAGTTTCTATCTGGTAACACTTTGAAATACTAGCAAATTGTTCTTGCAACACGATATGTAGGCAAAGCATTTCTCAAAGGCAAAAGTTCATTTCTATAAAGTTATTACTATGTAAACCATAAAAACAAGAAGTACAAAAAGAAACATTAAATAAAAGATTTTGCTTTTATTTAAAATAAAATGCATTTATACAGTCTTTGAACCATGGATTATTGGACAACACTGGTAATCCGCCCCTCCCTGGCACCCTTTCGGGCTCTGTGAGCTAGGAATTTTTGACTAGCACCAATGCAGATTGTAACAGCGCAAGAGACTAGAACACGGCCAGTCTAGGCATTAGAGTTAAGGACACTGTGGCAAATCACTATAATGAAGTCATTCTTAATTTAGCTGATATTAAAACTGCACATCAATTATATTTTTAAAAGCATTTAATGTAAAGATGCTACATCTAAGCCATTTGCTAGTTGTATTTTTAAAAAAACTGTACAATTTTATAAAATTTGTTTGTACATTAGTTACACAAAATGCATACTTCATAGACCTTTACTTCATATTATAATGCAAACGTTGCATATTTTAGGCAGACAGTGAATATGCTGGTGAATACTAAGTGTTGTAATACAATATGGTGTAAAAATATAAACACAAGACAATATACATACATGCTTATTCAAGGACAAAAACAAATCAAGCACAACGGACTAAGAGCATTTTCCTTCAAGGTCAAACAATGACATTATTGAACATCAGGCATCTTTTGCAGGTCTAATTTATCTTTTTTTTTTTTTTTTGGTGGGTGGGGGGATGTTTCAAATGGCTACCAGAGTAGGATATTTTTAAAAATGTGAGGTCAAATTAAACATACATTAAAACACATGCATTAAACATGATAAACAGACTTCATATAGTTTAAGCCCTGGATAGCTTTAAAGTAGATGGCTTGAGTTTCTTAAGAGTTTTGCTAGCTGAAATCAGTGATGTTTTGTTCCTGACTTGCCCACTACTTCAGTTTTTAATTCATGGCTCTAAGGAATGTGTGCCATTTTCAAGTTCATATATTATATCATGATAGCAGATTAATAGTCGTCGTGCTTGTTAGTGCACATTATTAACTGATCTGGTAAGGCAAATAAGTTTTCATGATAAAATGATAAATTTCAAGCTTACTTTATTAAGCAGCATATAACAAACAGCTTTTAAAGTTAAATATTGTTATGGCCATGGAGTTTTATTATACAATATTTCTATTCACACCCAACCACTGGTAAGTTTGTAGAACATCTCTTCATCTAAACTCTCATTTTGGTCTTTCGCACGTGTTGAGAGAAATATGTAGCCACCAATGAATTCATGAACCACTTTGCAATCTACTTCAGTACAAATGAAGGACAATCGTACTTCATCTGCAAACTCTACAGTGACCTGGAACAAAGACAAAGAACTGTAAGGACCAGTAAAGCCTGGATCCAGATGGGTGCATCCAAGCAAAGCTATTATGCTATTTAGCCTATCGATCTTCAAATATTTTTTTAATCCTAAACTAATACTGCTTTCAAGTCCAAAAGAATAAGTAAAGGTTACCAGCCCTTCCCCCAGTCCTTTTCAGTTTTTATGTTCTGAAAAAGAAGACAAGGGATTTAGGTCATTAAGTTCCCAAATAGTCTCTGGTGATTCGATTAATAAGAATGTCTCTCTTCAAGTCCTTGGAGAAAACCTACTTCCTGTGTTTAATATTTACTTAGATACTTAACCTTTAGGTATCAAGTTTAAATATTTCGGAAATACAAGATTCTATAAAGTAACAGAAACTGATGCTACACACATAGTGATCTTAAAACAAATGACTTACATGTACTCCAAGACTAGGGGCAGCATGATATATATATAGCGGTAGATGTGCCAGGTTTTACAGCCCTCAGCATCTCAATTTACATGGTTACTCAGTGTGTGGTCACAGACAGTGATAGCCTTCAGGCCTCTAAATTTTAGTGTCCTCATTTGTAAAGTAGGGATAATCCACCTACCTCCCAAGGCAGTAGTGAGGTTTAGAAATAGGGTACCCATATAAAACATTTAGTATCACACCTGGCACAAAGTAGACATTCAGTGAACACTAGCTGCTATTTGAGTGGAAAAGGCTTATACATTATTGAAAGACAACCTTAAAAAAGATACGGCAATATTCTAAATAGATCATTTTTTCTTAGAATTTTAATAACTGAACTAGTTATGAAATAGGCAAATTTAAGTGAGAAATGACTAACCATGTTTTATACTTTAAGAGGAAATAGTACAACTAATCTTCAGAATTTATAGGCCTTTTTATTCTTAACTTAGTAATTTTTAGCAGTATGCAAGTAATACTGTTATAGCTTACCATTTTTATTTCCCAGTTTACATTCCACTGTTTCATGTTACTGAAACGCCATGTTTTGATTGCGTCTCCTGTGCTGGCATCCATCCTAATCAGTCTGTTGTATGCGATTCCAATAAGTTCTTCTTTTTTGCCCCCTTGGAACCTATAGCGTTGAAAACACAGTAAATAAATGTTTAAAAACATGTCGGGGGGGGGCTATTTTTTTCAAGCTATGTGCTCTTTAACTGTAAAAAAAAAAAAAGTGTTAGTTAATACAAATAAAAACAAGTGTAATCATTTTGAATTTTTAATATAAAAATTACAAGTATAGAAAATATATTCCAACATTCTTTAAATTTTACTGTAAAACAGATTAATGGGTCTCAGTAGGTAGCTTTAAATGTTTACTTTCTAATATATTAACTTGATTAAGTAAAAAGGCACGGATTAAGGTTTACACATAGATGCTTTGTAGAACCACTGACCTTGCAATAAAGTGTGTGATGCCGAATTCTGGTAAGGACTGCCAAGCTTGAATAAATCTCATCTTGGCTTCAATTAGACTCATCTGAGCGACGTTCTGATGGGCCTCCAAGATTCTTGCTGTTATCTAAATATGATTAAATATCACCTTTACCATTACATATTATTTGTTCATGGTAGAATCAAGACAAAAAGATCAGAGAACTGAATTAGGTGTCCCACCCCAAAAATCATACGTTGCAAGAGTTAGAGTTAGAAGATATCTGAAGCTACATTTGGAAACTGTAGTAACATAATAACTTTTCAAAATAAACTGATATATTTCTTCTTAATTTCAGTTTCCATATGTCAAGAAACAAAGTACTATTAGGAATACATAACTGCCACTCTTAACACATTCCAAGTACAAACATATATAATCATGCTATTATTAAATAGCATTGTTCTAATCCATACATACATGGTAAATTTTAACTTTAGCAACAAGACAGATGATCAGAATGAGTACCTAAAATACAAGTTTCCAGCAGAAATATTACCATAATATTTTTAAAATTTCTCTAAAGAGATCATTAGGTTAAATTTTAATTTATACTATACTCACTTTGGGATGACTACTCCCACAGGAGTGGGAGGAAATTAATCCATGAGGGGAGATTGTGGCTAGGGCTTTAAATATTTTTTATTTTCTTTCTTTTTTGGTAAATATGGAGAACTTACCAAATCTCTTATATAGCCTGGCTGTAGATGGCAATGCGAGGAAAGAAAAAGGAGGCAGAAAGAAAAAAAAAAAGGCAATCAGAAAAAATGGCAATGAAGCAAAGAAAAAGTTGCGGTAACCTGCAAACCAAAATTCCAGCCAAAACCATGCAAAAAATTACTTTAGGTGGAAACCAAGCAAAGTAATGCAAGCATGAAAATGAAAATGAGGAAGCAGTGATTACTTTCCATTTAGAATACTGAGAAAACACTCCACATTATTTTAGATTGTTAAGTGTTACTAAAATTAAGGGTAGAAATTTATAGGGAGAAAATTAAAAGAATACCCCTTTCTCCCCCACGTACCAGTTCCTACTGGTTAGGGTAAAGCTAATTATTTTAGTAACAAAATCAAAATTAATACTCAAAGACCAATGTCTCAGATTGAGTCAGAATATGATCCATGCACTGCTTTTCAGAAATAAGTTGAAGGCATAAAATAAGTGCAGTGACCATACTGTTTCTTCATTAACACAAGGAAAGCAAACCTCCCAATTACCATCTGCTTTTTGCATCCTTTTTCCTGGAAGGGAAAATAAAGAGATGCCATACTCTACACTAGGAATGGTGGCTATAAACTTATCAGTCCATTTCAATTTGGATTAACATGGATAAAATGTAGAACGACTTTTCTTTAGAATGTAAAAATCAAGTTTGGGAGTCATATTCATGTGAAAATATCCAAAGCAATTTTAATAAATATGGAGCTTTGGGGAATTAAAGATTAACTATAACAAAGGCTGTACTGAAGGACCCAAAGAAAAACAATGTGCTTATGCTCTGGTAGAGATGAATGACCCCATGCCTGCACATCTTCCTGGCCTTTGAATGCCACTGGATTATACAGGTTAACAATCATTGAAGTACTATGTTCAATGACTAGTACAGCACCTGACACACAACAGCAACTAAACGTCTGCCTATCAGCACTTACTATAATGGTGTTAGGGCACTGCATGGTCTCCACCTTCTAGGAACAACCTATAAGTCTAGTTAGGGAAAGGAGGATTAAAAAAGAATATGCATTTGAAAAGATGCCAAAGTGGAAGACAAGGCTAGAAGGATCCTTAACCTGGGACCACACATATACTGCCATCTTGCCAGTCTTTGTCCTTAAGAGACTGTTCAGTTGACAATCTAGTTGAGAACTTTCTAAAGTGAGAACTATCATTTTAAAGGATCTGAGAACACAGTACCTGTATCTTTGAGAGCTAAACCAACATTTGGCCATTTTCATAATTATACTCTAAGATCTTTTTTCCTTATACCTGATAGTGAAATAAGACTGCTGAGATTTGAATTTATTCATTGCCTTTGAAGGCAAATGAATCTACTCTCAGAAAGTTTCTTTACAAATAATTTTCAATGAAATAACTAAGAATTTAAAACATTTAGTATTTGATTTACTTTTTCTTTTTAACTTACAATCTACATTCCATAACGCTCCCGAGGGTAGCGTCTCCTCCATTCCTTACTACTCCCACACTGCAGGACTGTGGGATAAACAGTTTCCATGTAGCTCAAAAAACCTCAGAAACTTAAAAGACAAATGCTTGGTGATTAAAACTTCTGAACATTTCTAATTTCTACTTAAGTGATTTCAGACTCATATGATAAGCATTATATTTAAAGTTAAGTATTACTAAGTGTTCTGGGTATTTCACTGGGCCTTTACTTCAGTAGTTTTTAAATTATCCCTGAAAGATGAAAATGAAACTAGATAAAAATAAAATATTTATTTTAAACATCTTCACCCCCCCCCCCCAAACTGAAGCCTTTTCCTTTTATGGCATGATGTAGAGAATACTGGGGGCTATCCCAAGTAAAATTCCCCTGCAAAGAACCTTTTAGGTCGTACTGAAGAATCATTTTACTAAATAGCAATCCTTCTATGGTCTTAATTTCCAGTAAAGGAATTCTAAACAAGAGTGAACAAAAGCAGTCAACTTCAATGAAAATTTACCAAATTTTGTCACATTATGCAAATTTTGGTTAGGTTTTGACTGTTAATGTTAAGAAAAAACAATGTTAAAATGTAGACCTACTTCTACCCTTGGAAAATTTATTTCCAAGGCTGGAAAAGTCAATTTTAACAGCAAAGAACAGTCATTAGATTGTGTGGAGAAATGAAAAAAAGTGCATGAATTAAGGAACACGAAGCATTAAGACCGCATTTAATTCCTTGAAAGAATATCCTGTCAACAGAGTGATCTCCTTCATGTTATTTACAATAAATATGCTCCAACTATTCTATTACCTGTTCTATTAAAATGATAAAAGGTTTTTTTAAATGACCAATTTAAATGAACTAAAAGCTATGTGTTTCCAATTTTATAGTCTAGCCACCTCATACAAAAGACTACCAATTAAGACAAAAAGTTTTAAGAAGGGAAACTAAATTTAAAGTATATGTATAAAACTGTAAAACAAACTAAAAGAAAATGGTAGATGAAGTAAAATGAACCGTACCTGCTTGTTCTTGTACTTTTTCAGATAGCGAGGGGACACCAAACATTCAGGATTTATATCAGTTGTGATCTGCTCTGGTATTAACTGAGGATCTGGGTTTAAATGCTGCATCTTCAGAAAGGAAAGAATATTCTGAACTTCGAGGTTATAAGAACTGTCCGCCATGGTCTTGCCTTTGGAGGCTAATCTGCACGCTGCCATCCAGTGTGCATACTGTTTTTCCTGTCAAAAAGAAATACTGAGGTATGAATTATGCTATATGATGGATTCTTTGAATATAAAATATAAGGACAGTCGACTAGTTAACTCACTAGAGAATCGAAGACGACCACTTTTGATTGGAAAACTTACATTGTCACAACGAAGCCAGATTTCATTCATGCCCTCTGCAACCGGAATCAGGAGTTTAATGTTAAATTTTTGGCCTGAAATGTTCACATCTGGGGTAACTTCACATCCTGTAATAAAAAATTATTAAAATGGTCAAATTTACTTTTAAGAAATCCCAACCCAATACAGGCAGCCCTTATTTTACAGCATCTTAACATGGAGCTGTTGAATCTATAAATTAGAGAATAAATTCTTTATGCCCAGTAATTTTGTTTGGGGTATAGCAGAGTCAGAAAGATCTAATATAGAAAAAGAGGTAATGGCACAGAGTTTGCGGCCCTCACAATTATAAAACTGGACTGAGAAAGGGTCCTGTTAAAAAGGTATTACCAAAAAACACCACTTATACTCCGACAAGTTTTGATATGTTGTTTCAATATCATTCAGTTCTTTGAATCTTAAGTTATTTAGGATTTAAGTTTCTAAATGCATAGGGACTTAAAATATCTTTCTGTAATTAAATTCTAACTTAATTGTGTTTTGGTTAGAATGACTTTTTGATGCCTTAAACAAGTCTGTGAGAGGGATTAGCCAGTTTGAGCTAGAGTCCTATTTGGGAGCTTCTTAGCCCTGCTGCTCCCTAAGCAACTGCTGTACCCTCCAATCCCTGTGGAAAGAAGCCGAACGGCACAGGTCTTTTGAGCCATCTGGGTGCTCCCGGCACATGCCTCCTTCCAAAATTCCAGGGTGCTGGAACACTTAAGTATTTACAACTCACAAATACTTTAATTCAGAGGGTGAACATTGGTACAAAAATGGTTTCTTTAATTTCTTTATAGATATGACTCAACAAATTAACTTTATGCACAATATTTTAGGAGTGCATCTGCTTCAGAAAATAACATACACTTAATATACTTGGAAAGTCAGTATGAAAATAACTGGCATTCAGAATTTCACTTCACGGGCAAGTTCTCAGAATTTATGGGTTGCAACGATCCATGTAATCAACTGTTAACATCAGCTGGTAGCTTTACAGAAGAGAACATGGATTTACTGAACATAACAGTTGGATGATGGGGTAATGGTTGGCATAAATAAGTAGTAACCAATAAAATATGTGGAGAAGAGCTCAGCAATCAGACAGATTTGGGTTCTAGACTTTTCTCTACCACTTAATTATGGACAATTTATTTAACATATCTAAGCCCAAATTTCCTGACCTTAAACTCCACCTCATTAGGGATGTTGCAAGGATAAGATAATGTACGTGTTGAAGGCCCCTAAAGGGTATTCCAATTGTTTGTACTTAGTTCGTGTCACCCTCAATATGTCTAAAGACCAGCAGACTCTATGATGAAAAACATAAAGTGTTAGCAGGATGTTCCGTTGCCTTGCTCTTTGTACTGGAGCAACTTCTCTTGATACCAAGTACAAAGAACGAGATAATAAACCTCTACTTACATATCTTCCACACAGAAAGAACAAACATTAAGATGGTCATTTTTTTCTCCTCACATAAATGTTTTAACTATTATATAAAAGAAACAACATTTTAGATAAAGGGGGTCCTTTTCTCCAAACTCTCCAGAAGCAGCCCCTATCATGAATTCGGTAAACTTTCTCTCCCCTTTACTTTTTAAAAAAATTTACTACATATAAATAGCAACAGCATTTAACTCCTTCTATACAAGCATTAGAAACTATGAGAAAGTTGTGTGGCAATGTGTTTACCTGAAAATAATACACAATCTTTTGTAAAATTCTATTAATTATCCAGGTAGATTTAAAGTACACAATCCTGTAATAATTTGGCCTCTTTTAGAAGTAAAATACCAAGAAAACTAAAAGGGGAGAGACAAAGTGAGCAGTAACTCAAGTGACAGTGTAGGCACAGAGGCACTTACTGGGCCACACACCTCAGACGACACTCACTCCATGCCACCTAGCTACTGACTTCCAAGGCAAAGTTATGGACTTTGTTGTAACCCAATTACTATTCCTCTGAACTGCTAAATGCAAACAGCCCATTCGGATCACAATCTTAACTTTCTTCAAACTCTTTGAGGGGCCCTACACTGTGACCCTTCAACTTTCTTCCCATGAGCAGTGTGTTATCACACTTTTCTTCTCCCCAGCCCAGCCTAGATCCCATTCACCAGACATCACCTCTGGTTCCTCAGATTTACTGTGTTTCCATCATACACACTTAGCAAAACCTTAACCTGCTTCAATCCAACCATCTACCTTTTTACTTGCCTATACTTAGGTTGCTGAACACTGTAATAGGAGAGTGGGGAAAAATAATAAAAAAAACTGAGCAAATAGCTTTCACTAGGAATTCATGGATCCCAACCTTGACCTGGCCCTGGACACTTGTAATCCTTCTATGTTTACAGACATTCTCAACAACGTTTATTTCAAATCTTCTCAGGCTTCCTATGCTGCTCAATCTCAGGGGACAACCTCACTTCCTATTTTTCCAAGATCATAAAAAGCCATCAGAATTGAAGTCCCCCAGCTTCTTGCCACATCAGATAAACCTAGCTGCCCTTGCTCCCATCAGGGACCTTGCTCCATCACAGACATCCCCTCCTTTCCCAAATAATAGGTTTGTTTCTTTCTACTGTGGCTTTTCTGTCAGCATTTTAGTTCCTTGAGTCTCTCCCATCTTAAACCACAAAATGCCTCTCTCCTCTTTATATCTCTGCCTTCTGTTACTGCCCTTTTCCCTCCTTCCTTGTCATAGATAAGGTTCATTAACAAGCTGTCTTTGTTTCTATTTACTTCTCAATGACTGCACTTTGACACTCATACTCAAAACACTGCTGAATCTGTTTGAATAAAGGCCAGTGACCACCTGCATGTGGCTAAATCCTATGGCGACTTAACAATCTTAATCTTACTTCTCTGTAGCATTTGATGCTACTGACTCCTCTCCTTTTTGAAACAACTTTTTATCTTAGTTTCCATCATTATCATGGTTTTCCTATGCACTTTTTTCTTGTTCTTTGCAAGCTCCTTTTCCTCTAATCTGACCTGTCCCTTAAACATGAGTGTTCTGCAGGGTTCTGTTCTTGGCCTTCTCATATTATAGACAAGCATTCCAATGGCTACACTTACTGTTAACACTAATTGCTACCTTATCAGTATCTGTGGCAGGGATTTCTCCCGTGATCCAATGGCCTACAGGCTATCTCCAAATAGATATCCCGTAGGTACCACAAATTTTATATATCACAGAATTAAACTCATCTTTCTCTCCAAACTCAGCTCTTGTCTATTCCGAATCTCAATATCACCCTATCCACCCAATTACACAAGCCAGAAACAAGTCCTTCCCCTCTAGCCTCTCCCGAATCAATCACTCAGTCTATGGATTCAACTTCCTCAGTATCTACTGAATTTGTACCCTTTCTCCATTCATATTGACAACCTTAATTTGGATCACTGTCATTACTGTGAAATTACTCCTTTAAACTGTAGCCAAAATAAATATGATGGATACTGTCATTTTCATGTTAATAATCTTTCAATGGCACTTCATTGCTGCTACTTTAAAAAACAATCTCCTTAACACTTTTATCCACTAATTCCTCCCAACTTCTTCTGTTATTACCTCTTGTGTTAGCAGGGATCAGATTCAACAGCTTTTAAGGAAGTACATCCTCCTCCTTTGAAGTGAATTCCAGCAGCACAGCCCTCCCCACCCCATGGTGGTTGATGCTTTTCTCCAAGCATTTTTGCATACCAGTCTCATTCTGGAATTCACTTTTAGGAAATCTCCTTCCTTCCACAGATCTCAGTTTGCACTTTTGGATCTTAACTCCAACACCATTTCTCCCATGGGGTCTCTAGTAATTCTCTCCACCATCACTGAAGACTGATACAGAACGCTTATCCCCTTGCTCCTCTGACCCATTAACTTACTTTTTAAAGTACTATTTATTGCTGGAATTGTAATTGTTTATCTCCTCAAAAGGCTCTAAATATCTTGAAGGATGGGATTATAATTGGTTCTCGCCTATGTCTCTGGTACCTAGCACAGTTTGTGGCATAGGAGTTCAATTTATAGTTGCTAAACTGAATTTTTTAGAAAGTTGCATTTTAGACCTTTCAGGGGTTTTACAGAGCATCTAGACCAACATCTTCAGTTCTCAGAGGAGATACTGAGGTCCAAATAGGCTATTTTTCCAAACTCACAAGGCTTGTTTAGTGGCAGAGCAGAATCTAGGCCATCAGTGTGATGTGCCAGAAAAGTGCCCCTTTGGGAGGACTTGGAAGAGGTGGAATGAATGAGGACACCTTTTGAGCTGTAATCCACACCAGGACTTGATTTCTCAGTCAGACAAGGAGAAGGTTAAGGATATAACATAAACAGAAAGGACAGAGGCCAGGAGATAGATCCAGTCTCTTACTCAAGAGTGGATAATCTGAGCTGGCTCTGGGTAGTTTAAGAGATAAGCAAGAAGAAAGCTGCAGTAGATTCTGAGTAACAAATCATGGCAGAGACCCAAAAGTCAAATTCATGTGACTTAGGCAGTGATACTAATTAAAAGTTTTAGGAAAATTACAGAATTCCAACACATTGGCCCAGCAATCTTCTCTCCAGAATAGAAGATTCCTATTTTTTACAATGCTATATATAACCATAAAACAATAGTTCAGACTACCGGGCAGATTAAAAATATATTTTGTTGAAATATACTAAAACTATCCAAATGTACAATGTACTCAGGAAAATTAAGAAAATAGTTCAGGAAAAGCACCACTGTATTTTTAAGTGATAACTGAATTTATTTTGGGAATCATTTTTGTAAAATGAGTCAGGGGGCACTTTTCTTTGGTACTTTTATCAAAATACAAGTGTTTTTAGACACTTAAAAAGATATTATGTGTATATTACTTTACACATAATAAATGTACATGTAAAATATAACCCAAAGAAGATGGGCTGGGCCGAAAGGAATAACTCCCTGCCAAGGGAGGTGCAACCTTCATTACAATCAAGAAGCTGGGAAATCAGGAAGCTGACACTGCAGCTGTAGCTCCAGAGCCCAGAAGCACCTCACTCCTTTCTCAGTTCTGCCTCTCCAACCCTATAACACAGTTGGGAATTCAAGTCTTACATGAATGCACCAGATTAGAATCTTAATTTCACTGGAAATGAGTCTAAAAAAATGTATTTTAGTTTTCTAGCCCTTGCTATAAGGGAAGACACAGTAAAAAGAGTATGGAACAGTGAGAAGCCAATCTATTGCTTCCTTTACCAAGCGTGCCAGGTGCCACAGGTGTACAGACGGTCACCAACTTATTTACAATGGTTTGACTTACGATTTTTCAGCTTTACGATGATGCAAAAGCAATATGCATTTAATAGAAACCACAGTTCAAATTTGGAATTCTGATCTTTTCCCAGGTAACTGATATGCATAATGATGCGCTCTTCATGATGCTGGGCAGCTCTCCGTCTGTCACATGATCACCAGAGTAAACAACTGATGCTCTAAGTGTACCACTGCCAACATATTTTTGGATATTGTGTTCTGAGCATGTTTAACCCATGTCTTGTTTAGAAAAGTGTAGCTCGCTGCCAGTGTTAATTTAATTTTATATAAACACACTCTTTGAGGCTGAAGCAAATCTGATGGGTTTTCAATATGAAAATAAAATATTAAAACTGTTCTTGGAGTTATTTCTAAACAGAGCTTGCCCCTAATCCTAATGTAACAGAAATGTACACATAAATCAGATTCATCGAATGAATCTTTGGCTAACAGCTGTTTGAGAATAATGTTAACATCATAAAAATGCTGTTTTCTAGGATTTGACATTTTCTATGGTTGAGAATTACTATATTTTGTAAATGGAAATACCACTACTAAAAACAGAATGCTATAAATAGATGTCATTTGTTTCCAAAGACTGTCAATATACTAGAGCAATGCAAAAATAATAAAAGCGAGCTATTTCGTGGCAAACTTTGGGGGTGAGGTTAGGACTGTAACCCACAAGTTATCTAGGGGTAACCCTGCAGCCACAAGCGCCGCAGATGAGTACGCTTGGGGCAACTGAGAAATGGGTTAAGGTAGGCCAGGCTAAGCTAAGATGTTCGGTAGGTCAGGTGTATTAAATGCATTTTCAACTTACAAGGGGTTTATCTGGATGTAACTCCATTGTAAGGAATATCTGTAGTAGTGCTATGTGAGCTCATGGGAGACTGATTCTCAGGGGTACGGCTATCTAAATCTGAAGTGAGTCAGGTGGTTTTAGCGAATAATATCACAAGTGACAGGCTCATCAACAATCTACATGACTAAAGGCCTTAAAGAGAAGTCTCAGCCAGAGGCAAGCAGGATGTCCTCCAGCTGCATAAGAAGCAAACCGACTTGGTGAGCAAATTCTCCCTACCACCGAGAACCAACAGAAGATAAGTGTAAGACAAAAACAACTAAATAAAAAAATACGTATCTAAATATAAAAAGTACTTAAAGGAGTAAAGAAACTGGTGAAACACTTATTCCCCTAGCAAAGTGAAGTTTACTGAATATTAGCTAATAGCTATGCCACCATCAACACTGGTCATTTTAAGGCTTTCCTTACCTCTCAGGTTCATCTGATGAGCTGGTGTGCCACTGGATTCTTCTTTGCTCTTATAGCAAGAAATAGATGTATCTTTAAAGGTGCACCAATATTGCTTGTAACCTTTTAGAGTCAGCTTTTTTGGCCTATGTGTTGAATAGAATTAAGAGAAAACCATTTTTGAAATAACTCTTATCAGTGCTTTGTTTTAGCACTAAAGTTTCACAACGTTAAAAGTCGAAGGCCAAGTTTTACATCTGCTGAATTCAGTTCCCTTTGGCCAGTGTGTTATAGTCAGTGTTGCTGTTATTGGATTTGCCCCTTCCTTCCCCATAAGTCTATTCAGGAAGCTCTCATAAAGAGAGAGGCGAAAGACAGTAGAGCCAACATTCTAGAATTTCTGTCCGTTGTAGCCGTCTCTGTCACTAGCAAGTCACAGGAAAAGGTGAAGTAAATGTCAATAATCACAGAGTCTTTAGGTCCTATGATTACCTACAGGCTCACAGGTGTCTGAAGGGCTGCCTCTGGAGTTTCTCTGAACACACAAGTTTACCTGGCATGACTAAAGTGAGGGAAGTGCTTATCTCTC
>NW_011888796.1:12464746-12483071 GCF_000151845.1 Pteropus vampyrus | reverse complement strand
GAGAAATGGGTTAAGGTAGGCCAGGCTAAGCTAAGATGTTCGGTAGGTCAGGTGTATTAAATGCATTTTCAACTTACAAGGGGTTTATCTGGATGTAACTCCATTGTAAGGAATATCTGTAGTAGTGCTATGTGAGCTCATGGGAGACTGATTCTCAGGGGTACGGCTATCTAAATCTGAAGTGAGTCAGGTGGTTTTAGCGAATAATATCACAAGTGACAGGCTCATCAACAATCTACATGACTAAAGGCCTTAAAGAGAAGTCTCAGCCAGAGGCAAGCAGGATGTCCTCCAGCTGCATAAGAAGCAAACCGACTTGGTGAGCAAATTCTCCCTACCACCGAGAACCAACAGAAGATAAGTGTAAGACAAAAACAACTAAATAAAAAAATACGTATCTAAATATAAAAAGTACTTAAAGGAGTAAAGAAACTGGTGAAACACTTATTCCCCTAGCAAAGTGAAGTTTACTGAATATTAGCTAATAGCTATGCCACCATCAACACTGGTCATTTTAAGGCTTTCCTTACCTCTCAGGTTCATCTGATGAGCTGGTGTGCCACTGGATTCTTCTTTGCTCTTATAGCAAGAAATAGATGTATCTTTAAAGGTGCACCAATATTGCTTGTAACCTTTTAGAGTCAGCTTTTTTGGCCTATGTGTTGAATAGAATTAAGAGAAAACCATTTTTGAAATAACTCTTATCAGTGCTTTGTTTTAGCACTAAAGTTTCACAACGTTAAAAGTCGAAGGCCAAGTTTTACATCTGCTGAATTCAGTTCCCTTTGGCCAGTGTGTTATAGTCAGTGTTGCTGTTATTGGATTTGCCCCTTCCTTCCCCATAAGTCTATTCAGGAAGCTCTCATAAAGAGAGAGGCGAAAGACAGTAGAGCCAACATTCTAGAATTTCTGTCCGTTGTAGCCGTCTCTGTCACTAGCAAGTCACAGGAAAAGGTGAAGTAAATGTCAATAATCACAGAGTCTTTAGGTCCTATGATTACCTACAGGCTCACAGGTGTCTGAAGGGCTGCCTCTGGAGTTTCTCTGAACACACAAGTTTACCTGGCATGACTAAAGTGAGGGAAGTGCTTATCTCTCCAAGGGATGCATTTCAATGGTGACTAACTTTGCTGCTCCAATGTCAAAAAGAAGACAGAGCAGCCAAGAGAGAGAGTGGAAAGATACAGATAGATGATAAAAGTGTGTAAGTGGAGAAGAAGTGGGGGTAGGCAGCAGCATCAGAAATCATGCACTTATTTCAGGAATGTTATGTATGCTAAACTGTCATGTTTAGTGACAGTAAATGGTTTATTCCACAATGGCTTTGTATCTTATGTTCCACATCACCAACTTTCTTCTTTCCCCTCTGTGCCTTAATCCCTAGTTCTCTTGATTCTAGGGAATATGACTAGACTTTAAAAGTCTAGATAAGATACACTGGAACCTTAATTATAAAATGTCCCATAAACAAACAGAATTCAAGAGGATCTGGGGCTCTGAACAAGGAAATGACCACTGGCAGTTAACAGTACTGTGCTTTCACCCAGACGGGAAGGCTTTCTGCTGATAAGCCACTGCACTACAGAGTCTACATGATGCAAACTAGGTTACAGTATATTTTTTTGGGCTTAAGAAAAATGTTTACCAGATAAAACTTAATGAGTATTGTGATTTTTTTTAATTTGGTAAAAATGGTTATTTCCCTTCATTATAATTTAGCATTCATTTAACTGGTAAATGCTTTCACAGGTACATTTGCCACATTTATAGTAAATTTTAATAATGTGAACATGAGACTATAAAACTGATACTTACTCATTAGTATTTGGATTCCCTCCACTTTGTATACTTACTTGAAAACTTTAATATAGTCAGCAAGTTCAGGAATGGAAGTGATGTCACCCTAGAGAAAGAATTTAATCATTTTTTTTCTTGAAATATGAAATGCCAATATTTGGTATCTGATATCAAGAACCAGCTTATTTAACAAACAATATTACATAGGATACAGATTTTAGTATATGTGTTGCTAAAGCAAACAAGCACTGGATTATAAAGATTTTAAAAGTACAATCATATTATATGATCATATACAAAAAAGCATTTTCAAATGTCATTTAAAAAGCTAATAGAATTTTATCAAAATGGGAATTTACATAACCCACAAGAGTATACTGATTCTAATATGGCTAAAACACTTTATACCTTCATATGGAAATTTTGTAAATCATAACAACCCCAAGATAAGTATTTGTTCTGTAGTAACTAAGTCCTAAACTCTAAAACCATAAAACTAAACTTAGCATTTGAAATTTTTCTTGAGATCTGCTTCTCTCTTCTTTTTGTAATATTTAAAATTCGGAGAGCACTAAATGGATTTTACTGTGACTTGAGATGAACTTTTCCTCTGGAGAAATATTCTCCCACTAATAAGAGAATGTGCAAAGTATGAGAAGATTTACCTTTCTTTATTGTGTTGGAAGCAATTGAGACTAGCGCAATATTAATTTTAAAAGTTTCTGAAAAATCATGTCAGAATTTTCTAAAGCATTAAGTTCCCCCAAATACTTCATGAAAGCCTAAATCCACAAAAAGATAAGCATCAAGTCAAAGTAAATTAGTAGGTAAAAAGATTCACCCTACCAAAACTGTTGATGTTTTACCCCCTTCCAAAGTAATCTCCAGGTCTGAAAGGGCAGCATCAACTTCATCAACTTCTTTGTCACTGTTGTTCAAATGATTCTCTGATGTCATGATTGACAGCTTGTTGATATGATACTGAAATCAGAAATATTTAAATGATTGTTCTAACTGTAAAACTTTAAAATGAGATTCTTATCTACCACCTATACTGAATGCTTTTCATCACCTAATTTGGAAAGATAAATGTGTCCAGGAACTAGAATGATAGGAAATGAAAGGGCGTGACATCTGAAATCAATGTCCTAAATCTGCTAATTATCCAAAAGTAGTAGGGTCTTTGGGCATATACAAATGAAGTCATCGTTTGGAAGGCCTGAGGAATTAATTAACATGTCCTCCACATATGCAGAGAATTTTTTTACCTTCCACCCACTTCCTGCACCATTCTCTGTCTAGAACAGAGCCTGGAACCAACAGATACTGAATGAACAGAATATGCATAAGGTCATTTGTATAAATGGATTATCATGGATTACCTTTTAATTCCACTATTGCCCAGAAAGGGAAAGTTAACACTATCATGTTGAAAGTGAAAGCTGCACTTTCCCCTCATCCTCAAGTCAATGCTGAAAATGTCATCAGAGGGAGATGGTGTTTATATTCTTGGTTACATAAGAATAAGATAGACTATGTTTACATGTGAATATATACACACACACACAAACACACACACCCCCCCTATGAAGAGTGAAAACTCCTATATGTAAACAGAAAAATTGGGGAGTACAGAATTAACTAGTCATGATTTTAAATACATTTAGGTAAATAATGTAGAACAAATATTAATGATCTATTAGATTTTTATGTTAAAACGTAGAGAGATTTTATACAAAGGTAAGCAGAATTTTTAAATCACTTAATCAGTTACTTTTCAAAGTGCTAAGCAGCAGAGGGGCACTCTAAATTTCTGAAATATTTATTCAATGAATACAGTCTATTCATGGGAACATTTAATAAACTAATCTGAGGCTAATTATCAATGTTCCTCTGTATTTTAAGATTTAGTGAATTAATAACAGTCTGTGGCTATTCCTTCAGTTGTGCTGAAACAAGATCCTTAGAGTGGCAGAAGCTTCCATGTTCACAAACCATGGAGAAAGTAGGTTGAGGCTCTCAGGCACTTATCTCAAATGTGAGCGTATATTACCAATCACGTAGCGAGATTCTTAGGGTTTATCTCCAGAGATTTTGATTCAGCAAATCTGTGGTTCAGCTTGGAATCTGCATTTTTACTAAGTATCTTAGGTGATTCTGATACAAAAGGTCTTCATGAGTTAACTGCTTTAAAAACAATATTACTAACTTACCTACTTAATTTTTTATCCACATCTTATTTTGAATTACTTTGTTTCTTTTTACTACTGAAGATTCCTTTTACACAAGGAACCAGAAGGCCCAAGGAGAGAACAGTTCAGAGTGCAGGCTGTGTATGAAATAAAAAGAACAGTAGGCATCTCCTTGCCATACTTCCACAGTTTCCCCCTTCTGGTACTAGATGGTTATCGGGGCCTTCAGGTCAGTCTCTGAGAGGCTTCTAATAATTCAGGGGACTTGTAGTCCAAAATGCTCTCATCAAATCTAGATTCTAAATTGGTCCAGGATAGCTATGCTTTGGGACATTCAGTTTCTACAAATTAAAATTCATGGTTTATGAGGTGTTTTTTACTGAAACGAAATAGGAGTATCTACTGTATACTTGGTGAGAGAAAGCTTCGGAATAATCCCATTTCTGAGAAAATACAACTATGTATACTCATTCAACAAATACTTTTTGAGCACCTAGTATGTGCCAAGCACTGTAAGTATATGCTGGTTTTTAAAAGATTCATTATTTTCTACGGCCATGCCACCCTAAAACAAACCCGATCCTTTCTGATCTTGGAAGCTAATCAGGGTCAGGCCTGGTTAGTACTTGGATGGGAGACCACCTAGGAAGACCAGGTGCTGTAGGCGTAAAAAAATAGAAAATAAGGGATTGTAAGCTGACAAGGTCCTTGCAACCTGAGGTCAACCAAAGGTTGCCTCACCTAAAAAAAAAAATGATAATAAAAATTAAAAATAAAGTTATTTTTATAATAAGATAAAAAGAAATACAATAAAAATCTGGATTTTTCTCATATATATTTTGCATGCATTATTATTCTATTATTGACAAAACCTTCACTAGAAAATTATAAGCCCATATTCTAAGTGAGAAAGATGTAGGTAAAACATCATAACCAAGTGAGGGACTTTCAAGAAAACTGCTCCAGAACTTAATTCGAGTAATTTTTTCAACAGTCTGAATCATATCCAGAAACACAATAGAAGATTCTTAGCTAGTTGTTTCAGCAAGTCTCTAGAAACTGACTAAACTAATTCATCTGTCATTAAAGATTTTCCCTTTCTAAGCTTCATTTCGATTCCCTTCTTTCATCATGTAAACTAAAGAGAAATTAGCCATTCTTCTTCTCTGAAGGACAACTTTTTGAGTCAACTGGAAGACGCTTCTGGGTACATGGAAGCATTCGGAAGATTGAGAGCATTTTAATTTTTGTTCTAAAGGAGGAAAAAATCATTTTTATAGTGAAAACTTATTATAACAGAATACAACTTTGCATCCTATATTTAATTATCAGGACTTTAGATGAAACCAGAATTCCACCATAATCTGAGAACACTCACTAAAGCCTCACTCGGGTAATCTGAAATGTAAGTGGTCAATCAGACCTCAGTGCCTCTAAGAATGCTGATTTGTGGACTCCACCTTAAATTTTTTACCAAAGAGGGCAGCAGTAATTAAGTGGATCATTTTTTAAATAAGTCTTACTGTAATTATAATGCAGGTGGTGTACAAGAACCACATTTGGAAAAACACTGGTTTAATATAAGGAAAACGTTAGCTACCTACTTATTAAGGATTATCGTTCTAAAAACTTGTATTTGTTTAGTTTCACTAGTCTCTTAAAATTTTATCTTCTTTAAAGGTATTTCTGCCAAAGCGTACTTTAAAATTTATCATTCTCAATTCTTTATGAAATTATGCAAGTAAGCTTCATTTCAGAAACTTGATTTTTAATATAGAATCCATTTCCAAAGGAAAATTGGATAGTTTTAATCTAATATACGTCTGAAGGGTGGGAAGACAATTTTCTCCTCAGGATACAGAAAAGTAACTATAGGTATACCACTAAACTCTTGGATAAGACAAAAATTTAAGCAAAATTCACATATTTTGCCTTCGTAAGTGTCTATTCACTTTCTACGTAGCAAATAATCCCCTATGCTTTTCCCTCCAAAAGTCCCATTTACCAACACTCCATTACCTGCAAGGCTGCAAACATCATCATTTCTTCTTCTGTGCATTCAATCTCTTCTAGGAGAATAGCCCATTTGGCCTGCTCATAAAGCTGATTGATTCTGATTGCATCATACTGCAGGAAGAGAGACATAGTTCTTTTGTAATATATCACTTTTCACATTAAAAAGTTTGAAAACTCTGAATATCTTCTTTTAAAGCTTGATGAGAAAAATTTAATACACAAATTTTTTTTCTAGGATTTTATTGACTATCAAATACACAATAATGAAAAATATCTACAGGGTTTATATATCTATCTATATATATCCATATCTAGTTTTCCATTAAAAATTACATTGAAATATGCCAAAAGATTATTATTCAGTATTAGAAATAGATTCTTATGTTATTTTCCAGAAAAATACCAAGATACTATAGTCTTTAACAAAAATAATCTTACTTGAAAACATTAAAGTAAGGTAGAACGGACTGCTCTTCAATATTGTTACTGCAACTTGCCACACTAAAATGTCATAATCAGAGAGTAAATTAATTAGAGAACATCTAATTAATCAGGGAACATCTTACTCACTGTGAGAAAGTATGCCCAGACAAAGTGGCAGGTCCTTAGAAACAGTAATTATTTTAAGAATCCAAAATAGAGGGTGCATGTATATGCTTGCAGAAAAGATTTACTTATGTTATTAAAATATCTATTTAGTTACGTTAATAAAAATCAGTAATGTCTTAACAATAATACTATCTTATGTTAACAAAATACATAACCCCCTTTCCTGCAAATGTACTTATGTTCCCAAAGCAGCTTTGGTTTTACTACGATTAGATATGGCCTGAAAAGGGATTAACATTTTTTACAGTTCTACTATGTACATTTTACTGTTGTATAAAGAATTACTTGAGCGCTTAATAAAAACTGATAACTATATACTTAAAAATGGACATGAAAAGGATGAGAAGGTAGTCAAGAGATTCCCTCCCCTCAGCTCCAGCCAAGGATAATAGGGAAGCAAAATATCTGTGCCATGTGGTTTCTGGGGGGAAATACTCCTGATTTTTATAGTAAATTTAACTCATCAGAAAAACAAAAGTACTTGAGTAGCACAGATGATGCCAAACATTTTACAGTAAAAAACATATTACAATGTTTGGCTATAAGACAGGAAGACATGTAGACTTAAAAAAATTTTTAAGCAACATCATTTGGTACTTAATTAGAAATCAAAGTAATTGAAAAGGTAATCTTCCGGAAAAATTTTTACTTAAAATACAGTTTAAGAGCAGTATGAAAAAAAACCCCCAAATAACTTTACCAATTCTGTGCCTTTTACCAAACTAGTGTCTTTAAAATACAAATCAACCAAAAATTCAATTATCTTAAAAAGGAAAAAGGTTTAGTTATGCTTTCAATCTATTAAAACAATAGATTTGTTTGAAATATAGATGCCTTTGTCTCATATTTTGGGTTTTTATAATTATACGAGACTTGCTATTACGAATAATTTCTTACCCCATCAACTTCCAGAAAACAAACATTCAAATGAACAAAATAAAAATGAAAAAAAGAAATTCCTCTAAACCCTCGGTACCTTTGGATTCAAATCAAAAAAGCTGTAATACTTGAATCGGAGCAGCAAGGCCTCGTTTTCCTTCACATCTTGTTCCATGAGAGATCTTGAGGAATCAAGCCATCTGGGCAAATTAACAAGTGCAGTAGAATAAAGCAAGACAGAATTTGTAAAATACTTCTACCTCTATTTAGATAAAATCTTCAACTGTATTTCTATTTTAAAACTCACCCTTGATTAATTTTTGCTTTGTCAAGAAGAGCTTGAGGCTTGAACATTTTCGCCAAGATTTCTGGTGATGTGATGGGCTGACTGACAGCAAGTATACCAGGGTTGCCTTCTGACAAAGCACTGTCACCAAACCAAGCAGAAGTTGGTGACAAGGGGCTTCCATCATGAGCATCGTAGGTGGGGGTCATTGTTTTACTATAAAGTCCTGGGCTTGAATATATACTTCCTAATAAATAACATGAAAAATAAGTAGTAAATAAGAAATATAGAATCTTTTCAATAACACATGCTATAATGATATAAAGCACATTGTGAAACAAAGCTTCATTCTGGAAGAAAGCTTAGTACATTATTTTACCTGTCTTAAAAACATGTGAATTAATTTTAACACTTTACTTGTAGAACATTAGAACATATAATAAGGCCAAAAGAATATAATTAAGTTTTGGTAATTCTGGGGGGAAAAATCAGTTCAAGAGAATTAAGGATATAGCTAAAGCAGACAAAAGCCTTTTGTTTTTGACTGTGGCAAGGCTCACCTTTCAGAGGGCCAATGTAAAGAACATCAGTGCCTATAGGAAAGGAAAGAAAGGAATTCAGAAGATAAAAGGAAAGGCAACAACAGAAGACAGAAACAAAAGGATGAAAATGAAAAGGAAATGGGAAAAAGAAAAAAACAAGAGTTTTCCTACTTGTGAATCATAAAGTATATATTTCAATTAGATTTAAGAGTAAAAAATCTTAGAAGCTATAACCTAAGTAAAATAAGTTGTCTGTCCAATTCAAAAGAATGAAGTTGTGCTCTAGTCAAGTGTCTAGTAACAAACATGTCCTCATTTATCACCCTTTGAAATCCATAACATTTTAAGACAGCTCGATATAAGTGAATACATTCACTTAAATTAAGAGAACAATGTTACATTAATGCTTTCTCAGTGAAGAGCTAAACTGGTTCCAACAGATTTACAAATAAAGTATTAAAACAAAGGGGCAGATAAAATTTTCCCTGCAAAGAAGCTAACTAACAAAGGTATATTTTATAATTAAATCCCTGAAAGCAGGGATATTGTCTTTATCTTGATTCCCTGGTATTAAAGAGCTAGGCATATAGTAAAGGCTACATAAATAAAAATTTGTTGACTTAGTCAAATGATGATATATCCTGTCATTTACACTACAAAAATTGAGATTAGATTAAGAATTTTTTTTTAAAGTTCACCGCGACATGAAGTAAAAGTGCCTCTCCTCCAAAGTCCTGACTATTAATTATATTTTGTTCTTTAATCATCATTTTTAAAAAGAAAATGTGTAAGTGGGTATTACATTGTTAATAGATGATGGAAAGAGAATGGCTGTTTCCCTTACCTGATTTAGGAATGTGCTTAGGAATCTCTATACTTTGCTCTCTAGCTCCCCACCGCCCTCCAACAACAGAAACAATTACCTATGAAAAAGCTGTGGTACTACTGCTAGAGATTTCTGTAGTTGTCATGACCTAGTCTAGGAAGAGAAAACACACACACACACACACACACACACACACACACACACACACACACACACACACACACACACACACACACACACTCACTCTCTTGCTAGCATATGTTTTTCCAATGTTTGTACTAAAGCAACTTGTAGAATCTGAACAAAGTTGTGAACTCTTCTTTCATTGGTATCTTTAAAAGCTAGAAAGAACCTGAAACTACAAGGGCATTTTCTGAAAGAGTTACTTGGGCACCCCACGCTTATTAAAAGGGCTGAAAACATTATTCCAGCTCAGTTAGGCAAAGGATAATTCTGCTACAGAGATTATACATGTAAATAAGGTGTGGAAAAATATTACCTTCTAGGCACAATCTTCTCATTTATTTCAAAGAGCTATTAAATAAATCTTTTACTAAAATGTCAGAATACTTTTGGAAATTTGTTCCTAGAATGATGAACTATAATTACTATTCAGAATTGAGTGAAGTTCAAGTTGACATTTTCTTTATCCAGTTTCTAAAAAAGAAATATATTCCCCTAAATCACACATTTAATAGAATCAGCTACCCACTCAAATCTCTTCCCTCCCAATTTTCTACTTTGTATATTCTACACTCATATTTGATCATTTCACTGTTCCTATTTGTTATTTATTTTGTTAGGCACTCTATAGTAATAACTCATCTAGTGTTCCCAACAACCTTATTTATTCTCATTTTAGAGGAGCAAACTGAGGCACAAACAGGTTAAGTAATTTGTCCAATGTCAAGAGCTATTAAATTGTACAGCCAGTTGGATTACAGCTAAACACACTGTCTCACTGTGTAGTGGAATTTATTTAAGCCATTTCCAACTGGTGTGCATTTATTTGTTTAGTGTTTTGTTACTAATGTCACCACTGCTATTGCAAAAAATGCTTCCAATAAACATTTTGTACTTATTTCCTAATTCTAGCAACAATACTGGGTCAGAGGGTAGGTACATTTTAAATTCCTTTTAAGTCTCAATTCAGTGACATTCCCAACTAGCTCTTGTATTCCTAACTGCCTAATTTATTTTAACACAGTAGAATCTACCACATATCACAAACTATATTCTTATATATATTTTTAAAGAGTATTAAAGTTATTTTAATATATTTTAGAAAATTTTCCATCAAAATATCTCATACCAAATTGCAGGTGAAAATATAAATGCCGACATTACAGATGAATTAAAATAGCAATATGAAATAATTATAAAAAATATTAAAGTGAAATAGAATTTTTATATCTATAAAGAGTTTATTAAGAGTAAAAACTCTGAACTATAGATTTGACTACATAAAAATCTACAACTTAGTATAGTAAAAAAGACCATAGACAAAATTAAAAGCCAAATGCCAGTACAGGGAACATATATGACATACCGAATGATTAATATCACTAAAAATAAAAATATACATCAAGAAATGGACAAAGTCCATAATTTGAAAGTTAACAGAATAGAAATGGCTAGTAAATATGTGAAATATTATTTACACTGGTGTTTATCAGGGAAATAGAATATAAAGTAATTCCGAGTACTACTTATTGGTCATATTGGCAAAAATTTGTAAAGATTTGCAACATCTATTATTGGAAGAATGTAGTAAAAGGGGAATTTTCATATATTGATGGGAATGTAAAACCATCACTTTTACATTTTTTTTTTGTTTTTGGCGTTTATGTGAACTTTTAGGAAATTTTTTAGAGTATATTTGATAGAAAAATTCGATACCACATCAGTATAAAATGTTACAGTTTCTCTAATATGGAAAACTGAAGCCATTTATATAAAGAATTAGGGAGACTGCTCTACTCTGACAACAGAAAGATCACGAAAACATTCTGTTCAATGAAAAACCTCAAATTGCAGAATATACAATGTACAAGGCTCTCACCTTGTTATAAAAACAAAACAAAACCAGACATGCAAATATATTTAAACACATAGAAAAGGTACTGACAAGTTGTACTCCAGCTGTTTACAACATAGTTATATAAAGCAATCAAGAAATGGCTGTTTCTTGAGAGGGAGTAGCAAGGGAATAAATTGAAGTGGAACTCCCACCTTCAGTTTAGTAAATTTTCCATACTCTGAATTTTTTATAAGACTATTAAAGTATGACTTTTGAAACTAAAAAACAATACGAGGTCCATTACTATGCTTCACTGAGTGAAAAAAATGCAAATTACAAATGTGTGTATAACAGTCTCACTTTCATTAAAAACAAAATGAACACATAATTCTATAATATGTAAAATTTTACTATGTTCATGCATTACTCTTATACTTAAAGGATAGTTTTAAAAAAATGTTTTGATGCTTAAAATGGCAAATTCCAGTTAGGAAAAATGGCATCCTGAAAAAGTGATTTTCCTGACAGTGCCAATCAAGTGAGTATTGATTATTTCTTGTAAGTATTATTTTAAGACTCAGAGTTCTCCTTTGTCTAGCTGCCTTTAGGATTTTTTAGAGACGTTGCTGATAATTTTATATTTCTATTTATATATTACATCCTGAAATTACTGATTTGTACATCAGTACTATATTGTAAAACTGATTCTTATTTGGAAAAAAACTGTTATTCCCAGACCTGGGATCAGGCTAGTTCAGTGGGTTCCCTCCAATAGGTAATCGGAGTAGCTATTTCACTAGTCACAGTTAGGAAGTGGCAAAGCACTCAAGAGCATGCCATCTGAGCACAGCTATGTAAATCAGGTATTTGAGAACTCAGAGAATTTTATCATAATATGTAAGAATCTGACTAAGTCTGAGAATCATTAATTCACTCATGATCCTTTACATTACTTTTTAAAAAATTAGCTTTGTTGAGTTCTAATTTACATATTAATATTTTATCAAACATTCCCATTAGAATACACAAAATATTTACTTTAAATACTGTAACTAGAGAGATGAATGTTACATGATAGTTAGAAACACAAGTGTGGGGGCCAAAGAGACCTGGATTTGAATTCTAGCTGTCTCTTACTAGCTTTGTGTCCTTGGGCAGATTACTTAACCCTTGTAGGCTTCTTTCCTTGTAAGTTAAATATGTACAATATCACCAAAACTGCAGGGATTTTGTTAGGCTCAAATGAAAAATAATGTATTAAATAATAGTTATCAATTAATGAATGCATGTATTTGTTGATCATGAGCACACTGAGATGCTCACAATTCCAGAAGCATGTGGGAACTAAAGGAAACAGTTTGTTTACTCCACAATGAAATGAAGATTATATCTAGCCCTCAGCACATCTGTAGTAGAAGCACTGAACAAAGTGTCTGATGTCCTCCAAGACCCCAAGATGTCATGTATTGAGATTATACGGACCTGTTGCTATTATGGACACAACATGCAACTGATCGTATTTTTCAGTATTTGGTCCAATAACTGACTAAAGTGCTAATAAATCATAAAAGCAGGCAAACAAATTTTTTTAAAAAATTAATTACATATTACTTTTTAGGTGCATATGGCACTCAGCGGACTTCTTTATAGATCATCAGTCTTCTACACATCACTACATTTGTGTACTTTCTTAGTATTTAATACCAACTTTTTGGAACTCCTCAAATGTTTTTAATTGAACTGCTTGGGTGCAGACAACTAAAACCTATTTTTAATTCTCTCACTCAAAACACAGTCATAGTATATGATTCCATTCATGTGAGGTTCAAGAACAGGCAATACTAATTGGTAGTCGCAGAGGCAAAAAGTAGTTATTTTGTGGGATACTGCCTGGGAAAGGCATGTGGTAGGCCTTACGGGGTGCTGGTATCATGCTATGCAATATATAATGTTCTGGGTGATTACAAAGTATATACATCTGCAAATATTCATCTGTAGTTTAAAATTTGTTCATTTTATTGTATGTAACACTCAATAAAAAAAAAAACAAAAAACTACAGTTACTCAGTCCAAAAGATTTATGGCATTCTCTCATTGAAATTCATCATCTTTTGTCCTCAAATTGCCTTCTTCCTTTATAGCACTGCACAAAATCTCTCATTTGCATTTCTAAAACCAATCTTGCCTGATTTCAACCATCCCAAAAATATACTTTTCTAAGTAGTCCTATGTTGTAAGAATTAAATAAGTTTCCATTTTAAAAAATAATTGAAAGCAAAGACTGTGCCTTTTGGATGCCTTCATCAATATAAATGATGACACACATGCTTTCATTCTCTTTTACCTCCTCAATCTGCAGGCTTCCACTACTACTTGCAACCCCTCACTCCCTCTAACAAATTTACTGACTAGGAAGAAATTGGTATTCTTTCTAAAATAATGATTTGTTCATTTTGTTAACATACTCGGAAACAAACGACTCCACAGTGCACTACTCTAAATTCCTCTGTCCGACATTTAATACAGTGTGATCCTGAAGTTCCTTGGAGGTCTCTCCCCTATATTTGGCTCAACTGGTTTGTTCATGTTCTGCTTTTCTTTTGCCACATGTTCTTTGTCAATATCACGTTTTTCTGCTTAGATTGCCTTTTCTTCCCATCAAAATCCTAGCCACTGGAACTTAAAAGCTTAATTCACAAACTTACTTCCCCAACCCATAAATTGAATATACCCTATCTGGAATTGTTTTGTCTTCTGAATCCCTATAACATTATTCCCTACAACATTCATTTAGCATTTATATATTATCTCCTTAAATATAGTAACTGTGTTTTTCAATTAGCCTGTAAACTACTTAAGAGTAAGGGTTATCTTTTTTCTGGGTATCTCTCAAATGCAATTATAGTATATAAGTACTGACATAAAAGTTACAAAGTATGTGACCTTAGATGTTCCTAACCTTATTGTGCCATAATGCCTTCATCCTTGAAACATGAGTAATAACAATTCATCTCAAGGGTTGTAGTGAGAATTAAATGAGTTTCCAAGGTTAAAGTGTGCGAAATAGTTCTGAGCATATAGTAAACATGATATGAAGTATTTGCTTTCATTATCATCACCCAAGAATTTAAAAGACCAGGAGTGAACTGAATTAGAAGAATACCTAATTCATGTTGGGGATGTAATGGAAAGAAATTTGAAAAAGCTTCTTAAAGAAGTAAGTCATTAAAGGAGAAAGGTAGAGAGGCAAAGGGACTGGCATATGCAAAGCAGAGAGTGGGTTTTAAGTAATCTGACAAAAGTAAAATGTCTCAACTAAACAGTGGTGTTTTTCAAAGAATACCCAAATAAGAAACTAAATACTAAAAAAATGTCCGGTACCTGCAAAGCAAAGAACTGAGCTCAGTTAAGATACTGTCCCTTTCTGACTCTTCCTGAGCAAAGAGCCAGTCATCTTCTTTACTGATGCAACAGTTAACACTAGACATGTTGATGTGCACATGACACACTTTGATGGAGATTTCATGGAGGTTTTTTTTTTTTTTAACTTGACTACTCCTGACCTATGTAATCCATTTATTCACTATCAAAAAGACACAGGCATACAGTCCATGTTCTCACATTGAGCCCTTAGTCAGAGACTCACCTGATCCAGGAGTAATAAGAGGCCCTTCTAATTCAAGTGCCTCATCTTCGGACTGGTCGTCTAGCTTTTTCTTTTTTTTCTTTGTTGGATCTCTTGGCTTTTTCAAAAGGGAAAGTTCTTCAGGGTGTCTGATATCTATTAAGATAAAAAAAATTACTAAAATAACAGAAAATTTAAACACTTTACACTTGGTAAATCCATCTATTAATTCATTGCAAAATAAGAATTTGCAATTTCCTTCTGTGTATGTGTTTGTTTCATCAGCTATTAATGCCATGCAAAACACAAATATGATATTTTATTTAATAATCTAAAGCACTCAATTCAGAACTATATAATAAATGTAGTGACAGCAAAGTGGAAAGATAATGATCTAGAGTACAAAGAGAAAATTATTAGAATTCTTAGTTATACGTATTTTTTAATCTAAAGATATATATTTTAATATCTTTTATCTAAAGGAAATTACGCTTTATATTATATGGTAGCCCTCATTTATTCTGCATGTAAAGTGAATGTAATGAAAATACTTTCATATTACCAAATCTCAAAATTATAATTGATACAAACTTTTCTGACTTGTATCAAATGGCTACAACTTTCTGTATTTATCCTATTTTCATGTGAAGAATCTGATGAGGCAAAATAGTTCAATGAAAGTAATGATGAATTAAAGACAACCCAAATAGGTATATATTACATTATATATTATATATAATATAATATATACCACGTCCATGAATTGCAGGAACTGTTAGTCAATTCTCCCCAAACTGAGCTAAAGATTCAGTGGAATCCTAGTCAAAATTCCAACTTGCTATTTTGTACAAGTTGACAAGTTGATTGTAAAATTTATACGGAAATGAGAACAATCCTAGAGTAGTCAAAGCAATTTTTAAAAAGAATAAAGTCAGGGGACTTATACTACCTGATTTCAAGACATCATAAAGCTACCACAATCAAGACAGTATAATTATTGGCTAAATAATGACAGACATCTAAATGAATGGAATAGAAGTGAGTAACTAGCCACAGACCCATATATAGGAGGTCAATTATTTTGAACAAATGTGCCATGGCATTTCAAGGGGAAATGAAAATCTTTTCAACAAATAGTGTTGAACAAAACAGCCATGTATATTTTAAAAAGAACATTATTCCTTACTTAACACAATATTAATTAATATTAATTAATTCTGAGTGGATCATAGACCTAAAAGAAAATATAAGTAGACAAATATTTCTTAGATAGGGGACACACGCACATAATCCCCACAAAAAATGTCTTTTATTTTTTTTAAATAAGCCCAAAACAAAAACTTGCTCTTTGAAAGATACTGCTGAGAAAACAAAAAGGCAAGCTGTACATGAGACAAAATATTCACAAACATCTGACAATGGACTTGTATCCAAAATACATAAAGAACCCAACAACTCAGTAATAAGTAGACCAATGAGGTAATGATTTGGACAAGCGTTTCACCAAAGAATGCATAAGAATGGCTAAACAACACATGAAGAGATGCCCAACGTTACTGGTCAGGAACATACAAAGTAAAACCACGAGATGGCATTACCGATCAGAGTAGCCAACATTAATAAGTCTGATAATACCCTGTGCTGATGAGAATGTGGAGGAGTAACTGGAACTCTCATTCCTAGCTGGTGGGAATGTGAATGTGAAGTGAATCAATTTTTTTTAAAAGTTTGGCAGTTTCTTATAAAATTAAACATATACAACTCAAATATTCGCTCCTAGTTATTTACTCAAGACAATGAGAAGCACATTTGTAATAGCTTTATACATAAAAGCCCAAACTGGAAATCACCCAAATGGATAAACAAAATGTTATATTTTCATGTCTGTGGTATACTCATGCAATGGAACACAACTCATCAGTAAAAATAAACTATCGATACATGCTATAATATGAATGTATCTCCAAACCATTCTACTAAGTACAAGAATCCAATTATAAAGTGTATATACTGTATGATTCCATTTATAAAATTCCAAAAAGTGACAACGAATCTATAGTGACAGAGCAGATCAATGGCTATCTGGCTCAAGTTTAAGGGTAGACGGGAATTTCTGAATCCTGATTATGATAGTTTCACAGATGTAAATATTTATCAAAACTCGAACTGTACACTTTAAACAGGTACCATTTACTTTGGTTATACCAAAATAAAGTTAATTTAAAAACAAAGAGCTTAAAGGGATAGAGAGCCAAGAAAAAAAAAAAGAGGGGAGAAGCACTGAGTCTATGTATTATAATGTATGGCAGCAATGCACTATGTGTCAGTGTATAAACAGAGTAGACAACAAAATACAAATCACTGCAGAACCTGTACTGCTATAGAGTGCTAGGTTGCTGATCAAAGTATTACATGTGGCAGTTTGTACTTTCAGGAGTCCAAAACATCCACTAGATTCAATCCAATATTACAAATTCAGGAAGCTTTTTATTTGTAGGGGACCTACGACTAGGATGGATCATACTGCTACAGGGCTGATGGGGCAAAATCTGAGGGAGAAGCATATAGCCAAACTACCTGGATACAGTCTCGGTTCCACTATTTATTAGCTGTGTGACTTTAGGCAAGCTACTCATCCTGTCAGTGTCTGAGTTTCCTCATCTGCAAAATGAGAATAATAGTACACCTCAAGAGGTTGTTGTGAAAATTAAATGATTCTTAAGGGTAAAGTCCTTTGAACAGGGAAGGCACATAACAAGTACTTGTAAGTATTAGGTATTAATGCTTTTCTCTAATTTAAAAAATTATACAATCATTTGGCAATTACAAAAGTATAAATAATCAAGTCCTTTAAAACTTGTTCTTGAAAAATAGACTATGACTATGTAAATAGTGATCATTTTAACAGATGTATAAAACTGTGTAAATATCTAATTTAACCATTCTTCTAATAATGAACCCATTATAAATAATGGTTCTATGAACATCTACATACATATTTTTCCACATTTCAGAAATTCATTGGAGTGGAATTACTGAATCAAAGGTTATAATTTTAAGGCAAAAGTGGAGCTAGATGAGCACAAATGTTATTTTTTAAAGCTTTACTTGGTATGATTATCTACAAAGAACCAAATCATCATTTCCTACCTAGACTACTTTGAAAATAAACAAGATTTAACATTCTAAGAGACCTAATGATGTATGAGTTGTACTTTCAATTATCAGTGTACCCTCAGTTTTAAATGCCATCACTGCCCATGTTGAGGGGAGCGGGGGGCGGGGGAAGCATTACGAAAATCTAAGCCTCTGAATAATCAGTTGTCTGTAATGCTTTAGTACTAAGTGGAAGTAGGGTGGTGGTGGTGGTAATCGCTCTCTCCGCCCATTCAGTCCACCAAAGTAAATCATGTAATGATACGTGGTGAAAAAGCTAAAAAGTACAAGACACAAAATGAATCACACCTGAGAGATACGAGACACTTCTAACACAATTCGCCATTGTCAAGTTTAATAGAAGAGAGAAAAAACAA
>NW_011888796.1:12461382-12464696 GCF_000151845.1 Pteropus vampyrus | reverse complement strand
AGATGAGCACAAATGTTATTTTTTAAAGCTTTACTTGGTATGATTATCTACAAAGAACCAAATCATCATTTCCTACCTAGACTACTTTGAAAATAAACAAGATTTAACATTCTAAGAGACCTAATGATGTATGAGTTGTACTTTCAATTATCAGTGTACCCTCAGTTTTAAATGCCATCACTGCCCATGTTGAGGGGAGCGGGGGGCGGGGGAAGCATTACGAAAATCTAAGCCTCTGAATAATCAGTTGTCTGTAATGCTTTAGTACTAAGTGGAAGTAGGGTGGTGGTGGTGGTAATCGCTCTCTCCGCCCATTCAGTCCACCAAAGTAAATCATGTAATGATACGTGGTGAAAAAGCTAAAAAGTACAAGACACAAAATGAATCACACCTGAGAGATACGAGACACTTCTAACACAATTCGCCATTGTCAAGTTTAATAGAAGAGAGAAAAAACAAGCATGTATAATTTAAAAGGCCTCCCAAATGTTTCTGTTGTGACTCTTCTATTTGAGAATCACTGCATGACATGATTCATCCTTTGAGATTTTTTTCTTAGGTTATTTCCTGTCTAGCTCACAAACCAGATATTAATGTTAGTAGAAGAATGAATATTTAAACTAGCTTTTAGTCAGTCATAAGCAGATGAAGCAGTTCTTAATTCTATGTGCCCATGAGAATTGCCTGTGAAGTTAAAAATAACATTAAAAATAATGCTTGGATCACATTCCCTGATGCCCTTAGTGGCTCAGAGCTTCCAGCAGCTTGTTTTATAAAAACTCTCACAATGGATATTAACTAGACTTATTGTGATCATTTCACAAGATATACAAATTTTGAATCATTCTGTTGTACACCTAAAACTAATATAATGTTACATGTCAATTATATTTCAATTTAAAAAAAAACTCTATAGGTAATTCTGATTCCACCTTCTTGAGAACTAGCAGCTTAGGCGAGGGTGGAGAAGCATGACACACCTTATTTCTCCGAGTAACCACTGCTGCACATGAACTCTATGAATAAGTGGTTTTCATTTCAACAATAACAAATAAGGAAGGTAACCCTACCCCATCATATAAGAGACTAATTATTTCATTGATATAGGAATTTAGGACTTATTTATTTTCTCTGCCTTGTATCAAGAAGGAACTAAACTAGTGAATTTAGCAATCTGAATCACATGTTTAGTAAGAGTGGGCCTGGTGAAATGTTTAACTAGGGTTTATACTAAAATAAGCTTTATACTAAAATAAAATACACCCAGAAGATTGAGAAATAAAAACTTTAAAATAAGTAAACCAAAATACGATGTTATTTTTCAATTATGCTAAATTTTATAGTTCAATAATAAAGACAAACTAGCACTTCAGTCACTACACAAAGCAATGACCCAGAACCTCTTTATAACAGAAACATATACTAAATAGCAATGAAATTTAATGTTCAAAATCAATATAATGTTATCAAGACAAATCTAATGAGAGAGACTACATAAATGCTATACATATCAAAAACTAAGGGGCTGAGGAAGTGGGATACAGGAGCAGAGAAGGGTTCTCAGGAAAGATAACATTCAGATTTTACTTTGAAAATAAATTTTTCTCAAGTTTCTGGTTAAACATGTATATTGAGCTTGTGCATTTATTTCACTTCTTTATAAAGACATACAAAAAAAAAGAAAGAAAGAAAGAAAGAAACTTATAAGGACAAAGAAAAAGGAGAAAACATCAGATAAGAAATGTCAAAAAAAATCTGGGATACAGAAGCCAGATGGCAGACTAGTATATGACATAGCAGAGTGCAGAAATATAAAATCAAGGTGTTTGATGAAGGAAATACCAATGGGAAACATGCTGATACACTGTGCTGATACACTATGCCGAACATCTAGCGTAACCAAGCAGTGAAAACAGAGAAACATGGAAAATGAATCCTGCTCCGGTGTCCCTTTCCTGCTCCTTACTGGATTAAACCTACCCCTCAGATACACACCCTTGAGGATTCCTTAGAGGAGAACCTTAATATCTCTACAGAAAAAATCTTTTAAATATAACATCTGAAAAAGCTTGCTCAATGTTCGAGTACCCTACAGAGAGGTAACAAACTAAACCCCATTCAGCACAGAGCTTCCTATTCCTATGGGATATTTTTAGTGCCCCATCATTAAATGTAAGAATGGACGGTAAATGATTGACAGACGTTTGAGAAAGGCTTCTGTGGTAGGTAAAATTCTAGAGATATCCCCTTAAAATTCCTGTCCCTGGGTATACTATAATAACACTATTCTAGAGACTGTTGTGAAGAGACTTTGCAAATGGAATTAAAGCTACTAATCAAGTGATTTTAGGGAGATTATCCTGGATTCTTTAGGTAGGTATAATGTAATCACACGAGGTTTTCCAAACAAAAGAGGAAGGAAGAAGAGGGAAGCAGAGAAGAGATGAAACAGAAGGACCGTCAGATAGACCTGAAGAGTAAGAAGGATTGGATTGGCTTTGAAGATGGAGAAAGGGGGCCATAAGTCAAGAAATTTGGGAGGCCTCTAGAAGCTGAGAATGATCGTTGGCAGACAAACCAGGAGGAACCTCAGTCCTGCAAGCACATTGGAACCAAATTCTATGATGTAGAATTCTTTCTCAGAGCCTTGAGGAAAAAACACAGTCCTGCTGACACCTTAATTTCAGCCTTATAAACCTCTAAGTAGAGGACCCAGATGAGCTGGGACTTTTAACCTACAGAAACTGTGACATATTAAATTTGTATTGTTTTAAGCTGCTAAGTTTATGATAATTTGTTATGGCATCAATGGAAAACTCCCAGAGATTCTAACACGAAAGAGACCAAATGAAAAGAAAAACTCAGGGAAATAGCCCTAATACAGAGAATAGAAGAATAAAACAAAACAAAAACCTCTCAATTACAATTCTCAGAAAGATAAGAAATGATATCTATGAGAAATGAACAGGATGTTTTACAAAGAACAACCAGACATTAAGGAAGAGATCTTGGACATTAACAATGGGGGTAGGGTCCTTTCTCTTTTTTTTTAAAAACTATTTTGTTGAGGTTTAACTCATATAAAGTCTACAAATCTTCAATGTATTCATGAACACCTGGGTAACAAATATCCAGATCGAAATATGAAACACTGAAAATTAAAATTTGATATCCACAATAAAATTCAATTGAAGAGATATAAAGTTAGGTAGAGGATCAATCCAAGAACAAAGTCTGACTAATTACTAGTAACAGAACAGAGAAAACAAGGGGAGGAATTAGGGCACATTACCATGAAATTTCAAAATGGCAGG
>NW_011888796.1:12435403-12461332 GCF_000151845.1 Pteropus vampyrus | reverse complement strand
ATATAAAGTTAGGTAGAGGATCAATCCAAGAACAAAGTCTGACTAATTACTAGTAACAGAACAGAGAAAACAAGGGGAGGAATTAGGGCACATTACCATGAAATTTCAAAATGGCAGGAAAAACAAAAGATCCTAAAAATTTCCAGAGAGAAAAAGCAATCTACAAAGAAAGGATGAAAAATGAAAATTAAGAACACTATCAGCACTATCAATAACAACACTGGAAGCTAAAACACAACTGAACCGTAACTTCCAATTATGAGGGAAAATAATTTTCAACCCAATAATTCTATCAAAGGGCAAAATAAAGACATTTTTAAATATAACATCTCAAAAATTTATATCCCATTTTCTTAGTACACTGATGGAGGATATAGTCCACCAAAATAAAGAAGCGAATCACCACTGAGGCAAATGAACGGATCAAATATGAGAGAGAAGACATTTCCCCGGACAAAGATTAAGGGAAATCCCAGAGCTATGACTGTACATATTGGCCTAAAAACATCCACCCCAGATTATTGGAGCAGGATGACGGAGGGGCTTCAGAGTGTCTTTAGGAAGAAAAAAAGGGGGAAGAGATTTTATCAAATAATGTATTTGATCATGAAAATTACAGAGAATGTGGAATAGCAAAGAATCAGCAAGAGACACAAGATGAAAACTAAGCAAATGATAAAAACATATGAGATAGGAAAAGTAACAGAGTATACACTTTGGTTCAGCAGGTAAAAATATACACCCTGTTAAAACAATGTATTCAATGATACTGATTTAACTAAAAATTATAATAGGGGGGAAAAAGTTGAGTAAAAAGTGAACAGATATCTAAAACTGATAAATCAAGAAATAACAGTATAAGCACATTATTTAGAATTATGAAACAAAGTCAAGCACTAAAAGAGTAGAAAGTGGGAGGTGATATTATCAGGAGCTGGGAGAAACCGCAAAAAAGTGGTTTTAACCTTTCATCTATTGCTTTAATAAAAATTTGAAAAATGTTTCTGCTTACTGGGTAAAGAATGTATTGGAATGAAAAGAATGAATAAAAGAGACTGTTTAGGAAGGTTTTGGAACAATCTAGGGTAGAGATGGTGGTGATGTGGTCTTATTAGAGCGGTAGGGGGAGGAGAGATTGAAAGATGTGAAAGATTCAAGATATATCCTGGAGGCAAAATTAGCACTTTTAGGTGACTAATGAAATGTGTAGGTGAGGAAGAGTAGTGCTAAGGATGACTCCCAAGTTTCTTGTTTGTGTATCTGGGATGGTGGTACCTTTTGCTGCTATGGAAACTTCTAAGGAGAAGAGTAGAGAGGAAGGAGCATAGAAATCTGAGAAAGAATGCCATGCGCTCAGTTTTGAACATGTTCAATTTGAAATTTCTGTGAAAGAAATGGTCTTCTAATAAGTAATGCTTCAATGAGCACGTGATGGTTTTCAAAAAAGGTATAATGCTGGAAAAAAAATCAAGGATAAATTAAAAATGGGAGGTCTCAACTAAGATGGAGTAACAGGGACTTGATTTATTTTCCTGTTTTATTTAACCAATAAGAAAGGAAAAGAAAACAAAGGTTTTCAGACCTCAGACAACGAGGAGCACAGGAGAGAAGAGACAAAAACAGAAGGAGCCCTTTAGGTGTACCAGCCTACTGCCCAGAATTGTACAGGGCGAGAAGAGGGCAAACAGTCAGGTCTTACCGCACTGAGAGATCTGAGACAGAGTTCAGGGAGGCCAAGAAATCGCTAGAATTTGTGGATTGGAGTACTGGAGAAAAGGGAGCTCCACCAAGAGCACTCTGGAGATGTGCAATTTATCTGCTAGCGTCTGGCTGAATACTGATCTATACATTTGTGAGAGAAAGGCCTCCTAATACACAGGGTATTTAGAGGAATTCCCAGAAGGAAATTAGTCTTAGACTAATGGTGGCTCTGAACCTACCCCAATAAAACTTAAAAGCAAGCACCAAAATGATGCAACTGATTCTAATTTGATGGTTGACCAGAAAAAAAGGCTAACACTACTTAAAAGAAATCCAGCCACCAATGATGTAAAATGTAATAGAGTCCAGTATTCAATGAAAAATTACCAGGCATAAAAGAGGCAGGAAAATATGACCCATTACCAGGAGTAAAGGGAAAAAAAGAAAGCAACAGAAGCAAAAATAACTACAACGATAAAAACAGTAATTAAAGATATTAACATAGCTATTATAAATATAGTTTGCATGTTAAAGCCGAAGAAAGCATAACATAATGAGAAAAATGAAAGATTTACATATTTTTAAACGGCCAAAAATCAAACTTCTAGTGATGAAAAATACATCTAAAATGAAAAATACACTAGGTGGGATTAACAGCAGATAAGCAGAAGAGATCCATGAACTTAAAATGAAGCACAGAGAATAAAGACTGAAAAAAGAAACACAGCATCAGTGACCTTTGGAACAATAATCAGTCTAATATACATGAAACTAGAGTCCCATAACAGATGAGAGGTGTGGGAAGGGACGCTAAAACTTATCTGAAGAACTAATGACTGAAAATTATCCAGATTTGATGAAGACCATAAACCCATAGATCAAAGAAACACAATAAACATAGAGCAGAATAAACACATAAAGAAAACTATGCCAAACACATCAGAATTAAATTGCTAAAACTCAGGATAAATTCCTAAAAGGTTAACAGAAAACATACATAGGAACAAATAAAAGAGCAATAACAGACTTCTCTGAAATGACACAAACCACAGGATGATAGAAAGACATCTGTAAATTATTGGAAGGGGTGTGGGGGTGTGGGGGGAGTCCAGAATTCTTCACCCAGCTGCAATATAAATAAGGCAAAAATCACAATTTTACAAACAAAAAGTGAAAAAAATCAGACCTGCACTATAAAAAGGTCATATGGAGTCCTTTGGATTGAAGAAAAAGGATACCATGTGGAAAGTATCCTCACAAAGAACACTGAAAAATGGTAAATGTGTGGGTAATCACAAAAGACCATTTTCCTTATTTTCTAATACTTTCAAAAGGCAATTATTGTTTTAGAGAAAATACCATATTGTGTGTTTTAGCAAATATGAAAGTAAAACATGACAATAGCACAAAGCGCAGGAAAGAGAACTGGAATATACTGTTATGAGGTTATTATATTATGTGTGAAATGATATTATACTATTTGGACACAGACTATGCATTAAAGTCCTATGCTGTAAACAGTAGAGCAACCACTAAAAAGACAAAACAAAGATAATAGCTATTATGGCACAGCTGGAGATAAATGTAATCATAATGACAACAACAACAACAACAAACCCTCAATTCAAAAGAGACAAACAACCAAAAAAAGGAACACAAGAAAATAAAAAAAGTAAATACCATATAAAAAATACTAAGATGATAGATTTAAACTCAACCACATTGATAACCACATTAAATATAAATGGTCTAAACAGTTTTAAAAAGGGCTGGGATTATCAGAATAGATAAAAAGGCAGTCCTAGTTATATGTTGTTTATAAGAAATTTAAAAACAGATTAAAAGGAACAAGATAGGAAAAGATATAGTATACAATCTGTTATCAGACAAGGTGCATTTCAAAGCAAACATTAGCAGGAATATAGAGGGTCATTTCATAGTCATAACAAGTAAATTCTTCAAGAATTTAATTCTAAATGTATATACACACTAATAAGAATATTTCAATAAAACTGATAGAAGTGAAAGGAGTAAGAACAAATCAACAATTTTAGTTGAAGATCTTAACATCCCTTTCTTATCAACCAACTTGATCTGTCATTCTTAGAACATTCCCACCCAATGAAATTATAATTTTTTTCACATGCACATAGAAAGTTGTATGTTCTTGAGATAAACTTCACTTGATCATAATGTGTTAATCTTTTTTATACATTGGATTTAATTTGCTAAAATTGTTAAGAATTTTTGTGTCTATGAACAAAAATCAGAGATCATAAACTGGTCATAAAAATTAAAACTTTTGTTCTTCAAAAGACACAATGAAATTAAAAGATGAGCCAGACAGTAAGAAAATATTTACAAAACACATTCACTAAATTTTCTGAATCCAGCATATGCAAAAATGCTTACAACCCAGTAAGATGACAAACAACGTAATTTTTTTAAGGGAGGCAAAGGATTCAGACACTATACCAAAGACTATACCTGTGGTAATTAAACACATGAAATGATGTACAATATCATTAATCATTAGGGCAGTGCAAATTGAAAGCACAAGATATTACCCCACGTCCACCAGAATAGCCAAAACTAGGAAATCTTACAAGTAGTTTGAGTTTCCATTTGTTTTTCACCTTTAGTTTTATAGAAAAAGTAACGTGTATTGTTTTTGTTTTCTTCATTGTACAATAAGTGAGATAATACAGTATTTATCTTTCTCTGATTTATTTCATTTAGCATAATGCCCTCAAGTTCCTATTCATGTTGTCACAAATAGCAGGATTTCCTTCTTCTTTATGGCCGAATAATATTCCATTGTGTGTATGTATCTGTGTATATGAATGTATATGTATACACATATATATGCACACATACATATACACACATCTTCATTCATCTGTTAATGGACACTTAGGTTGTTTCCAAATATTGGCTATTGTAAATAATGCTGCTATGACTACGGGGGTGCAGATATCTCTTTGACATGGTGTTTTACCCTGGTGTGGAAGGGGAGCCCAGAAGATCTAAATAAATACAGTCAACTGATCTTTGGCAAAAGAGCAAAGGCAATAGAGTGAAGAAAAGATCATTTTAATTTTTAGTGTTTTAAAAATTAAATTAGAGTAACATTTATTAACAACATTATGTAAGTTTCAGATGTACAACTTTATAACACAACATCTGTACACTTCATTGTGTGCTTACCACCCAAAGTCTAGTCTCCTTCCTTTTATCATTTGGCTCCCCTTTATCCTTCTCCCACCACTCTTCCTCTCTGGTAACCACCGTTCTGTTTTATCTATGAGTTTACACATTCAGGTTCTCACGTGGGCATAAATTTAGAATCAGCTGAATACCTAAGAACACAATTGCTGAATCATATGGTAAGACTGTTTAGCTTTGTCAGAAACTGCCAACTGTTTTAAGAAACTGCCAACTATCAGATAATTTTTCAAAACATAATGCTAGAACAAGGGGACATCCACATGCAAGAAAATGAATCTAGAACCAGACCTTACACCTTCACAAAAATTAACTTAAAATGTATCATAGACCTAAAATGTAAAATGAAAACCTTAAAATCCCTAGAAGATAACATCTAGATGACCATGGGGTTGGCAATGACTTTTTACATGCAACAAAAGCATAATACATAAAAAGAATAACTGATAAGCTGGAGTTCATTAAAATTAAATTCTGCTCTGTGAAAGAAAATGTCAAAGATAAGAAAAAAAAAAGCCACAGACAGAGAGAAAATATCTGCAAAAGGACAGTTATGCAAAATATTATAAAGAACTTTTAAAACCTAACAATAAGAAAACAACTAACTTGATTAAAAAATAGGCCAAAGACCTTAACAGACACCTCACCAAAGAAGATGTACAGATGGCAACTAAGCCTATGAAAAGATGCTCCATATCATGTGTCATCAGAGAAATGCAAATTAAAATGAGATCACTATTCCTCCATTAGAATGGCCTCAATCTAGATCATTGACAATACCAAACGCCAGTGACAATTCAGAGCCACAGGAACTCTCGTTCATTGCTGGTATGAATACAAAATGGTATAACTACTTTTAAAGACAGTGTGGTGGTTTCTTAGAAAACTAAATATATTCTACCATATGATCCAACATCACACTCCTTATTATTTACCCAAAGGAGTTGAAAACATATGTTCACACAAAATTCTGCATGGGGATGTTTATAGCAGCTTTATTTATAATTGCATAACTTGGAAACAACCAAGATGTCCTTCAGTAGAATACATAAATAATCTGGTACATCTGGACAATGGAATATTTTTCAGTGCTAAAAGGAAATGAGCTATCATGCCATGAAGACGTGGGAAAAAAACCAAATGCATATTACTAAGTTAAAGAAGCCAATCTGAAAAGGCTACATACTATATGATTCCAACTGTACTACATTCTGGAAAAGGCAAAACTATAGAAACAATAAAGCGATTAGTAGTTGCCAAAGGTTGGGGGAGGAAGAGAATGGGCAGAGCACAGAAGATTTTTAGTGCAGAGAAACTAATCTCTGTGATAATAATAATGATAGATACATGTCATTATACATTTGTCCAAACCCACACACTGGACAACACCAAGAAGAAAGCTAATGTAAGCCAATGACTCTGGATAATAATGATGTGTCAATATAGAAATGTACCACTCTGGTGTGGGATGTTGACGGTGAGATATAGGGTAAATGGGAACTCTGTACTTTCTCAATTTTGCTGTGAACCTAAGACTACTCTAAAAAATAAAGTTTATATTATTTGTCTATTTATTAAAAATTGATAAACAGGCAATTTAAAAAAGAAACTGAGATTCGATGGCCAATAAAGATACAAAAACATACTTAACTTTATAAACTAAAATGAAATACTGTTATTTTTTCACTCAGAGATGCAAACACTAAAAACTGAAGATGAAATGGAGCGAGGCATTTTCATACATTGTAGGTTGAAATGTAAAATGGTAGAAACACTTGGGAGAACAATTTGACAGTACAATGAAATGAATCATGTATATTTAAAACACAGCAACTTTACTTTTTACTTCTGAGTGAACACTCAAGAAATTTCTGCAAACACATATAAAACTGTTTAAGAAAATACCCAAACAGCGATGGCAATAACATATATTGTTTGGGAGTATATTTACACACATAGATATAAGTACATGCATATGTGTGTGTTTATGTATTTTTAAAAGTACTGGAAGGATACACACTAAATTTATGAACAGTACAGCTACACAGTATAGTTGCTTTTTGAAGGGAAATTAGGAAAATGTGACTTAAGAACTCTACCTATATTATTTGGACTTAAAAAAGAGTTTGGCAAAATAATATCAGCTATTAATTCTAGATAATAGGAAGCAGGCATTTGTTACATAATTACTTTTAGTTTTCTGTATTTTAATTTTTTCTTAAAAATTCCATTAAACATAAAAATCATTATAATTTCAGTCATTAGATCAAAGTAGCAATGTCAACCTACCTGTATCTCCCCCTAATCTACAGCACAATAAAGTTATATATTAGTGATAAAGACAATAGTTCACATTTTCTCTGATGGTTGATATAACTGGGTCACGCAAAAGTAATCCACATTTCATTTCACAAAGCATAAACAGAATTACTACAAGAGTATTCAAATGTTAGACCGGTTAAGGAAGACAACACTTATAGTCATTTCCTTAGGAGCTGTGTAAGGCCTTCAATGAAGGAAGTGACATAATCTGCCTGAATCACTAAAATCAAAATAATGACTTATGTGAAGGAAGCACTGTAAAACTTACATCCCTCTAAAAATAATACCTGTTTCCTTCCCTGTTCCCTTCTCCTTCCCATAAATCATTAGATTCAAGTATTATAAAATCAGAAATACTGATATACCTAGATTCTTGTTTCACCTTAACTCAACATTTCTTTATCTGAAAGTAATATAAAACTTTAAAGAATAAAATAAAAATTTCATATACGCATACAAACATAGATAGCTCATCCCAATCCCTACTCCTTGAGATAAGTAAATGTCAGTTATCAATCATACATACATCACACAACTCATACTTTCATGAAGGATTTATCTGATACTTACTAAAAGTCTTACAGATGTCAGAAACAGCTTTGAAGACTCTATCAGAAAAATTCACTTTCACTTTTACATACTTCATGTTGGGAAGTTGCAGGCGGAGGAGTTTGTGCTGGGGGGTGAACTGAAGCTTAGCATCTGCCTGAATGCCATACTTATCCAAGGTCCAATGTGTCTTAAGAAGCCAAGTTCTCTTCTTTTCCCACCAGAGAGCGTGGTCAGACCAATCTTTTTTCACATCTATAGAAAAACAACAATAAACAAAATGCTTAAAAATCAGCCAGATGTCTACGGCTATGTTACCCTGAACACACCCGATCCCGTCTGATCTCAGAAACTAAGCAGGGTCGGGCCTGGTTAGTAGCTGGATGGGAGACCACCTAGAAAGATCAGGTGCTATAGGCGTAAAAAAAAAATCACCAAGACTACCTTGAAAAAATTAAAAGCAGAAAATTAAATAATCGGATACTTAATATAAACAAATATTAAGAGTCTGTTATGTGATAAATACAAAAGAAATAATAAACAGCTGAGAAAACACACTGTCTGCCCTATATACTCTTGTATACTCTGGCCAGAGTATACAAGGTAGTTGAGGCAGAATATACAGGGCAACTAACAATGCCAAGTTAGGTACAATATGAGACACATGGATGACAAATGGAATAAATACTCTCTGTAGTCATTCAGAGAACAAAGAAAACCCTGGGAGCTGGAAGAAGGATAATGAAGTGAAGTTATTGGGTTCTGAGCCCAGCCTTGAGGAATGGACAATATTCTGATGATAAAGTAGGTGAGAAGGCTGACGTTTGTGAGGCTGCAGAAGTGTGTGAAGGTGATGAGTGGTGAAAAGTAATGTAGGGAACCAGAGTGAGCAAACACCTAGGTGAAGAAGAGCATGGGGAAAATACCATCCATGAGTAAAACTCTATAATCTAAGAGATAAAAACAAACAAACAAAACCACCTATATCTCAACCTACACATTGTCCAAGAAAAGTAATTTATAAAGTTACGCCGTCTAACTCTGCCCCCCCCCAAATATATTTTGGTATAAGTTTAACAGAAAACGTTAATATCTGCTCTTTATAATCTTACATAATTAAATTAAACCAAATAAAAATGTGATTTACACAAGATAGGGCAGATCTTAACAATAAACAACAAAATATACATAAAAATCTTCAGCTAGTTCTTTAAGTAGCAATAAAAGTGAAAACTTTTCGGATATGTTTAACTGTGAACTAAAAAAGGGGAGAATGACTTTTCAAAAAAAGAACAATAGCCAAACAAAGACTTCCAGAAGAAAAACCCCTGGGAAATAACATTCTGACAAAAATGAAAACTATTATGATTTTGATAAAAAGATCATTTTAATATAGCTTTAAAGTAAGAGCTGATCAACTTTAAGATTAGTTTAAAAGTATATACTAATCCAGAAGATTCTTTGAACACAACTTGTCTACCTGAAAGCCTCAGGAAGTAAAAAATCAAGTTTCTACATTGATTATATGCCTAGAAACACCTTCTATGGTACAATTTACTTGATATAACTAAACTTCCCCTTGTTATAGAAGACATACATCATGAGTGGAAAATGACTTTTAATCTCCCAGACATTAAAAAATATTTTAGTCAGTAGTACTTTACTGTGAGAATTTTAATTACTTGTGATTATACTGCCCTTTTGAAATTTTAATATTTGTTTTGAAAAGCCCAGTCAATGATATTATTTGAAGTTTGGCTACAGAAATATATATATATTTGCTATTTTATAACAACTTGTCTAAATTTAACACTGTGTAGTACCACCCTGCATCTTAAATTATTTTCTAGCACAGTTTGTCAACTTTTAGAAAGAACAAATTCGATCTAGCTCACAGAAGACAATCAAGGTTGGGACCTTTTTATATATGAGGTAAATGATCCCACATGTTACAGATGGTTTACTTTTCAAGAACAGGAGAACCCAGGGCAGAAAAAGATAACTCTTGCAAAGAATGATAGTAACCACACAGAGTAAGGCTGCGCTGAATTGAATTAACAGTAAGTAAGTAGGTATATAATATTTTCTTCTCCACACCTCAGTCGTCACTTCTGTGGTACTCTGGTGCCAATGTCAACTATTAAGGAAGCTACCTCACATGTACTTTCAGTGGAGACAGGAAGGAGGGAAAAGAGTGTACATTGTACCCTGCTATCAATAACAACAGTCTGTAAATGCTGAATTAAATCATTTGGGTTACCCCAAAAAGTAAACCTGAGATAAGAACTCTGGTGCAAGTAGCTTATTCAGGGGAAGGGAAAACCCAGGAAGCACACTTGAAGGGATTAAGAAAAGTGAGTCATAGGAAAAAAAATCTATTTAAGGTTCATTAACTGCTGTGGATAACTGGGAGTTATCAGAACTGAAAACTAAGGAAAGAGAAAGCTAGGGCATCTATCCACTTCCTTGGTTGAGGATTGCTCCCAGGGCCATTAAATTCCTAGTTGCCATGCATGGGGCTGACCACCCACACTCCCACAAAACAAATTCAGAGATCCTAGTGCTTAAGGAGAGATGACAGGATCTGTGTACCACAGCAGCCAGTGAACTGTGGTGGGAGAGGGGGCCTCAACGGCATCTGTTACAAGCTTGAAAGAAATGCTTATTCAAACAACTAACCAGCCAAACAAAAATGAGAGCAGAAAGCAATACTGTAAAGAAATAATAAATGGCAGTCTCAATGTGGGCCAGCGATAAGGTGCTAACACACAGAGGCAAAGACACCAACATAATAAGGAGCTGAGTAGCTCTTTGAAATAAGTTACAGGTAAATTTTATAAAAAGCCAATTTGTCACCAAACCCCAAAGTTTAAAGACAGGTTTTATAATGGGGAGTATGAAAAGGACTATTGGTCAAAAAATCCAACTTCTCAAGTTAGAACTATAGAAGGATGCTATTACTACGACTGCCTTCTGTTTTCCTATGGCCCACTAGCTTAGAATGGTTTTTATATTTTTAAATGATTTGGGAATAAATCTGGTAGGTTCCCATAACCTACCATGGTAGGTTCCCATAACCTACCATGGGGGGCAGGGGATTTACCCATTCCAACAACAATTCTCAGACACCAGCAGTGTGTCAGAATTCAACTCAGTTATGACACTATCTACACAGAGATAGCACCATATTCCACAGGTTAAGGGTTCAGTCTTACAAAACTGCCCCTTCCTTCCCTCTTCCCCCACCATACACGCTTCAGATGCCTGATGTGCGCCCAGGTTACCTGTGCTTCTGACTGACTAGCTATAGACTGGAGGTTCCGATGACCCCCTCCAACTCAGAACACCAAATGAAAGTCTAGGCTGTCACCTGTAATATGACTGGCTGGCTATAAATCAGAGGTTCTCATGACCCCTTCCTTGGGTTCAATTAATTTGCTAGAATGGCTCACAGTACTCAGAGAAACATTACTTTATAGATCACTGGCTTATTGTAAAAGGATATAACTGAGGAACAAAAGGATATAACTGAGGAAGAAACCAATAGGGCACGGTGTGTGGGGAGGGGTGTAGAGCTTCTATGCCCCTTCCAAGCATGCCATTCTCACCTCATCTCCATGTGTTCACCAACACGCAAGCTTTCCGAACCCCAACCTTTTGGGTTTTTAGAGACTTTATGAGATAGTCATGATTGATACAATCATTGGACAATGGTGAATGACCCAACCTCCAACCCCTCTCCCATCCTGGAAGTCAGGGTATTGGACAGAAAGTTCCAACCCTTCACTTTGTTAAGGTATATAAATGTCTAATAACTATAATATACACCTGAAACTAATATAATGTTGTACGTTTAAAGTTCCAACCCTCTAATCAGGTGGTTGGTTCACTCCATAACCAGCTACCAGCCTTAGATGTTTTCCAAAAAGCACCTCATTAACATAACAAAAGACACACTACACTCACGTAAGAGTTCCAGGAACTGTGAGCTAGCAATTATGGAAGACCAAATGTATATGAGCAATATATTTTGGTCACCTAAATGATAAAATATCCATTTCTTTTAAATCACAATGTCACAGGGGATTTCAAAAAAAATTAAAAGAATATATTTACATAATTTTTACATAAAATTCAAATTTAGTATCCATAAACAGTTCTATGAAACATGGCCACACATTTTTTCAGAGTGTCTATGTCTGCTTTTGCACTACAACAGCAGAGTAAAGTCATTGTGACAGAGACCTTATGGCTCACAGAGCCCAAAATATTTACTACCTGGACTTTTATAGAAAAACTTTATGGGCCCCTGATATAATAAATTCTCAACTTTCCATCAATTAGGCTTCAAAATCTGACCTTAAAAACAGGTACTTCCCCTGATGCTGATCTTCTTTTTAAAAGTTTGACCCTCTCTATCAATTCCATCTTGGTGGAATTGAAGCAGTCCACCTGCATCCAGCAAAAATAAATAAACAAAAAGGGCATACAATCCAAAGATGTACTAGACACCCTATGAATAGTTTATCCACAGAAGAAAAGAAAATCTCTGACTGGACACACTGGTAAGACCAACCCTTTTTACCCACAGAAAATAGTAGGCAAGTAATAATATAGGAAAGAAAAAATTAATAAAATAGAAATAGTGCACATGTCAAGAGACAGAAATGAAAAAGCAGGCATTTGACAGCAAAAGAAGTATACAGTGCTGGAAGATGGAACAGTCAGACTGTGAGAGCCTGTGGCATATGTTCAAATAGAAGTTTTAGTAGCATTTTTGAAGACTCAAGACACCAGCAACCTAAACAGCATTAATTACAGGTAATCACTACTACAGAATAAGAATAGTCGATAAAATATTCATTAATTCACAATTATCTACGGAATGGGTATATGTGCAAGAAAGTACTATTTTAATGCTAGAGATAGTGATGAGAAGAACAAAGTTCCAACATCTTTGAAGAAGGCCAGTATGATTAGAATGGAGGAGGAGAAAAAAAAATAGATGGTATCAGAGAGCAAGGCAGGAGCCCTGTAGGTCAAAGTTGTTCAGATTTTATTATGAGTATGAGAGAAGCCACTAGAGCAGTGGTTTTCAGCCTGTTTCACATTAGAATTATCTGAGCAACTTGTCAAATATACTAAATCCTGGACCCAGCACAAACTATTTGGGGTATGGGTTTGGAAATAGTCTTAAGCAGGGGAATGATTTGTGTTTCAAAATCATGGTTTTGAAGAACCGTGGGAGCAGAAGTGTACGTGAGTGAAAATGAGAGACCATACAAAAAGTAAAGGTGGGAGTGAAAATGAAAGTCTGAATTACAATGGTTAGGTGGTGAGGAAATAGAAATAAGGAATACAGACAACTTTTCCTGAGTATTTTGTTATAATGGGGAGAATAAAGATAGTAGACGGACAGAAACAGGATGGCAAGTACAAGGAGTTTTTTAATTTAAGAAAAAAAAGCTATTGCAATATTTAAACAGTGACTGAAATGGTTCTGTTAAGCTTAAAACATATTTACATTTATTATCATTCTTTGACTGTCCCTCAGTAGAGACTGTGCCGCAGGGTCACTTTAAAACTTTTTAGAGACTTAGTAGAGCTTTCGTAAATATTCAAGACAATGTTTTCCTCCCTTCTAAAAAATCTTTCTCTGGTGCTGGCTTTGTATTATACTATGTGTCTTATTTTAAAACTAATAGTATTTCCACATCAAGTCTCACAAATGGCTCCACTCGGGATATTTATTTCTACTCAAAAGTAGCAAAAACAAATTTTATACAATGATCAAAACCCTGGGGAAAATGATGGTAGACCAAATGAGAATCATTCACCTAGGTAAACATAAGAGCCAAATGCACATCAAAAATATTTAACTGCACAACTTGTGTGTGTAAAGCAGTCCATCTCAAAGAAATAGCTCTTGAAAGTACTTAAGTTATCTAGCATATTACAGCACGGCTTATCACTACAGTGGCAAGTCGAACCATAACACACTACGCAACTGTAACCCATATAAACACGATGTGCATAATAGATTTCAGACAGCAACACACATATTTACCTATTTCTCTAAAGACTGACCAGAAGCATAAAAACATGCTGATTTTAAAAGGAAAAGGGACACCTGTAAATAATTATGAATAAATAATGTTTCATGAAAATAATTATGATGGGATTAAGGAGAGTGAATCAGAAAAAGGAAGAGCGTGGCAGAGAGAAATGTATTGCAGTGCTCTGGGAGCAGGACCTGACCTGACCAGGACCTGAAGAGAAGGAGCCAAATATGAGAGAGATGTCTAAATTAGAATTACGGGTTTTAATGATATTGATTACAGATGATAGAGGACAGCTGGAAGGTAAAGAGGAAAGCTATAAAGTTCCTAGGCTTGAAAACTAAATGGATGATAATAATAGCACTAAGATTTGTTTCTAGAACTCTTAGTATACAGCGATAGCACTTATTTAATTCTCACAAAAATGCTAAGCAGTAAATACTATTATAATCTCTGTTTTAGAGATGAGAAAACCAAGAGACGAAGAAGTTATGCAACATGATCACGAAGCTAGTACACACAGAAGTTAGGATTTGAATCCAGATCAATGTGACTTCAGAAGTGGCATTCTTAAATAACACTCTATTATCCAAAATAAAGTCTTGCAGAAGAGAAACGGGTTTGGAAATGCTTAATTTGAAGACAAAGGACTAAAAATGTTAAGATTCATTTATATTTCACAGTAATTTCCTGATAATTATCCTACATATTTCTTATAGGAAACAGGTATTTAGGAGTGAAAAAGGTAGACTGGACATCAGGGAGGTAAAGAGATTATTAAATAAAGTAGAAATACCAGGTCTTGCCTGGGGGACCAATGAGCAATAAGTGAGATATGCATCACATAGGGACTGTTATTTCCTTCCTTCCCTTCTTTAACTAAGCACCTGCCTTTTTCCCACCTCAGGGCTAAGTGACCTGCACTGGTAAAAGGGCTATTGTCAGGGTAGATTTCAAGCAATCTTGAAGGCAAATGGCTGCAGCAGAGAAAAATTCCCTTGAGAGTTTCAATAAACTTTTAAGGCTTCAAAGACTAAAGTAGATGGATTGATCAATTATGCAAAAACGATTAGAAAATAAACTGATAAAAAGTTAGCAAACTGACACTTCTTTGACATAGCTAACTGATTAAAAATAGAGGAATTCACTGATCAAAACAAAATCGTCCTTTGAAGTTACTTATAAACCCCAAATAATGATGTCTACCAATTTCAACCAATATTTGGTACTACAAATATACTAACTCAAAGTAGTTGAGAAACTTTATCAGATCATATAAACTATGCATGCAATTACAGGCTACACACGAATAGAAAGTATGCCAATTATTCATTTCCAAAGGGTGGGTAACTCTCTATCCAATCCTGAAGGCTCACCACTTATTTGGTTCCATTTGGCTTAGTTCCTAGGAGAGTGGACTCTGAGTCCAGGCAGTGTTAACATCTGATAAATTCTGAGAGTAACATCAGGGCTGAATTCATCAGTCAGTATTTGACTCACAGAAGTGCTAACTGCATTTGTTTTTAAAAAGTGATCAAAGGCACTAGCTCTTCTATAGTTCAAAAAAGAAGCACCTTAGTAAGAATACTTTATTGTCTTTGATATTAAATTATCTCACAAAGTCCTAACAAATCGTAATACAGAACTGGAGTGTAGACTACTGGAAAATATTTCTTGGAATCCAAGAAGATTACTGCTTATATCTTGTTACTGACTTATATGTACCTGATGAACTTCAAATTAATAAAAATCTGATATCTCTGTTTAAATCTTTTGTTGGCATCTCACAGTTCTTATTATAACACAATCTTTGAAATCTGGTTACAAAGCACTTTAAGTACTTGCTGATTTATGCGTGGCTGTTTTAAGCCTGTCTAGCCACTGGGTTCCCCAGGACTGCTTCTCTGTCATTAGTCTCTCAGTTCTTCAAATGGCCACCACCCTCCCTTGTTCCACCTCTCATGCTGGGACTTCTCATCTTCTCCCAACCTGCTGTTCTTTCCACCCCATATCCCCATGTTTAACATCCTCTGCCACTCTTCTAGCTAATTCCTAATCCACCTTCAGTTTAAAAGTAATTTCCTCCAGAAATCCTTACCTATACACTAGGTCAGATTCCTGGGTACATACTCCCATAACTATTTCAATTATCATAACACTCATTGCATTATAGCAATGAATTATTTAAAGACTGTCTTGCTCCTAAGATTTCAAATTGAGCGAGGCTAAGGAATGAGTTAATTTTGTTCACTTTTTGTTTCTCTCATTCATAATATAGTATCTAGCATTCAGTAGGTTCTCACTTAAAATATTAAGTGGGTGAATGATGGAATAAAAGAATATAATTTCCTCACTTAATCATAACTTTCCTCACTATAATCTTAACTTCTACTTTTCTAATCTAGTCTCCAATACACCATGAATACTGCAATCCTCAACCCAGAATACCTTTCTTCCTAAATTTTCACCCTGGCCCTCTTTCAATTAAGGCGAGATCATGCTTCTAAATCTTCATGTTCCTAAATCTTCATGTTCCAATACCACTTATTTGGCACTTCACAACCAGACTGTCAACTCGAAGCAATCTTGTTTTTTAGTATGAGAAAACTGCTTACATTTTGAGCGGAGATTATGTCCCATTACCTAATGTAATACTTGGCTCTCCCTAAATGATTGTTTCTACTACTATTGATGAGGTCAAGTTCATGTACCTCTTTTTCTCCCATAAAAGTCTCATATATACCTCTATAACCTATCAAAAATAGAGTATGCATGTATAGAATTTTTTTTTAGGATAATTTTTATGAGTTTATTTGAAACAAACTGACAAGTGCCAGGGGGCAAAATCTCAATGGATTGAGAAAATGCTCCCCAGAATTATCTTCACGCAGAAACGTTTACGCATGAAGTCCCATCTCACTCTAAAGCCCTCTTTCCCAGTCTAAATTCTTTAAGGCATTTATTTCCTCAAACTCTTATAAGATATTTAATAGTGAGATATCCCAGAGGTCCATTAGGAGCCTCAATAAAATAACTAGTACTTACTATGTGCCAAGAACTGTTCTAAGTGCTTTACACATATTCAGTTATTTAATCCTCAAAACCCTATGACTTAAGTATATTATTATTCTTATTTTACTTATAAGGAAACTAAGTCAAATAGCTTGGCACAAGGTCACAAAGCTTACAGGTAGTGAAGCCAGTATTCAAACCCAGGCCATCAGGCTTTAGAGATTCAGAGATTTCAGAATTAAACAAAATTTATAAAATTTTGGTTAAATACTAAAAAACACAGTGAAGATAAGTTAATTAAACTACTTTAATCCACCAATCAAATTTATGTTTTAGGTTTTACACAGTATTTGAAAGATATCTGAGGATAACATTTTATTGAGCTCTAACTACATACCCTCTACTAAGTGCCCGGGATTCTTTTACTCCTTTTAACACTTAGCTCTTATATTAATTACAAGTAACAGATACGTAAACTTGGGTTAAGTGAGGTTAAATAACCAGGAAATGTTAATATGCCGAGTTCATATAAAACTATTAACTGGCCATGTCTTAGACTAAGTTCTTAATAACAAAGTTCATCTTTTAAGAAAGGCATGTGCCTAAAACAGAATATCAAATTTATTGGAGATACTCTCCATTTTAACAGTTTATTTTATATATATATGTATATACACACATATATATATGTATATACACACATATATATATGTATATACACACATATATATATATACTGTAACAAAATCTACTCTGATACTATCTTTATATTAACCAATAGTGATTGCAAGATAGCACAATGAAGGTAAAATATTTAATTTCTAATACTGTACAGAATAACTATTTGGCTTACTTTTATAAAGGATACTGTCTCAATCTTGTATAAAATACTGTTTGCTAGCTCGGTAAAAGGGGGAAACATACATACCACTAAGATAGTCTGGACTGTAATCAATCATCATTATAGCTACATTTACAAAGGCTACTTGAAACACTTCCTATGAATTAACTAACTTAATCCTCATTATAATCCAATGATAAAAGTACTATTATTATCCCCATTTTAGATAAGAAACCAGAGGTACAGACAAGTAGGTCACACAGCCTAAGGTTGTACAGCTAGAATATAGTAAAGTCAGGATGTGATACAAGTAGGCCATCTCACTCCAGTCTATGCTTTGCTTTACAACAAGAACATTCTATCACAGCAACAGAATTTATCAACACCTTGCATAAAACTTTAAAAATTGATATAGCAATTGTGCCGTTTTTCAAGTTATTTTTAATTTCTAAGGTTATAGAATTCTTAAAACTGAACTAGGAACTACAATCTAGGAGGCTCTATCCAATAGACATCTTCATCTACAATCGATAATGCTGACACTTTATTGGTGTTTTATTCATAACTGAGTGTTTCATTAAGAAAAAGATATCAAAATCACCATTACACTGATGCTTTAAAATTACAACTGATCTTTAAAATACCCGATTTATTTTTTACAGCATAATATAATAAAAACAACAGTTAGATAGCTTAGAAAAGATGGACTACAAATTGTTTCTAAGGCAGATGTCACTTCCTCTGGGCTAGCAGTTAGTTGTCAACTTCCAACCTTGAAAACTGTGTAATGGTTGCCCATGGATATCCTGAAGCTGGATAACTTTCTACTAGTAGATAGTAAATAATCAAGTCTGAAAACTGAACGATAAAAGAAAAGGAAATCCAAATGTAAACCTCACATTTTAATCATTTACTATTTATTTTCTTCTCTCATATACACTAATTCAAAGAAAAGCAGAATTAATTGAAATTGAGAAAGAATACCAGAAGAAAAAAATTCAAAGCATTTTACCACATAACTCCAGGTAGGTCACTATGAATAAAACAGTATAATAGTCTCAGTGAAGGAAAGTAGACCAGGATTCATACAATGACAGTTTTATCCACAATAGTATTGTTTTAGAGTGGTATCTTAGAGTTATATTGGAAAAAAACAATTTTAAAGAATTCTAATACATTGCAAAGTGAAGGGAACAAATTCAAATGAAGGTTTATTCTGTATTTATCTATACTGTACAAACGGATAAAGAAACAAGAGCTTCTGAATATTGAAGATCCTGCCTAAAAATAAAATAAAATAAAAATCACACAGCCATTAAGTGGTATAGCCAGGATTGGAACCCAGACTTACTCAATACATTCTACAGCATTAATCTCTGAAACTTTTCTTTGATAATTCAAAGATGCCTCACTACAAATCCATTTTTATGACTGAAGTTCTAAAAATCTAGGTTTTCTAGTAATTGATGACATACCAGTTATCAAGGGACTGTTATTTTATACCACAGATTCTACCAAATTAAAATCGTAACCACATCATTATAAATTTATATGATGCAATTACTTTGTTTGATACATAATCACTATTATATATTACATAGTCCTTTTAATATATAAAAGTAAACAAGCTACACAACTTATAAGACAAAATCTTTGCGACCTTGATTAAGCGGATTTCTTATACATGACACTTTAAGAAAATGAAAAGACAAGCCATAGACTGGGAGGAAATATGGCAAAATACATATATGATAAAAGAACCTGAACCTAGAATATATAAAGAGCTCTTAAAACGCAGTAATACAGAATTTAAAAAAGGCAAAAGATATGAAAACACTTCACTAAGTAGATATACTGATGGCATATAAGCATGGCAAAAGCTCCCCAACATCATTAATCAATAGAGAACTGTGAATTAAAATCAAAATGAGATACCACTACATACTAACTAGACTGGCTAAAAATAAACAAAAATAAAAACAAAAACACCTGACAATACCAAGTGCTGGGAGAGGGCTCAGAGCAACTGGGATCTTCACATCCTTTTTTTTTTTTTTTTAATTCTTATTCAGTGCTGATGGGCACACGAAATATTTGGCCACTCTGGAAAAGTTTAGCAGTTTCTTATAAAATTAAGCATATACTTAGGATACTACCCAGCACTCCAACTTCTAGGTAGTTATCCAAGAGAAATGAAAATACGTGTTCATTCAAATGTTTACAGCAGCCCTATTCATAATCTCTAAAAACTGGAAACAACACAAATGCCCTTCAACTGGTGAATGGATAACTATGATACTCAGCCATATAATGGACTAGTACTCAGCAGAGAGTACTGACACGCACAAATGAGTCTAAAATGTATTATGCTAAAAAATGTTTTAATAAAATAAAATATATTTTGCTAAGTCAAAGAAACTATACTCAAAGGTATATACTGTATGGTTCCATTTACAGAACATTGTTGAAAAGGCAAACTATCAGTAGTTTTCAGGAGGTAGGATTGTGGGGATGGGCTGATTATAAAAGAACAAGGAAACCTTTTGGTGCTGGAAAAATTATCTTGATTGCTATAGTTTTACAACACTGTATGCATTGGTCAAAACTCAGCAGAAAAAAGGACAAATTTTGCCCCACGTAAATTATGCCTCAGTGAGCTTGACATTATGATAAAACAAAAAATGCAGTAATTATGAAAATTTGTTACAAATGGATTATAATAGATATAAATTTGTAATCACAAATCCAAGTATAAAATGCCACAACTCAATTTTTAAAAATTATTTTAAAATATTCTTTTAGAATATTTGTTTATCTCACACTGGGTAGATATGCCATTTTGTAAAGCAGTCATTATAATTTTTATTTCAGTAAATTATTTAAATAAAAATACTGCATGTCAGTTTTTTTTTTTTTCCTGAAACCACTTTCATTAGTTTCTAAATGCACCCAATGTTTTCATGTGCCAGGAAACTATTTTAAATCATTTCTTTGTTATAACTGAATAAAAACCACTGTTCTTATAAAATGTATTAAGGATTACTTTACTACTGAAGCCTTCATAGTTATACATTTTTCAAATCTCCAAAATACCATCATCTACTTACTGGTCCATTCCATTTTAGAAATCTCATGAAAACAATAGTTAAATAGCTCTTTGCTACATTACAGAAGCAGGTGTGTGTTTAGAAGTGAGAAGGATGGAATGATAGCTATTTTTCTTGTTTAGGGAGTGAGAACACAAAGCAGTCCCTAACTAATAAGCTCCTTCTAAGGGGTACAATTCCCCACCATTAAAGCTGGAACCTATTAACATTAAATAGCCTAAATTACATTGTAACTCTTTCCTTTTTTTTTCAGTTCAGTATACTCACACTTTCAATACTACTGAGAAAACAGCCACTCTCATTTGTATAGCATTAGTTTATAAAACATATTTCCACATGTATTAACTTTTCTAATTCTCATCAAATCCTATGACTTTTTTTTTTTTAATCCATTTTACAGATGTCAAAACTCACTCAGAAGGTTGGACTAGTTGTCCAAAGAGCACACCAGTAAGTGGCAAGGCCAGATGATGTTTCTTACTATTCTGTGTAATCCATTAAGCATCTACTACAGTCTGGAGGTAGCTGACATGGGAAATCTAATACTGAATCATATCTAAAAAATTATTAATAACTTATCTAATAGTAAGCTGAAATAAAAAGTGAACTTTAAAGACAAAGAACCTATAAAAATATCACTGAAGTGAAGTTTGCACTGATAAAGAATCTAATTTAAAAAAGGTAAAACAATGTCTTGAAAGACAAAGGCTAAAGAACTATTCTATAGGGTGATTACAAAGTCTGGAAACAGGCACTATTTACTACTTAACAGGTATTTTAATGTAATTTTAATAAACCATTTATTATATATTCTCCTGTGTTTCCAAACTTGGTAGCCGTCCTGTCTATTAAAGGAGACTAAGAGGCCAATTTCATGACAACTAAATGAGGAATGAGATCCTGAATGGAAAAAACAAAGACCATTACTAGAATTGGCAAATTTGAATATGGATGCATAGTAGACAATAGTACTGAATCAATGTTAGATTTCCCGAATTTGATAATTATACTGTAACATATTGAGAAAGTCTTTGTTCTAAGGTGATACTTAATTTTAAGTATCTAGGTATGAAAGGATAAAGGGATGTGATGTCTGCAACTTAAATGGTTCAAAAAAGCATGTGTGTATGTGTACACAGAGAAATTGAATGGCAAAATGTGAACTGGTGAGCTACGTGAAGATTATACAGTGTTCATTGTTATTATTCTTGAACTTAGAAGTTTCAAAAAATAAAGAGTTAAAGATAAAAGGTGAAACTTTAAATTCTTTCAATTTTTTACAATAGCTATTAGATATTTCCAGCAACATCTTTTGTAAGAAATTGAATAAACAAACATAAATTTTTTAGTGCCTCTGTAAACAAGTTAACTCTAGTTGGAATCGAACAGTATTTGCTGACTTTTAAAAAATAAAGTATAAAACATGGCAGCAAACAACACATGATACATCATCCAAAGAATGGCTCACACTCTATTAGGTGCTATAAGAATTTTAGTAAAATATACATACTGTCCCTTGTTTTTAAGGACCTTAAAATTTGCTAACAGATAAAATTCAGTGTCCAATTCCTATGGATCATTAACAGTATTCTCAACACTGAGTAAACTTGCTATCGAAAGCGATGTATTTAACTAAAATTCAGTTCACTTTAACATATGTGATTTTACCATTAAATGTTTCTTTCACCCCACTCCAAGATCTAAAAAAATCTTCATGCGTCTCATGAATACAATGAGGTTGTTTCATGTAGATATTTTATCTCCATGAATTTAATCGCATGCCCTCAGTGGAAAAAACTGAGGATTTCAATGGCATGGACACCATTCCACTACATAATCATGCCTTCCCCAAGGAGCACAAGCATAAGAAGGGAGCTGTCCAGTTACCTGTGCATCTTGTCAAGCTCTAATCGTAGTATTTCAAGTATTTTTGTGTAACAAAGCCCCTAATGTAAACCAACTTCTTCATCTGGTGCTCAAATAAAGTTATTTTTGCAGTTTCTGAAGAAAAACTAGCTACTTTGCACTTCTGTGAGATAGAATGAATGTGTATCATACTTCGTGATCACTTTAAGGAATTTTTAAGGGTAATTTTGACAAAAACATTCCTCTTTTTTGGTTCTATGTGCTAACTTCACAGCCTAACTCTATTGTAATGCAGTTCCAACATCAATGTACTCTATTTCACTACTATGGGCAAGTACACACTTTAAAGCAAGGACAACATTCTAAAGGCTACATGCAAAAACATATTCCTCAAATTTTCTAAGTCAACTCCATACATTTCTTTTTAGTTACTCCTGAGTCCCCCAGCTTGTATTTTTCCCTGTGGGTTATTATTTAACCTGATCTAAGCCAATTTCTACATTCTTCCTACTCATAATCAGAGCTAGAAGGAACTTAGAAATCATATAGTCTATTCTTCCCTCCAAGCTCAAAGTTGGCCAGAGATTTCCTTTCAGTGGGTTCCACGTTACAATAAATTTCTAACTCTTCAACTAAAATGAACTTTTATAGAAAGGTAGAAATTGTACGCAGAAGTTTTAAAAAGACAATTTTTATAAAGTGATACTAAAATGCAGTAAAACAAAACATGTTTGGTATTTAGAATCCTCAACCCTAAGTTCTAAATTCAATGGAGAAAAGTTTTAATATTTCTCAATGATTTCCAGAGATGCAGGGAATTCCATAAAATTGGGCATTTTCTTTACAAAATTTATTTTTGAATACATAATTCTATTTTTTCATAGTTTAATAATCTTTATCCCTGACGTTTCATATTTTAACCCTTTTCTTTAAAATAAAAAACACTACACAGGTTTGAAATTGTTTTTAACAAAAAGTGCAATAAATTTTTAAAATTCTATTTAAAAATTTCTATCTGTATTTCCAAAAAGTTAAAAATAGAAATAACAATTTTTCATTTTCAGAATGAGGTATAAACACTGAGGGGATCAATGTTGAGATTTTTTGTCTAGTACCAGCCTAGACTAAATCACAGATGCAAAAATTTCTGTCACATCATGCTCTAATCCCCTAAAGCCCACTTCTTCGTGTTTTCTTTTAAAAGATTAATGCAGAATAATAAATGTGTTTTACACTAAGATTTAAAAGAGACTTTTCAGATCTTTGAATTAATGTCATAAATCTAAGAACCATGGTTTAATGATCTTAACTAAAGTGAAGAAGTTCTTCATAAAATTCTAACTAGACACAAAGATGTTGCTGACACATACTAAGGAAACAGTATTTACTTTTCAGCTTGCTTAATTAAACTGCCTAAGTCTGGGATGAACACTGTATCTTCACAATAAGGCTGACCTTAAAGGGCCAATCCATAGAGTTGTGTCATAATCTTTGTTTGGATAGTAGGCCTCTTTGAGAATCTAATGAAAGCTAAGAAGCCTCTTCCCAGAAAATTCCACATGTGCACATATATACAAAATTTTAATACAATGTTAAGGCAAGGAGTCATCACAGAATCTATCTGTGAGAAAATAGCCTTAAAACATGATGCTTTTGGTATTTGTACACACTCTGAGAACAACAAGGGTTATCAACAAGCATCTGGAGTTTGAAGCTGTAGGTGAATGCTGTGGTGCCACCTGTTCTGAGGTACTATAACTACTGTTACAAGGCTACAGTAGGCTGGTTCTGCTAATTGTCCATCCCTGCTCTGCAGTCTTGAGACATGAAACCCTGTGACATCTCATCTCCACCAAAATCTCCACCTCTTATCATCTAGACTTTGCAAGCTGCTTTGATCTACTTCAGCTATTGCTGAAAAGTAGCCATTCAGTCTGCCCTTTAACACACCTTCAGTGACTCAACTTAGGGCTTCAAAAGGCAAGTCACTCCAGTTTTAGGTAACTGAAGAATTATAAAGTTCTTTTCTAGTTTTGACTAGCATGATTTCTAAGTTTTAAATAATGCACTACTGAATTTCTCCTTTATTTACTTGCCCATAGGTAACAACATAGCTTACCATTCAAAATATCTAATCCTAAAACTAGGAGCAAATAATCATTCAGCTATCCTTTTACCAAACAGGAAAGTCAGTATTATGTTGAAAAACATCTATTTGTAAGTCAAATATAAGAGGATCAGTACTGGTTCAGTTCAAGAAAGATATAACGTTTCCCTGTACACAGCATTTCCTACCATGTTGGACTTCTTTTCACTACATAAAAAAATTAAAAATGCCTGAACATTAAAAGATTAAGATTGTAGTCACTTAAAATTAACATTAGTTCTCTCTGCAAATAGGTTATTCTCTATTTTCTATTTATGCCTGTGATTCTGTAATACTTCTAACCAATGCAATACAATGTCATTATTTATTCATTAAAGGCTGGCTTTCAAGAACTACAGGTTGTCTCAATCACCTTCACAATAAGAAATATCTTTGTTGAAACCAGTGATGTTATTAAGGTCCACTTATCATATATAAAGCAATCTCTGATATGCTTGTCTCCTTTGTAAACAAAAGAAATATAAACAATTACATTTGATATTTTCTTCCTTAAATAATCCCATGCTATTATTGCTGGACAAAAAAGGTTCACAAATATTTTGCAAACACTGACTAACTTATTCAAATCAGATAAGAAAAACGTTAGTCACCAGGTAATTGGATAAACAATACAGCAAAATCTCATTTTCAAAGGGCTACCCAGGGAGACTCTCCTTCCTGGGCTGTGTCTCCGAGAGTCAAACAATGCAGTCCTGAGGAGAAGGCTACCTTGTAAGGAGCTTCTTTTAGGCCGGTGGATAATTAAACTTCCTGCAGGGATACAAAGAAGGTCCACCTAAATGAATTCTGCCTTATTTTGCAAATTGCGTAGGGGCACTATTTCAATAAGTTTATATGTTAAGTATACAACGATCCCTTGGGATAAGAAATACGTTTTCTGATAAATATCACTTCTCTACTTTTTTAGAGTGGTTTGAAGAAGGGATGTAGTGTTTAAAACAAAAAGCCTAAAAGACAATGCCAGACTTATCACCTTATCGAACTTCATTACATACAAAAAGCACTTTATAGCTCAGAAAGACAATCTTCTCTTGTGATAAAATCATCTACTGAATTATTTCAGTAGATCTTCCAGCTGAA
>NW_011888796.1:12426653-12433243 GCF_000151845.1 Pteropus vampyrus | reverse complement strand
CGGCAGCAGCAATCTCAGCCCCGCGGAGCCGCTGCCCTTTTATGGAAATGAAGGACCCGACGTAGGGATTGAATCCAACATCCGGGCTCTCTGCGGCGGGACCTGAGGAGGGGGAGCGAGAGCAGCGAGGGGAGCGCGGGTGGGCGGCTGGGCGCTCCCTTCCGCGCTCATGTCTGTGGCTTCGCCGGGCCTGCGGCCGTGGGTGTCTGCGCTTCCATCTGGAGGAAGGGGCTTGACCGTGAGAAATGGCCACAGGAAATTCCCAGGACAAGGTCGTTTTCAGGAAACAAAGTCCCTCCGCCCCTCCCCACGCCTGGAGTGAGTCCAAAAGTCTGGGGGCGGTGAGAGGTACCGCACTCCGGGAGCTGGAGAGAGGGGTTTGGGACGTAGAAACTTTAAAAAGTAAATGCCCAAGCCGGCCCCATGAACATCCCACAAAAGAATGAGAAAACCCAGAGGGAGGCGAGCCGCAAAAATTGCTTTGCAAGCAATGTCCGGCACTACCAGCAACTCCTACTGGACTCCCCAGAGTTTGCACGCGCTCTTAACCCGTTCGGAAGCTCCAACCAGAAGCGAGTCAAATACGTCCCACGATGCTCTTGTTTAAGAGAAAAATCAGGCCAGCGATTTCTTATTTTTATTTTTATTTTTACTCAGAAACTTTCTCCAGACTCTCTGGCTCTTTCTACGTATTTGTATTTTTATGTGCAACTTAGATCTAACAGTCTACTAAGGCTTTTAGATGGATGTACATCCTCTTACTCCACCCTCAGCCACACCTCGAAGGAATTTTAATAGCTCTGGACTGGTGCCATCAAGTACAGGGAAGAACTAAACCTTACCTGTTGAGACTGACTAGTGATGGAGAATGGTCCTCCAGCTTCTCACTCTACTTCCACTTCCTCTCTTTACTGTTGAATTTTGTGGAGCCGGCTCTGTTCAAAAGCAACGAGCCAGAGAAACTAACTGCCTTGCTGGCAAACGCATGGCTCAAAAAATTAAGGGCAGGAAGAGTCAGATAAGATATCTCAGGTCCCATAAAAGACCCTAGTTTTAAAAGTCTCAAAGTCTTGAGCTGTGTCAAGCACTCCCGAGAAGAACCCACCAGGTAAATAAACCTTCATCAACGCAATTGGGAAACGGAGGTTAGAGGCCTCAAGAAAGGGGTGGGACCCATAAAGGAGTGAAAGGAAAGCAGCGAAATTTAGTCAGATGCCAGAGGTTTGGCACAAAATATAAGGAAAACCACTACAGTATTTTCAGCTAGTCGTCATGGAGAAATTGATGCCCCCAAGTCTGTAGTCTCTCCACTCTTCAATTAGTTCTACCCATGGAATATTGCTTCACTTGGAAGCAATATGAACGTTCGGAGAGAAGAGAATGTTTATGTAAACTATGGTGTTAAAATATATAAGAAAATGTCTTTAATAAAATAGAGATTTGCTTATTAGAGTACAAAACTGCATGCAGCTGTAAAATCACAAGCTTATCCTTAAATATTCGGGAAAAAAAAGTCTGGAAGGAAACATCAAAATGTTACGCTGTCAGGGTGTTGAGATCATGGGAGGTTTTCGTTCGTTTTCGTTTTTTTCTTTTGTCTTTTATTCTTCTTTATTTTCTACAAACTCCAAAGCTAGGTATTCAGAATCTGCATTCAGGATCTCAATTTCTCTGTGCTTGCCATTACATTCACAGCGATAGACAAAACACATACAGTGGCTACCAGACTCCTGGACAGGGTTTTCAGGTGGTTCCTTGTGTGTGTTTTTGAATATCCTCAAATAAACGAGTTCTTCGAGGTCAGGGACTTCCAATTCTTTGCATTGCCCACACATTTACAAATAGCTTGGCACAAAGAAAATGGAAAACATGCCGTTACCAAATCAATACAGATGTCAAGGAAACAGTAGGTCTTTCCCATGGAGAAATCTCATTATTGCAGAAATTATGGTTTTAAAATTTTATGTGTTTATTTCCACACCTTATCTCAAAAAGATTTATGACACTGTATAAGGATGCATAAACTATGAGAGTAAATACATTATCAGTGGCATAAAACAAGGGGGAAAAAGGCTGGAGGTGGAGGGATAGAGTTTTAAAATGGATCCTGGAATGAGGCTAAGAATTGTACCTTGACGACCTTTGCAAGTGCTCCAATAAGCTCCAAATAACTATGGCTTCTCACAACATGCCTTTATAGAACCAAAAATATCCATGTCCTTTCTGAATATTCTCTTTCCTTCAGACAAGTTTGTTGAAGCCAATTGTCATGTCTCAGAAACCCTTTTAATACTGTTTTCATATTCTAGCCCTTTTCTTACTCTCCAGTGAGTTACTTTTTGAACCTCCCACCGCAATGCGTACTACACTGACTGCTGCCCACTTGTATGAATGTTCCCTACATTTAGTAATGGGGTTGGGGGGAATTTAACATCGTGAATAACAGCCCCATTTCTTAACATTTGAAATAGCATAATTAAAGCTTTATAAGAGACTTTATTAGCTTTAGAAAACCAGCAGTTTATGTTTGAGTGGTATAAAGCACAGGAAGGCAGTGACCCTCTCCTTTCTTAAGTACTATTGGAGGAAAAATTAGATTAGGATGGGTGCAGCTGGTCGTCAGGCTTCTTTTTCCTTTCTTTCTTTACTTTTTTTTTTTTTTTTTGAGTATTTCATGCTGTTGCTTTGAAGATTAAAGAGGAGTTAGACTCACATCTCTGAAACTTTTTTTCCTAGTTTATCAAAATGAGACTTTCGAGTGCATTTCTTAAATATTTACTTCCACCTGAATTTCTTTCAGTATATTCAGATGTGGAATCTTATCTGAAATCTCCCACTAGCAGCTCTAAGACAGTGCAATACTTGTAGTACTTACATCATACTGAAAAGTAGCCGAGAACTCCAGTGTTTGGAAGAACAGCTCAAGCATTGAAAGCAGCAATATCCAAATAAGGTACCAAGCACTGGGCTTAGATTTAGACCAAATGATACCTCACAGATCTGCCATCAAATGCAGCCGTCGGCCTTCGTAATCCGCAGGTTGACTTCAGCTTTTTCTCTGAGCCTAAAGTTTGCTTTATATTTCTAAAAGGTCAATATAGAATTTAACCACTAGGTTTGAAAAAAAGGTTGGAGGATATGAGAAAATAAGTTTATGAGTATGGTTGTGTAAGGGTGGTTAAAAATGCTCTTAAAAAAATGCCATGAGTGCCTGCTTCGGCAGCACATCTAAAAAAAAATGCCATGTGAGGCCAGCATGATGAAATGTAATGAATTATTCCTGTTAAATATCAGCTGAGTAAAATCCCCTTTGTCTCAAGGATTGCCAAAATTGGAACATAATAAATCTACTAAGGAAATCAAGGGGCAAAGGGTGTGAACTCAGAGTGGGAGGGAAGGTTGTAGAAGCCACTTTTTTTGATAGAAGTGGGCAGTCATTGTAGACAGCAAGAAAAGGACTGGTGTCTACAGCGATGCCACCCTGAACAAGCCCCATCCTGTCTCTTCATAGAAGCTAAGCGGGGTCGGGCCTGGTTAGTACTTGGATGGGAGACCACCTAGGAAGACCAGGTGCTATAGGTGTAAAAAAATAAAAAATAAGGGCTTGTAAGCTGACAAGGTCCTTGCAATCTGTGAGGTCAACCAAGGGGTGCCGCGCCTAAAAAAATAAAATAAGAAAAGGACTGGCAAACTGAGAAACAAAGAAACCTTGTTAAGAGAAGCCATTTCAACACAGACCTAAACTAAGTAAAGAAAGGCTCTGAAATATAATAACATCTCTACTTCAAGGAGAAAGAAATGCACTACTTGTGCTTAACTGCTCTAGACTATAGAAAGTTTTTTGTAGAAAATCATGCTGGGTGATACTTCAAAATATATTTTGCCTTTGATTTAAGTTTGAGTATCGTTTCACCTTGTGAAATGTTCTGCTCCTGACAAAAATATGATATGTTCACACACATACTCACACAAACAAGGTAGCTAATTGTGTGCTTAGCACAATGCAGGTAGGGCACTGACACAGACATGTAAATGTATAACATGTAACAAGCTCTTAAGGAACATCTATCTAAGCAGGAGCTTTTATTTAAAACATCAGAAAGGATACTCACATGCAAAAAGAGTGAAATTAGACTCCTACCTTAAACAAAAATTAACTCAAAATGGGTCATAGACCTAAATGTAAGAGCTAAACTATAAAATTTCTCACATAGGAGTAAACCTTTGTAATCTTGGATTAGCCAATGGGCTTCTTAGATAAGACATCAAAGCAAAAGCAACAAAAAAACTAAATTGGATTTTATCAAAATTAAAAATGCCTATGTTTCAAAGGACAACATCAAAAATGTGAAAAAACACCCACAGAATGGGAAAAAAATAATTGAAAATCACATATCTTTTAAGGAACTTATGTGTAGAATATATAAAGAGTTATTACAACTCAACAGTAAGAAGACACATAATCTAATTAAAAATGGGCAAATGATCTGAATAGACAGTTCCCCAAAGAAGACATACAAATGGCCAAAAGTCCATAATAAAATGTTCAACATCATTAGGCATCAGGGAAAAGCAAATCAAAACCATAATGAGGTAACACTTCACACCCACTAGAATGATATAATAAAAAAGATGACAAAGCAAATTTTGGCTAGGATGTGGAGAAATTGCAACATTCATACATTGCTGGTGGGAATGCAAAGTGGTCAGATATTTTGGAAAGCAATTTAGTCGTTCCCCAGAACATGAAACATAGAGTTACCATATAACCCAGCAATTCTACTCCTAGGTACATATTCAAGAGAATTGAAAACATATGTCCATGCAAATTCTTGTATATGAATATTAATAATAGCCAAAAGATGGAAACCACCCAAATGTCTTTCATCACTTGAAAGACATTTGGGTTGTTTCCATCTTTCAGTTGTTATTAATATTCATATACAAGTGTTTCAAAAAAACAATTAAAAAATTAGAAGGGAGAAAAACTTTCTTAATCTAAAGACTAAATTGTGAAGTATGGATCCATTTTGAGGACTATGATAATCTAGCCTCTGAAAGGAGGTCATCTATGAAGTCATGGAACATTTTATGAAAAAGATAAAGTACATCTGAAGGAGTGGACAGAGTTAGGCTTATGGATAAGAGTTGAGTGGGAAAGCATCAAGCTGAAGTGAGCATGGCCTACTTATCAGTCAGGGAGAAGGAAGAAATGTCAAGGAGAGGCTCTAGGGAAGAGTGAGCATAGAGTGAGGTGAGACTAGAGAGGACGGAGGTTTAGACTCTGAGATAGAAAACAGGAGCAATTAAAAAGTTGGTGCATGGTAGTAATATCATGAAAGCAATATTCAAATGAGATTAATCCAATAAAAAATGCATGATGGATTGGAAGGGCTATGGACTAGAATCTAGAAGGTTGTTTTGGACACTGTTCCTACTTAAGTGTAAGAAAAAGCCTTTGGCTTGTAAGGTAAGCAATAAAAGGGTGGGAGATAGAGGGAATTTCAAAAGAATTATTACCGGAAGCTTTTGAGCATTTTTGAGGTTGTAAGTGCTGTGCAGAGCACTTTAAATGTTCCTCACAACACCCCTGAGTTGTTATTATTATCTTTATTTAATGCGAGTTAACTGATGGCCAAATTGGTCACCTGGTTATACAACTTGTCCTAAATCACACAGCTGGTATGCAGAAGAACTAGGATTAAAACCTAGGTCTGAAAAAAGAAGGTCATAAATGCTTCAAAGTTTTAACATTTGGGTGACCAAGAAGAGCAGTGGCATTACTGAACTGGGAAATGGAAATTGAGAGGAGCTGATTTCAGGGAGCAAGGGAAAGATGAGGTGTTTTAAAAAAGAAATATTGAACTTGGGGTGAAAGCCATATGTCCCAGTGGAAACATTTAGAGGGCAGTTAGATAAAAAACCTGGCAATCTTGTGAGAGGATTGGATCACACAGAGAAATCATTAGCATAGAGGCAAACCTTAATGGATGATTCAACCTCCCAAATGAGACTGACCCTTGGGTAACTGCTCCCCAAAGTTAAAAGTAGGAAGAAGAGTCATCATCTCAGGCAACAAAGAAGAAAGAATAAGAGGTGGGAAAAAAATCAGGTTAGTCCAGAGTCAAGCAAGCCAAGGAAGAAAGGGAGGAAGAAAAAAAGGAAAGAAGGGAGGGAGAAAGGGAGAGGGGAAGGAAGGAATCATTTCAAGAAGGAAAGGGTGGTCAGCAGTATCAAATGATGCAGAGAAGTCCAGGAGAATAAATAATGACTGAAGCACGCAAGGACTGATGAAAATCATTATTCACCTTACAGAGGACAATTTTATAGCTGAAGACAGGTTTCAGAGAGTTGAAGAAGAAAGAGAGAAGTTTTTCAGGGAAAGGAAAGCAAGAAATTGCATGGTAATTGAAGGTGTCGCAGGAGCATAGATGCTTTTTCAAAACAAAGGAGACCTGAGCATGCATAAAGACTATGGAAACTGTAAGGCGGAAGAAAATAGGAGCAGTTCTTGCCAAGACAGAAGAAATACACACCAGTTTGCAAAGGATAGGATTGGATTATTGGAAGTCTCTAACCATTTTATGAAA
>NW_011888796.1:12409628-12426603 GCF_000151845.1 Pteropus vampyrus | reverse complement strand
TTGAGCATTTTTGAGGTTGTAAGTGCTGTGCAGAGCACTTTAAATGTTCCTCACAACACCCCTGAGTTGTTATTATTATCTTTATTTAATGCGAGTTAATTGATGGCCAAATTGGTCACCTGGTTATACAACTTGTCCTAAATCACACAGCTGGTATGCAGAAGAACTAGGATTAAAACCTAGGTCTGAAAAAAGAAGGTCATAAATGCTTCAAAGTTTTAACATTTGGGTGACCAAGAAGAGCAGTGGCATTACTGAACTGGGAAATGGAAATTGAGAGGAGCTGATTTCAGGGAGCAAGGGAAAGATGAGGTGTTTTAAAAAAGAAATATTGAACTTGGGGTGAAAGCCATATGTCCCAGTGGAAACATTTAGAGGGCAGTTAGATAAAAAACCTGGCAATCTTGTGAGAGGATTGGATCACACAGAGAAATCATTAGCATAGAGGCAAACCTTAATGGATGATTCAACCTCCCAAATGAGACTGACCCTTGGGTAACTGCTCCCCAAAGTTAAAAGTAGGAAGAAGAGTCATCATCTCAGGCAACAAAGAAGAAAGAATAAGAGGTGGGAAAAAAATCAGGTTAGTCCAGAGTCAAGCAAGCCAAGGAAGAAAGGGAGGAAGAAAAAAAGGAAAGAAGGGAGGGAGAAAGGGAGAGGGGAAGGAAGGAATCATTTCAAGAAGGAAAGGGTGGTCAGCAGTATCAAATGATGCAGAGAAGTCCAGGAGAATAAATAATGACTGAAGCACGCAAGGACTGATGAAAATCATTATTCACCTTACAGAGGACAATTTTATAGCTGAAGACAGGTTTCAGAGAGTTGAAGAAGAAAGAGAGAAGTTTTTCAGGGAAAGGAAAGCAAGAAATTGCATGGTAATTGAAGGTGTCGCAGGAGCAAAGATGCTTTTTCAAAACAAAGGAGACCTGAGCATGCATAAAGACTATGGAAACTGTAAGGCGGAAGAAAATAGGAGCAGTTCTTGCCAAGACAGAAGAAATACACACCAGTTTGCAAAGGATAGGATTGGATTATTGGAAGTCTCTAACCATTTTATGAAAGTAGAAAGGCACAGCAAGATATAGCAAATGGGTATATAACATATTTAAGTAAATACTGTTAATATTGGCCAGTGAGAGGGTGGGGTTTATGCTGCTCAGAAGGATAGCCTCCCAGGAGGTCAGATTGGGGCCGGGATGTGAAAAAGGAAGGATGTGATTAAGAGATTATTTCAGTACATCTAGGGCAGGAATTCAAAGTCCCACAAAGGGAAATCAGTGATGACAGCACAGATGCCAACTTGCCTGGCCCAGAGATGCTACTGGGAGTCAGCTGATCTGGAGACAGTACAGCCACCCCTTATAAATCACCGGAAGGCCGCAGGCCAAGAGGCCAATCCACACAGCTGCCTTCATACAGTCTCTATAACGCAGCAGTACCTCCAACTGGAAGTGTTTCCCTGTTAATGAACACAATAGCCACCTCCCTGATTTTCAGTGTAATTTATTATCTAGCTGGTTCCTTTCCTTCCAGTTTTTGGTAGCAGGTAAATTGCTGACTCCCAATCCTCATTCTGAGAAATGATCCCTACTCTTTGTGCTTTGTGTCTCAATGTCTTCTTTAAATGCATAAACCCTCTATTCTTCCCAAACCAGGAATCGCAGTTCCACTAAAAGAGCCAAACCAGAAAGTCACTTACAATTCCAATTGCCATAGGGCCAACTCAGTTCAACTTGCAAGGACAAAAGTGCTTTTCATCTACTCACTCCTAAGAAGGTGCTCAGGTGACAGAGAATTGACTACAGCTGAATATCACCATCTGGTGCCTGGGAGGTGTCACTGCAAATCTTTTTCTCTCTGGAACTAAATTCAGTAAATAATTCACTAAGAACTTCGTAAGGAAATGGAAAAAGTGTACTTGCACCAATTTAAAGATAAATTCTTCATTTTGGGATCCTATTCATGCACCATTTTAAAGATAAATTCTTCATTTTGGCACTACCTTTCAGTTTCTCTTACTGCACAGACTTTAGGACTTCACTCTTGGTGGTATTCATTCAGTTCCTACATCAACAATTTTTTCTGCTTCATCCAATTCTCTCCTTGCTTCCAGATCACCTTCATCACCATATAAAGAGACGCTCATTTAAAGTCTCTCATTTAAAGAAAGTAAAAGGTCTCCCTTGATTACATATATCCCTCCATTACCCATTTACTGCTATGGTCCCCTCGAACACAAAACCACTCAAATGAAATACTTGTATGTAACTCTCTACTTCCTCAAATCTAAATTACTTTTTAACTCAACCCCAAGTTGGTCTCTGTTTCTACCACTCCACCAAAGCTGTTCTTACATCACTAATGACATCTGTGCTACAAAACATATGGCGCCTTTTCCAGCCTCTCCTTACTCAAGCTTTCAGTAGCATTAGATGCTGTCTGCACTGCACTCTTTCTAAATGCTTGCTCCCCTTGGAGTATAGAAATTGCTATCTGCTTGTTTTTCTTCCACCTCTTTGTTTTCTTTTTCAGTCTCCCTGGCTGGCTCCTTCTCCTCTAGCCGATCTCTAAATGCAACATGGTAGGTATGGGACCCTGTCTGAGGCCTCTTTTCCTCTCCTTATGCATTCTCTCTCTAGCAGATCTTCTCCTACCTCAAGACTTAAAATACTGTGTGCTGATGATTCCGAAATGTCTAGCCCAGATTCATGTGTAATAAGCATTTTGAACTAATAGGGAAGGTGATGTGAGACCGACCTTCCCTCAATCACTGTTCCTTTTCCACCTCAGTAAATGACACCACCATTCATTCATTTGCTGAACCTAAAATCTAGGTCTCAGCCTTGATTTCCCAACATATCTTTACCACCCCTTCTCCAATGACTAATTTAACAGTGTCTGCCTCTAAAATAGATCCAGGTTGATTCACTTCTCTACGCCTCCAACTGTCACCATCCTGGTCCGAGCCACTGTCTTCTCATGTGGATTATTTATTCAATAACCTCCTAAGTAGTCTCTGTTCTTTCCCTCTGCAGTCCATTTCCTATACAGTAGCTAGAGTGATCCTTTAATTATGCAAATCACAACATTTACTCTTCTCTTAGAAACATCAACAGCTCTCCATTATGCTTAGAATAAAATCCAAACTCTTTACCATGGCTCAAAACGGCCTCACAGGATCTGGTCCACCCTATGCCCATGTCCTCCTACTTACTGTCTTCAGTCATTCAGACCTCCTCACTTTTCTGTCTCAGCACTTGGCCATTAGCCTGCTCCCCACCTTTTCCCTGGCTCTTCCCATGACTATCTTTCTCAGCTCCAGCGTCATCTCCTCAGAAAAGCTTTTCCTGGCCACGCAGTTTTATAATAGCTTTCCCCTCTAGCCCCCAGTTACTTTCTATTTTCTCATCTGCTTTTTTTTCTTTCATAAACCTTAACCAAAACTTTGAAATCATCTTTATTTCTTTGCTTATTTTTCTCTATCACACCTAGCCTTCCCCTCTGCCATTAGAATGTAAGCTCCTTGAAAAGAGGGAACTTCCAATTGCATCTTGGTGCACAGTCCATGGACACCATTCATGTTGTAGTTCGTGTGAATGGAGGTCCCTGTAGCAACCTGCTCTCATCTGCCTTGTTCATAGCCATAATCCCTAGCACCTAGCACAGTGCCTGGCGCACGGCAAGCGCTTAATAAATAGTTGTGGAATAAATGGGAGAATGAAACGTAGCTCTCCAGACCATGCCCCCAAGGCCCTGACTGACCTGATTCTGCACACTTTGCCAGTCTCATCTTGTTCAATTCTCTCTCTCTGTTTTGGCACTACCTTTCAGTTTCTCTTACTGCACAGACTCCCTCCAGCCTCAGGGTCTTTGTAGGTGGTTTCCTCTACCTAGACAGTTCTCCTCTAACTCTTTGTCTACGTAATGACCATTATCTTTTAAATATTAGCATGTGGCAGATACTGTTGATGCCCTGCCCCATATCTAGTCTAGAGCTGTGGTTCTCCAAGTGTTATCCCTGAACCGGCAGCATCAACATCACCTGGAAATTCGTCAGAAGAACATTCTTCATCTCCATTCCAGATCTACTGAATTAGAAACTCTGGGGTGGGGATCCTGCAATCTGTGTTTTATCAAGTTCTCTAGGTGATTCTGGTAATTTGAGAACCACTGACTTATTGTGTCCAAGCTTTCTATGTACCTCTGGCTGAAGGAGAAGTTGCAAGAGCTGAGACTTTAACACCCCTGGAGTGACCCTGAACAAATGAGGGATGGGAGTTGGTGCATAAATATCCCAACCTCATATCCCTTATTGAGACATTCTAGGGGTGTTCCACAAAGTCTCTCAGAGAGTCCCCAGCAGGACCAAGCCCCACTTACAACAGTGGTCACTTGCTTATTAATGGTTTTCCTTCCTTTCCGTCTCACTGCCCTACTATTCACACAGCTGCCTGGAATCAATTCTGAAGTAAGTCACCTGTGCCCAAATTCTTGTCTTAGCGTTTCGTCTTCAGGTCAGACCGAGATACACAATGCAAGTACCCTATGTAAAGGAAGCTTTTTCCCTCACCCTCCAACTAGATCACTTTACTCTGTTACATGCTCTTTTTTCACCCTCTTCTTTTGCATCACAGCACTTTTCACAGTTTATAATTAGATATGTGTGTAATTCTTTGGTTAATATATGCCATCCCCACCTTGAAGGAACTGCATCTATTCTGCCTTCATTTTATCTTCAACACTTACCTGTGTCTGGTACAAAAATAGACATCAATACATGTTCATTGAATGAATGAAAACGAATAGATGGTACCCTTTCATTCATAACTCAAAGGACTATCTGAGAAATTCTCAGGTTTTTGTCTTTTACATTTCAACATATTTTTCTCTTGTATTCCTCCTACTCTTCTCTTTCCTTTTGTAAAATTCAGTCTTTTCATTGCTTCTTCAGGACAATGGAATACTCCATGTAATAGTCCTACTCTTTCTTAATTTTTGTCTGAGTTTATCTTTTAAAGTATTTCCTTTTCAACCAAAACATTTGTCTTTCTATTCTAATTATAGACAAGATGCCTTTTGTAATAGGACTTTTTATTTTCAAACCACAAAATTCCTTGACATCCATCCTCAAAGCCTATAAAGGCTTTTCATTGCAGATTTCCATTAGCCTTCTTACTTCTAAAGGAGGCAAACGTATGAATACATATTAAATAATTTGCATCTGAGATTTAATAAGCCTTCATCAAATATTTTTTGAGATAATGGGGAAGAGGATATTTCTCCCATCTCCCAACAACTGTAAATTTTTGCCCATCTCTGTTGCCAGCATGGCCCAAGAGAGGTGTTGTTAATTTTGTTGTTCAGAGCTATTAGTTGGGACAGTTTTGTTAATAGCAAGGTACTATATGTTAAAACTTGCACTTATATACAGCATTTTTTTTTTTTTTTTTTGGCAGTAGGTTTACCACAATTGGGATAGGCTCAACACCTTTCTCTCCTTCATTCCATGTGGCTTCCACAAACTTGGGCCCCTTTTGTTTGGTGGGGAAAAAATGAGACATCACCTAGACCTTAAGCAGAAGACACATTCTCCAGTCCAGCCAGAGACCTCCTCCCTCTTTGTGAAAGTATGAAGTGCTTACTCAGCTCTGACTGAAGTAGAACTTTGCTTTGCATTTGGCTCCTTCTTTTCATGAGGTTGGGCCAACTGCGGATAAAGGAGGTTTGGCGGTGCAGGATCTGGGCATTCCTGGGTCTCTAGATTAATATGATCAAAATAGAACCCAAACTGTACCTTTAACCTCTAATAAAACACTTGTTTCTTCAGGAACTCTGAATAGCAATTTCAGAGCTTATTCCTGAAACTGAGCATATGGGTTTTGCTTTTTGGCAGAATCTTTAAAATAAATAATAGAAAAGCCTGAGCAAGTCTTCCAGTCTGTCTCCCCAAAACCAGAACAGAATCATTTCCTACATTAGGCCTATCTAATGTTTTATCTAATTTAATTTTTAATATTTTGGATGATGACTTTCACAATTTCCCTGAGGGGACCATTTCATAATTTAATATTTATTTCCCGGATAGGGAGTGTTTCCAGTTATCAACCCAAATTTTAAATTTCATCTTGTTCTCCTGGAGATTAAGTATATCCTCTCTGTGGAAAGTTAAAAATTTCAAATATGGTATTAGTATACCAACAATTTCTCAGTAAGTAACCTATTTCTTTAGTCTCTTCAAAGACATGAATACCCGTAACCATTCGTTTTTATTGTTTTTCTGAACACCTATCGTTTCTCTATACTTTTATTATCTATATGAAATTATTTTCTACTTGTAGTTTTGTTTTTTTAAGTTGACTTTTTCATACCAACTTTTCATGGTAAAATATACATAATATAAAATTCACCATTTTAACCATTTTTAAGTCTATAGTTTTGTAGCATTAAATACATCCATGTTGTTGTGCAACCATCACCACTATCCATCTCCAGAACATTTTTATTCTCCCAAACTGAAACTCTGTAGCTGTCAAACACTAATTTACCATTCCCTCCAATCCTAGTCCCTGGAACCCACCATGTTACTTTCTGTCTCTATGAATTTGACTATTTTAGGCACTTTAAATAAGTTCATTCTTGTTTTTTAAGGAACTAACAACTCTGAACCCTAGCATGCTGTGATTTGACTTGATGACAAAAATAAAAATAACCTTATTACAGCTGTATTAATTCAAGGGTGATATTTAAAATATTTAATGACTGGCATGGCAGAAGCCCTGGGCGATCAGAACAAAGCTCAGCCCAGTCAGAGGGAATGATTGATGTAAAGAAGAGGAGAACTTGACCAGTGCTTACAGTTCACATCAATCAGGCTTCCTCCTATGGAACAGAAAGATGAGGTTGGGGGAATAATAGAGTTGCTATGGGGATTAAATACATCAGTACATTACAAATATTAATAAAGGTTAAATTATGTTTATATAATATTATATAATTATAAAATATATTATAATAAATCTATTATATAATAAATATATTAAATTACATTAAAATAAAAATACATTATATTAATAAATAAAACATTAATATATAATATTAATATACTTAATATGTTAAATAAACTAATATAAACAAAGCACTTAAAAGAGACCTAAGCATGTAGTATTGATAAATGTTAGATCTTCTTTTTCAATTTGTATCCCCAATACTTAGCTCTGTGCCTGACACTTAGTAGATGTCCAGTTCATTCACTCATTTATTCAGCCAAATATTCAACCACTTATTGACTTGTTAGGCGTATATTGCTTCTTATCTATTCCTCTGGTTTCTATGAGGAAGGATTTTCCCCAAACGCTTGGCTTCCCTGCACCCCTTATTCTGTCCCATGGAGGTAGAGAGGGTTACCTGGCTGGCGAGTCTGGGAAAGGCTCTTGAGGGTGGGGGTGGGGGTGCGGCCCAGCTCCTTTCTCCTCTTCTTTCTTGAACACATATTCTGTTCTTCCTTTAGGAGGTGAGTTCTGTGAGGGGCTTGCCCCATGGGCATGGGTGTGAAGTTTTCCAATGCAGTGGAGACTAGGCAAATGAGACTGTCCCATTTGGGGTTCCGTACTGGAGATATCAATGTTGCTGCACACCTAAGCTTATTTTTCAACAACTCTATTGATCATAAAACTGATATTTTGATTTCCATCTGATTGTTTCCTCCACATCTTATCTCGCGACTGGCTCTAAACTTGGGCAGGGAAAATAGAAGCCTTACTTAAGAGCCTCCCCTTCAAACCCTCAAATTATTTAACGAATATTTTTTGTGGTGCTGGAGAAGAGACAGTCAAGATCTGAAGCATGAATCAGAGTGAACTCCAAGCAGAATGGTAAAGATTTCCAGGCTGGAGGAGAAGGGGCCTATGATGGGGGCAGGGGGTAGGGACAGGGTATGTGGATATGAGAGCTTGAAAGAAGGCTGGGGGCTGAATGGAGAGAATGAGGGGAAATATAGACCTAATGAGGGCTGATATAGGTAGGGAGGGACCACATTTATACTAAGAGCAGCAGAGATGGCATTGGAGACCTTTGCATTTTGAATTATCCCTTTGGCTGTTCTGTGGAAAAAGGATAGTAGGAGACCAAACTGGATGTGGGTAGACCAACTGGAGTCAAATCCAGAGGATCTATGATCTATGTGTGAATGGGAGTAGAAAAGAAGAGGACAGATTTGAGTAATATTTAGAAGGCAAACATCGAAACTTGGTGATGGATTGGATGTGGGCAATAAAAGAGATGGAAATGTCAAACTCTTGGGTTTTCAGCTTGCATAACTGAGTGAATGGGAAGCACCATTCACTGATATCAGAATCAAAGAAAGATCAGGTTTTGAAAGAGAGAACATGAGCTCAATTTTGACGTATTGAGTTTGTGGTGCCTTTGGAACATCCGAGTGAAGATGTTAAGAAGGCGTTGTATATGTGGATCATAGGGTGCAGATGAGAGAGCTGGGCTGAAACTATGTACTTGTGAGTCACTGTACTATATACATATATAGTAATTAAATTCATATACATGTTAAATTGACTCTTCCTCCCTTCCTCCCTTCCTCCTTCGCCTTGCATAGTAGTTAAAGTAATATATATAAAGTAATTAAATTAAAATTATGTGTAGCAATTAAATACTAGGGCATGGTGAGATTGCCTAAGGAAGAAAGTGTACATAGATGGAGAAGAGAAGGTGGCCCAAGACTGAGCAGGCGGTCTCTTTAACAAGTAGAGGTCAGATGGAGGAGGAATCCATAAAATATACCTAGAGGAAGCAGCCAGAGAGGTGGAAAGATAAGCAGGAGAGTGTGGAAGCCAAAGAAAAGTGTTCAAAGAGAACGTGTGTTGCACTGAATTGAAGATCTAACAAATGACTGTGCATCATTCACCCTAATTTTTACCCCTTTTTATCTAGGTTCTCGGAGGTTGTATTAATTTTCGCTCACTGCATATGTTGGAAAATACCTTGCCTCACATTTTGTGTGCTCAAAGCTCATTAACTGCTAACTCTCTTAAAATATCCTGGTGTTTATTTGGCATCACTTCCTCCACTTAGGGGAAGAGATGAACTCCGGAGGCTTGTGGGCAAGGCTTCGCAGGGACAAATAATAGGCGGAGAACAAGCAAGCTCCAAAGCTCTGGAAACCAATGGGCTACACCAAATGAATAGGTGGGAATGGGGAGAGCAAATGGTTACCAATATTTTGTTTTGCATTTAAGAGTTTGAATTTTATGAGGTGATGCTGCCCTTAAATGCTATGATAATTATAGTCATTGAGTGCCTGCCCATTGCACATATCTAAATACCAACAGTTCATGACTAGAACAGCAGGGTGTCATCATTTGGGGGAAGATATGTAACAAGAGATAGTGTTATGGTGTGACAGAGGCCTGGAGAAGAGGGCAGGTAGAATGACATTGACTTATCTCTTCTCAATACGTGTGGATGACACTTGCTAGGAATATGAATAAGAGTTGGGCTTAATCCCTTTTTCTTCTTTTGCTCATTTTTGGCCCAAGGCTTTTTGCTTTTGGGGCATGATAAAAGTGCCAGCCATCAACATTCTCTTCCATATATATTTGTAGTCATTAAAATAACAATTATAAAATTGTTATAATTAGTCATAATTAGTATAATTAGTGTAATTAGTCATAATCTTCCTGAGAGCTGGAACTTTGTTTTCTTCCCTGTTATAACCACAATGCCTGGTGCAGAGTAGGAGCTTAACGAATGAATGAATGAATGAGAGATCACCTTCACTAGTTATTATTATACAAACAGGGAAATACCTTATCATCTGAAACAGGGCCACTGAAATTGGGCCCCCTGCCAGGGACACAAATGTGAAAGGCTTGTTAAAGCTAGCTGGATCTTCTCCCTTCTGCTATCTGTTTGCCCAATCTGTGCAAATGGCAGAGCTTGATTAACTTCTCCATTAATGTCACATCAGCTATTGAGAAGGCAGGACATCAAACCACAGAAAGGGAAGAACCAGCATAAGCTTTGTACTCGGTAGATGCTCAGTAAATATTTTTGCCTCACTGATGACTATTTACCACTATTGATGTATTAAAATCTACAGGGCCTGATGTTTTGCCTTCTGGGACATATCAGGAATTTGTTAAGGTTGCTGTGGTGCTGCTTTGCTCAAGGCAGCTCTTGAGGACTAAGACATTCCTAAAAACTGGAAAGAGACCAACTTAATGTCTTTTTGAATGAAGGATGAAAGGGATGACCTTGAAAAATATTAAGCTTGCGGCAATATCCTGAAAAGTAGTGCAATAAATCAGCAAAATATCAATTTACAAATGCTGAGAGGAGAACAAAGCATAAGGCACAGTTTTCTAATAAATGATCCTTGTCTGACTCATCTAATTTCCTTCTAGGCAGAGGGTTAAGTCTGGCTGAAGGGAAGGGAACAATAAATGAGCAATTTTAACCTACCAAAAAGTTTCATTGTCTTATGTATCAATTTTAAATGAGAAAAACATACTCTAGGCAGATATGTTGATAGGAGAATAAAACTCTAAGAGGAAGTATTGTCAACAGTATAACAAATGTGTTTCAAAGGCATTTCAAAGGATTATGTAGATACTGTCTCTACATTCATTTACGCAAGACATATTTATTGGACAATTACTATTTTCCAGGCACTATTATAGGACTAGGGATCCAACACTGAACAGAAGAGACTACAATTCTTGTCCCGTGCAGCTTATATTCTAGCGGGAGAAGAGAATACATACATATGGTATGTTAGGTAACATTAAGAGTTAAGAAAAGAAAAAACAGGGAAGGGGGATAGAAGGTGTGGGCGAGGAGTTACAATTTTAGAGAGAATGGCTATTGGAAGGCCTTATGAGAAGCGATTCCTGATTAAAGAAGGAGCAAATAGATTTCGACGAATGGTTGTTCCTACACAAGACTTGGAGCCATAAGGGAAAGAATCAGAACCTCAGGCACAGGCACAGTGGCACTGAGAGCCTTGTGGCAGCATGTCCACTGTCCAGTGTGTGCAGTGCCAGCAGTAGTGCCTTGCTCAGAATGTCCTTGTGGTACTACCATGGATATGTCTTCCCACTCAGCTTTCCTTAGGTTTTATCTCCTGTCCTGAGTGTAGTTCTCAAACCTTCCTCTCTTTTGTAAACTACTTGATAAACTGACTTGCTTCTTGAAAAATTCTTACTGATAGTCCTGAAACTCAGGATTATAATTCAATACATCCTTTATCAGCAAAAGTACCGATTAGTAAAAAGAAGACAGCTATACTGAGAGAAAACAAACTCATATTAGATTACAAATGCCCAGAACTGGAATTTATAGTGAATTACTAGCTAACATAAAACACGTCTGTCTGTACAGTGTGGTCACTCATGTTCCCAAAGACGGCTGCAATGATATCACCTATCTCACATGCTCTTCTGCATTGTGACCTTGTCACTATCCCTCTCCCCCCAACAAGAGGTAGAGATATTTCCTCTCCACTTGAATCTGCACTGGCTTTGTGACCTGTTTTGAGTAATGAAAGGTGACAGAAGTGATGTGTAACTTCCAAGGCTGGGTCTAGCTGTCATGTAAGAAGTTTCATCACTTTGTTGGAGAGAGATCAGAGGAGAGAGCCTTGAAGACGCCTTGGACACTCCTGCCTTGGCCAAGCTGACAGCTAAATTCAACCCTGTGAGTGAGCCCAGCTGATGTCATATGAAGCAGAAGGACCATCTGGCTGAGCCCATCCAAAATTCCAGATGCACAGAATCATAACTAAGTAAAATGGCTGTTGTTTTAGTTGCTAAATTTTGGGGCTGTTGGTTACACAGCAATGGATAACTGAAACATAGAAATATTGTCATAATACAAAATTTTAATTTAAGTACTTAATTGTACGAGGTTTCAGTCAGGAGGTTTGCAAAGATGGTGTGTGTGTGTGTGTGTGTGTGTGTGTGTGTGTGTGTGTGTGTGTGTGTGTGTATTGGGGGAAAGGTAAAGGAGTTACCTGGGAAAACTGAAGGAGGAGAAAGAAGAAAAGGGAAAATAGCAGAAAGGTCTCACCTTTTCCTCAGGATTCTATTTAAACTTAAGAAGAACTGCAAAAAAGTTTATTAAACGCACTTATGTTCAACTATTGATCATAAAAAGTCATTCACCAACCATTCCATCCTTCAGTGTGGAGATTGGTAGAAACATGATTTTACTGGTTTTGCTCACTGATGCGTACCCAAGTGACTGAAACTGGGCCTGCCATGTGTAAATACTCACTGAAAACCTGTGGCAGGAAATAAACAAACATGGAAACTGCAATATGCTTTTAAAATTTGCTTAATAAATATCAGAAATGTATAGAGTAGTTCATCCAATTTAAGGTTTCCAAAGTGATGATTGATAAGATGGAAGAGGTGGAGTGAGTTAATTGGAGGGATTTCCAGAAATCTATAAAATGGGTATAATGTCATTACCAGAACTCAAAAGTGGTTAGGAAGGCTAAAGCAGAAAATAAAGCCAAGGTTTGTGAAAACTATTTATAAATCTTTATTCTTCAGCAATAGTTAGTTCCCTCTAATTTAGACCTTCAATTTTACCTCCATCTTTTTTTGTTGTTTATTTTCTTAAATCAGAATAAGATTTTTCAATTAGAAAGTATAAAATATACGTCTAAAGAAATAAAGAAGACAGAGCGCCTCACTGCTTTAAATGACTTTAGGTCTCTAGGCCCTGCAAACAAGGTCCGGCAGAGTGTAGCATGGCCTCACTGAGTATCCTCAGTTGGTTCTGTCTCAGAGGGCCTGGAGGTTCAGCTTTCTTGAAGGGAGATACATCTGGTCTTACAGGTTTACTCTTGTGCCCAGATATTGTTTAGGCTAACCAGCTCTATAAGACCCCTACTGCCATCCCCCGCCTCCTAAGGAAATGAGTCCATACAGGCCTTTAGGAAATTCTACTAGTATTTGCTTGGTTCTTTCTAACCCATCACTGCCTTCCAGCATATGTAGCACTTGCCATGCCCGAGAGCTCTCCTCACTAGAGCTCTCCTCACTGCCAACCAGCTACAGAGACGGCGGCAGCTGGATGCAATTCTCCTTTAGCCAAATGAAACAGCACTAGGTATGTGCAAGATAAACATACAGAACCCCACACCTGTCTGCTCTGTACTGGGGAGCAGACAGGGAACCTCAACTGACCTCTCAGACTCTGGACTGAGCAGGATCTTGACAATGATACATTATGCCCCCCTCAAAAGGCCCGTGGTGCTCTGGATGTGCATACACATGCTGAACACTTTCCCTTTTTGTAAACCTCTGCTAAATACAATGTATTAGCATCCCAAGTAATACTAAAAGTATTACTGAGCATCAAAAGTACCAAAATGATTGAGCTTTTTCCCAAAGGGAACTCAGGAATGCTGCTTTGTCCAAATGACCTTGGCAGGAACTGCAAAGTTTACACATACGCTGCCTGCTCCATTGAAATGAACTCATATTCTGCTATATCGTCCAACATTCTTATGGATAAATGCCCAGAAATGAACTCATAAAGTTAAGTAACTTTTTTAGATCATTGATCAATGGTCTAACCTTAATTCATCCTTTAGTAAATGTCATGTGTTGATTGGCCCTCAGATTAAAAGTTTTTTGAAATAAAGTATAAAGTCAAAATATTAAAAGAATTATACATTGAATCATGTAGCATCATACCAAGATTAGATGTGCATCACTAAGCATTACTTGCAAAAAAGATGAGAAGCAACTCAAATGTCTACCAACAAAGGTTTGGTTAAAGAAATGATGATATATCTACACACTGGAATACTATGCAGCTGTAGAACAGAATGAGGAAGCAAGTTATAAATAGGTAAGGAAAGGTTTCCAAAACACGTTGAATGAAAAAAGTAAAGTTCAGAAAAGTATGTCATGCTTTAGTAAAGAAGGGAGAAATATAATAATGTATATTTGCAATTTGCTTGTAGATACATTAAACAATTCTGGAACTAAGTCTATGTTAAGAAGAGTGGTTACGTATGAAGTGTAGATGGATTGGGGTGCGGGGAGAAATTTCACTATATAAATTTTTACACATTTTGGGTTGAACTCAAGAGAATGTATTACCTATTTTAAAAAAACTAAATTAAAAAAAGATTAAATGTGTATAATAGTTCAACTTCAATAATTCAGGTCCTACCCTTTGGGAATTTGTGGTGAGTAGAACATGATAAAGGCAGTGGTGATGCGTTACCTTTTCATTCCACAGGGATGAAATGTAGTCTCCAGCTCTTATAGCTTTACCCAGGGGGAGAGTGTGTGGTGTGCAAAATCAGAGACATGATTCTCCTGGCTTGGAAGAGGTGAGGGTATGCGTGTGGGTAGCGGGGAATGGCAGTGATAAGGCTGGAGAGGAGACAGAGATCAGATTATGAAGGGCCTTGAATGCCAGGCTAAGGATTAGAATTCTGCCCCAAAGGCTAAGGGGACTTACATATTAGGTTTGGGTTGTGGAGGGAGGTGAATTTGGAGATGTAAAGAAGTTCAAGGTACCACTGAACAGAGATGTAAAATTTTGCCTATGAATGATTGCTTGTGAATGATTGCTGGTAATATGTACACTATTTGTTACTACTATTTTTGACAATGAAGACAAAGTAATATTGTCTCAGTCCGAGTGCTAACAGGAAACAGATGGCATACCCAAAGTAGGATGATTCTACGAAGGTTTATTTACAGAGTGCGGGCATAGAGTCACCACAAAGATTGCTGTGATGACCTGGGTCTCCAAGCAGCCTGGTTGACAGTGCATGCCCAGACCTATTATAGACTGAACGTTTGCATCTCACCCCACCACAACTCAAATGTTGAAGTTCTGACTCCTAATGGGATGGTATTAGGAGGTGGGGACTTTTGGAAGTGATTAGGTTTAGATGAAGTCATGCAGGAGTCCTCATGATGGTATTAGTGCCCTTATGAGAAGAGAACAGAGAGAGCACGCTCTCTCTCCCCTTTCCCTGCCTCCTTTGCTTCCCCCCACCCCCGTCCCTCCCTCCCCACCTTCTCTCTCTCTACCATGTGAGGACATGTCAAAGCAGCTATCTGCAAGCCAGGAGGAGAGCTCTCACCAGAACCCAACCATGCTGGCATCCTGACCTTGGACTTTGCAGCCTCCGGAACTGTAATACATTTCTGTTATTTTAGCCACCAATTTTATGGTGTTTTGTTATGGCAGCCCAAGCTGACTAAGCTAGGCTGACTAAGATAAGGCCCACATGGATAAGGGCTGGGAACTGCTACTTGAATCCAGGAGGAGTGAGACAACCATGTAAAACAAGACAGATTGAGAGGAGCAGTGAACTTCTGTTAGGCCCTCACAGGGAGCAAACCAGCACAAGAAATATCCATACCCTCTTTCTCCTCCCTCCCTCTGACCTCACAGGCACTCAGAGGACTCAGAGGCCCAGAATGTAGGTCAGTCATCAGGGGCTGAAAGCAGGGTACAGAAGGTTGGAGCATGAGTCTAAAGGGGCAAATGATAGTTGCCCAGCACATACTTTACAATTAAATTTCCCTCAACTCATCCTTTCTTGTGTGTTTCCTCCCTCCTCCAAAAAAGCAAAAAGGAATTTTGCTAGGAAAGTATATGAGTTAGAAAAGGCTAATTTGTATTAGTAACAAATTGACCCTAAAATGTATAATGGCTCAAATACTTTAGAGCTTATTTTTTGTTCACATAACAGTACTAGGTAAACTCCATGGGTCAGTGGGGCGGCTCCTCGTGTGGTCGTTTGCACAGTCTGGCTGATGGAGGCTCTGCTGTCTTTAGCTTGTGGCTTCCAGTGTTGCCCTGGAGTTCATCCACATTCTATCCAGCTGCGAGGGGGAAAGAGCAAAAAGGATCAAGAATGGGAGGTTTTAAGGGGCACACATCACTTAAGTTCATTCTATTGGCTAAAACCCAGTCACATGGCCACTCCTATCTGTAAGGGGATGCTGGGACATATGGTCTAGCCATGTACCCAGAAATAAAGGAGAACATGGTAAGGAAGAAGCTAGCATATCTGTCACAGGATGGAAAGAATGTCCTTGAGCAAAATTGGTTTTTACTAAGTAATAGACTGAACTCTTAAAAAAAACCACAGTACTCTAAATGATTTTACAATATTTATGACTAGCTCCAAACAGTGAAAATTGCAAAGTATAGAGCAGTACATCAACTGAATCACTAAAGATCTGAATTAGCCAAGACTGTTAAATTTTAATTTCAAAGTATATAGTTCCTTTATGTTACATTCCTTACAGGGAAACCTCTTTCTGCTTCCAATTTACACCTCTATCCGATGGTCACCATTCTCCCACAACATATGTGAGTGAGCTCAATGAGGACTTTGAAAGTTGCTAAGAGAGCATCAGAAATGAACACTTTCAAGAATTATAGAAGCTGATAATGTAAGAGGAGAAGACAATTCTGCTTAGATGAACTGGTATTATAGTTATAGTATTGTAATCTAGTTTATCATGGAATCATTAACACAATGGATCATCTCTGTGACTTTTACTGTATAAGCTGTCCTCTTGAAGCTCTCTGACGTTCCCCCACATGGCAGTTCATTCCTTTCATGTGGACGGCTGTGTGCTATTATTGTGCCCATCACAGTGAATCATACATACTTGTTTATAAGTCTGTCACCATCTTGAGAGCAGATTCCATGCCTTATTGCTTCATCCCTAGTCTATAACACAATACAAGGGACATGCAGGCAATACATTTAAATGAAAGGAAGAAGAAATGTATACCAGTGAATGCATTTTTATTTTGGGTCTCTGAAGAGAAGACACTTACTTATTGACCAATACAATAATCATTAACTTTAAACTAAACATTCACATATACTCCTGTCCCACCTTTCTCTCTGGGGGAAAAAATCATAACCAAAAAATAGCCTGTGTTCTGGGGTCACCATATATAT
>NW_011888796.1:12407248-12408773 GCF_000151845.1 Pteropus vampyrus | reverse complement strand
TCCCACCTTTGTTCCTCCACCCTAGTGCTCTTCACCAGAGGCATCGAGCGAATATATATTCACGTAGAGCCTGAATTTAGAGAGAAATCTAAGTATATATAAAAAAGTTGTTTTTAAAAAACTTACATATACAGTTAGTATTATTTTAAAGAGTTTTTATTTGGCATGTAAGATCATGAAAAAATGATCTGTCATTAATTTTTATGCAAGTCGTGGAGATGGTCCTTTTTAATCACTCGTAATCAGATGCTCGAGGGACAGGGTCTCAGAGAAATGCTTACATCCCTGATTAGTCTCCTAGAGCTGCTGTAACAAATTACCACAAATTGGGTGGCTTGAAACAACAGAAATTTATTCTCTCCTGGTTCTGGAGGCTAGAAGTCTGAAATCCAGGTGTTGGCAGGGCCGTGCTCCCTCTGAAAGATCAAGAGGAGGCTCCTTCCTTTCCTCTTCCAGCTTCTGGTGGCCTCAGCCACTCTTCATCTTGTGGCAGCATAAATATAATTTCTGCCTCTATTTTCACTTGGTCTTCTTTTCTCTGTGTCTCTGTGTTTCAAATATCCCTCTGTTCTTATAAGGACACCAGAATGATCTTATCTTGAGATCCTTAACTGTATCTGTAAGGGCCTTATTTTCATATAAGTTCACATTCACAAGCGCTGAGGATTGGGCCTTGGACACATCTTTGTTGGGGACACAATTCAACCAGCTGCAAATCCCCAAATGTAGAAAAGCCACAGGTTCCTCTCTGGTCTGCCCTCCGGTACCCAAGATTCCTCTAGATATCTGAGGGGCTGATAGATAGTTTACTCTAGACATGAACCAGGTCTCCAGATTCGGAAGACACTAAAGACATGGGCTCCTATTCTGAGATTCTCTTCTCCTCTTCCTCCTCTCTTCCCACAAGTGTTTATTGAGTGCTTACTACATGTCAGTCATAATTCTAGGGCACTGGGGACTTAACAGTAAGCAAAATGAAGTCCTAACCTTTATCAAGTTAATATTCTAGTGTGAAAATAAATTATAAACAATTAAAACCTAATATGTCAGATGATAAGAGTTATGAAAAAATTCAGGAAGGAGATAGAGAATGATGTTATTTTAGACAAGAAGGTCACAAGAAATATCTCTAATGAGCAAAGACCTGAATGAGAGAAGGAGCCAGCTGTGCAATGATCCATGGTAGAGGGAACAAGTGAAAAGGTCTTGTGTTATAAAAAAAATATGTCCATGAGTGCTTGATACTCTTCAAGAAGTGGAACTTTATCCCCTGCCCTTACATGTGGGCTGAATTTGAAATAAATAGAATATAGCAGAACTGATGGTATGTTACTTCTGAGGTTAGAAGTAAAAAGATTACAGCTTCCATTCTGGGTGCTCATTCCTTTCAGATCACTCTCCATTGGGGAAGCCAGCTGCCAGGAGAGCTGTGCTATGTTCCACAGAGAGGCCCATGTGGCAAGAAACTGAGGGCAGTGTCTGGCCAGCAGCCAGGGAGGAAATGAAGTCCTCAGTCCAAAAATCC